>NW_017806235.1:576921-610733 GCF_001891065.2 Hippocampus comes
GGTGCCCAAACTTTTTGGACTGGGATCGCCCCTTACCGCGCGCACGCACACACACACACACACACACACGCACACACCCACCCACACACCCACACACACACACACACAAGCCAGCAAGGTCACTTGGGAACATCTGATGATTACCAGTCGATCTATGTTCTTACCCTTACCGATGGTGATGAGCGGTGACCAAAAGAACGAGAACCCGGATACAAGCGGCTGAAATGGGTTTGCTCCGCAGGGTGTCAGGGCTCTCCCTTAGGGATAAGGTGAGACTCTGAGTCGAGCCGCTGCTCCTCCGCGTTGAGAGGAGCCAGATGAGGTGGCTTGGGTGTCTGATTAGGATGCGTCTTGGACGCCTCCCTGGTGAAGTGTTCTGGGCATGTCCCGCTGGCGGCAGCAGGCCTCGGGGACAAACCAGGAGACCATGTCTATGTTGGACTATGTTGGATTGGGATCCCCTTGCAAGATATGGAAGAAGTTGTTGGAGAGAGCCAAGTCTGGGCTTCCCAACTAAAGCTGCTGCCCCCGCAACCTGATTCCAGAAAAGCAGTCGAAGATAGTTGATGGATGGATGGATGAATAGATAAAGAAACTATTCGTAAATAATGCTTCCATTCAAATGCACTGCACATAAAGGTCAAACACCACCCCGAAATCAAAGTTTATCTACCACTGAATTGTACTTGTAGTGATTCATCACCCATGAAAGGGGCCCATGTACCATGAGTGGTTCTAGGACCGCATTGACGCTTAATTATGAAGCTTTTTTGGGCTTTTTTTTTTTGGCCTTTGACGTCCAGTACAGACAGAGCTTAGCGTCCATTTTAAGAACTCGCCATGAAAAATGGGCGTCAGGCCTTATTTCCTCATTCACTCTGCAGAGGAGGATTACAAAAATGTGGGACTAAAGCAAAAATGAGGAAGGAAAAGGAGTGCGGCTGAGTGGGTGAAGGGCCAAAGGAGTAAATGCGTTGCCGCCTGATGGCTGCCGGCCCAAATTAATAGACATTCCACAAAGGTGTGGAGGGTCAACAAGATCACTTGAATGAGGATTACACCCCCCCACACACACACAAAGTAGACTTCCCTTCCCAGTCATCACCCCACCGAGACAATTACGTCACTCCTTTCCCATGTAATGAATCAGCTACTGAATCATATCAGACGCCCCTCTCCAAAAACACGCCCCTTTAATCAGAACACAAAAATGCATTCGCCTTATAAGTCCACACTTGCCAAACTATTGCACACTCACTCACGCAGAAGGCGGACTTTGGTCACCTTTCCCTTTGCGCATGCTCACACCGACACAAAAAAAGAAAGAACTTCCTCCCCTTTCGCGACCTGTGTCGTCACCCAGAGCCAAACTCTTCGCAGGATTGGCGGATCTGGCCGTATATTTCCCTGCATCTCCTCCCTCCACCCTCCCTCCTTGCACATCTCCACACTTCCCGCAACGTCCCTTATTTCCTGCCCGGGGAGGAGCAGAAAAAGCAGAAAGGAAAGAAAAAAAAGTTTTCCGCAAGAAAAAAAGTTTGTGTGGAAGGCTTACCGGCCGCAAAAATTCCACATTTTGGTGAGCTAGGAGGCTCGTCGTTGCTGGTTCTCTGCATTGTTTGTCGGGGAATTCGAGGAGAACAATGGAGACTGTAAAGAAGAAAATTCAAACCCTGCAGCAGCAAGTTGATGAGGCGGATGAACGCGCAATGGCCGTCCAAAGGGAGTTGGACACAGAGAGGGAGCTGCGCGAAAAAGTGAGCTTTTCGCCCTAAAAACGCATCCTTTTTCTTTTTCGTCTATTATTTTTTACTGTTCACGAAGCCTGAGCCCACTATATGCCAAAAGCACGATGCTTTTATCTCAAAATGCACTTTTACAGCAGAAGCCCCACCCTATCATTTTTTTGAACGCTTTATTTTAAACGTAAAAGTGTTCTGGTGTGGAAGAAGAAACAGCAGCCGGGGACCGTTTCTTGTCTTATTTGGCGTGTCTTATGTAACTGAAAGCTGCAATCCATTCGGTTAGAATGTATTGATCAATGGAAGAAAAAAAAAAAAAAGCCCAGATGGAACACTGCTGTGGGCACTCATAAGTGTGTGTAATGTTCATTTCGTTCAGAAATTCCTCTGTTGCTCAGTTTAATCAGGCGGAATCCCATTGCAAGCGTTTTTTTTAACCTGTTTTTTCCAACCGGATATAAATGTTTTTCATGTTCTGTGTTTTTTAAGTCTTATTATATTTGAGTTATAATTTGATATTATCAATGTTGCGTTGAATCAAAATACAACATTTCCTTTTCCTTTGGAAAACAATGATCAATGGGATGGAATTATAAATATGCTTTCATCACTTAATCGATAATGTAGTCAACAGATTAACCAACGATTAAAATAATCATAAGCTGCATCCCAAATTGATGAGTAATAAATATATAAATCTACTACGCTGCGCTCTACATTTGAAATTACATATTTAACAAGTTATGTTTGAATGTTTTTCTCATAATTACATTTTGTCATATAAATTGATATATAGTTCTATATTTTTCCAAGAGTTATTTTGACAAATAAGTACATTTTCTATATATATTTTAAAAATAAATTGTTCTATATATTTATAAAATAAATTTTAACAATCTTGAAAATTAAATTGTAAACTTTTCATTTGTTCATCTCTATTTTTAACTCTTCACAATTTAATTTGTCTAATAAAATTGTATTGTATCATACCTATATTCAAGAAAATCTTTTTTTTTCTGTACTTTTCAACAAAAAAAAATCCAATTTGTTCATTCACAAATAGAGATTATCTGTTCCATTTGTGTTTGAAATTGCGAAATAAAAACAGAAAAATTCAGTTATGTACATTGACTATTTTATTGATATATTTATTGTTTATTATTATATTTTAAACACTCTAAATGGTGAACACCCAGTCCTTCACAGGAAGTGGCCGTCAAACTGTGTTATCGGCGTCACAGGAAACAGGCCCCGACAATGCACCATCCCTAACATCCAGGTTGAGGAAAAGGAGTGAGGGAGGGCTCACGGTCACAGGTATAGTGACGCCAGCTGAGTCTCTCGGGTTACATCACCAGCGGTCCCGTTTGTAGGCCATCGGCAGTAGGTCAAATCGCAGGAATTCCGAGTGATGTCATGCATTTGCATAAAGCAATCAGTCACCTGAGGAAGAACTAGTGGAGGGGGGATATTCAGGGTAGTTCTGGTGGTCTTTGCAATGTCCTTTTCCGGACAAAGCCATGTTTCCTGTTTCAACTCTGACTCTCCGTCCCTCCCTCCCTGTGCCGCTGTAGGCGGAAGGCGATGTGGCGTCCCTTAACCGCAGGATCCAGCTGGTGGAGGAGGAGCTGGACCGGGCCCAAGAGAGGCTGGCCACGGCTCTCCAGAAGCTGGAGGAGGCAGAGAAGGCGGCGGATGAGAGCGAAAGGTGACGGCATAATGCCAAAGCAATAGAAAAAATATTGCGTCATAGTTTTGGGTCGCATCATTTCCATCTTTTGTCTATAAAAAGGCTTGCGGCACACCGTAAAACCATTTCCTGTTAGCATTTGGCTAACATGTTTATTTCCATTACATTTTTGCATTTGTAACACATCATAAGGGCATTTATTTACTTTTAGCATTTGGCAAACAGGTTTATTTATGTTCGCTTTTTGCATTTGCCAGACAGCACAAGATCATATACTCTTACGATTTTGCCCAAAAGTTTCGCCTTATCTTCAGGCACTTTTAACACAGCATGAGCTAATATCCTGTCACCTAGATTTGGATAGCAAGTTTAGTTTTGTTACAATTTTGCGCTTGTTGCACACCATTAGCCCATCTCCTGTTAGCATCTAGCTAACACACACAACATATAAGATTTTTTAGCTTTTTGTTTTTTTCTTTATGGTAGCCCATTTGATCTTCGTTTCAAACCAAAACAGCAGCACCACTTCACCCACATGAGCAGTTTTTGAATAAATGAAAGTGTGGAGTCTTACTACATATTGTAAACAACTTCCCTGTGCCGTATTAAAGATCATGCATTAATGCTAATAATGATTACTGTTTGGTGTAGACTATGATACATGGTTGCTCCACAGTGTTGTGTGGGCCCATGTTTATGATACAGAGAGCTACGCCAGTCATTTATTATTAATGTTTAATATTATTTATAAAAAGGCCAAATTCAAACTATACACGTCTAATTGATGCCTGCCGCCCTTTGCAGTTCAATATTAATGGTAAAGTAAGAATATTCAATTAATTTGCTCTATTTTGGTCACCTTCGCCATTTCCAGGGGCATGAAGGTGGTGGAGAACAGAGCCATGAAGGATGAGGAGAAGATGGAGATCCAGGAGCTGCAGCTCAAGGAGGCCAAACACATCGCAGAGGAGGCCGACCGCAAATATGAGGAGGTACGACGAGTCATCTGCAAGCTGTGTTCCATTGGGTGTGTGTGTGTGTGTGTGTGTGTGTGTGTGTGTGTGTGTGTGTGTGTGCGCGCGTGCGTGTGTTATTTCCACTTTCATACGTGTGTGTGCGTGTGTTATTTTCGCTTTCATACGTGTGTGTGCGTGTGTGTGCGCGCGCGTGTGTGTTATTTCCGTTTTCATACGTGTGTGTGTGTGTGTGTGTGTGTGAGCTTAGCGTCCATTTTAAGAACTCGCCATGAAAAATGGGCGTCAGGCCTTATTTCCTCATTCACTCTGCAGAGGAGGATTACAAAAATGTGGGACTAAAGCAAAAATGAGGAAGGAAAAGGAGTGCGGCTGAGTGGGTGAAGGGCCAAAGGAGTAAATGCGTTGCCGCCTGATGGCTGCCGGCCCAAATTAATAGACATTCCACAAAGGTGTGGAGGGTCAACAAGATCACTTGAATGAGGATTACACCCCCCCACACACACACAAAGTAGACTTCCCTTCCCAGTCATCACCCCACCGAGACAATTACGTCACTCCTTTCCCATGTAATGAATCAGCTACTGAATCATATCAGACGCCCCTCTCCAAAAACACGCCCCTTTAATCAGAACACAAAAATGCATTCGCCTTATAAGTCCACACTTGCCAAACTATTGCACACTCACTCACGCAGAAGGCGGACTTTGGTCACCTTTCCCTTTGCGCATGCTCACACCGACACAAAAAAAGAAAGAACTTCCTCCCCTTTCGCGACCTGTGTCGTCACCCAGAGCCAAACTCTTCGCAGGATTGGCGGATCTGGCCGTATATTTCCCTGCATCTCCTCCCTCCACCCTCCCTCCTTGCACATCTCCACACTTCCCGCAACGTCCCTTATTTCCTGCCCGGGGAGGAGCAGAAAAAGCAGAAAGGAAAGAAAAAAAAGTTTTCCGCAAGAAAAAAAGTTTGTGTGGAAGGCTTACCGGCCGCAAAAATTCCACATTTTGGTGAGCTAGGAGGCTCGTCGTTGCTGGTTCTCTGCATTGTTTGTCGGGGAATTCGAGGAGAACAATGGAGACTGTAAAGAAGAAAATTCAAACCCTGCAGCAGCAAGTTGATGAGGCGGATGAACGCGCAATGGCCGTCCAAAGGGAGTTGGACACAGAGAGGGAGCTGCGCGAAAAAGTGAGCTTTTCGCCCTAAAAACGCATCCTTTTTCTTTTTCGTCTATTATTTTTTACTGTTCACGAAGCCTGAGCCCACTATATGCCAAAAGCACGATGCTTTTATCTCAAAATGCACTTTTACAGCAGAAGCCCCACCCTATCATTTTTTTGAACGCTTTATTTTAAACGTAAAAGTGTTCTGGTGTGGAAGAAGAAACAGCAGCCGGGGACCGTTTCTTGTCTTATTTGGCGTGTCTTATGTAACTGAAAGCTGCAATCCATTCGGTTAGAATGTATTGATCAATGGAAGAAAAAAAAAAAAAGCCCAGATGGAACACTGCTGTGGGCACTCATAAGTGTGTGTAATGTTCATTTCGTTCAGAAATTCCTCTGTTGCTCAGTTTAATCAGGCGGAATCCCATTGCAAGCGTTTTTTTTAACCTGTTTTTTCCAACCGGATATAAATGTTTTTCATGTTCTGTGTTTTTTAAGTCTTATTATATTTGAGTTATAATTTGATATTATCAATGTTGCGTTGAATCAAAATACAACATTTCCTTTTCCTTTGGAAAACAATGATCAATGGGATGGAATTATAAATATGCTTTCATCACTTAATCGATAATGTAGTCAACAGATTAACCAAGTGTGTGTGCGCGCGTGCGTGTGTTATTTCCACTTTCATACGTGTGTGTGCGTGTGTTATTTTCGCTTTCATACGTGTGTGTGCGTGTGTGTGCGCGCGCGTGTGTGTTATTTCCGTTTTCATACGTGTGTGTGTGTGTGTGTGTGTGTGTCAATAGGTGGCTCGTAAGATGGTGATCCTTGAGACCGACCTTGAGAGAGCCGAGGAGAGGGCAGAGGTTGCAGAAGTGTAAGAGATTTTGTCAATTGTGCTACCTTTGATAGGGTTGCAACAATTAATCAATTAATGCACAACTTATCAAATTAGTAAACAACAATTTTGGTAATTGAATTATCATTGCTTAATTTAAAATTTCAACTCCTCTGATTTCAATCCCGCAAATGTAAATATTCTCAGATTTCTGTAGTCCTCAGTGAAAACAGATTGGTTATGTGTCCCTGTGGTGAACTGTTTTTACATCGGAAAGCAATTATCTTTTTTTTTTTTTTTTGCCTATTTTCTGACATGCTACAGACCAAACCAGAATCCTCATTTTCTAAATCCGTTTAAAAAATTTTGTTGAATCCAATCCTGAAAATAATTTTATAATCACAATTTTCTTGTGTGTGATTTTTCTGGGCCATATGCTGTAAATAATCTTGACTTATTCGTTATTTGCAGACACAGTATGAATAACCAGTAAATGACATACGTAAAACCTGAAGCAGCCGCAGAAGTCAAGGCTCGAAATATATATATTTTTTGTCTTTGCAGAACAGTTTTGACATACATTTTGATGCAAAACTGCTTATAATCGAGCCTTGGAAGTGGATATCAAACTAGTAGCCCTTCACGTTAATCAGTACCCAAGAACTAGCTCTCCGTTTTATAAAGCTCGTTCTTGATTGCCGAGTTGTCGATTGCGAGGTTTTGTTTAATCATTAAACACTCCCAAATAAACAGCAAGGCAAGGCACATTTATATAATAGCGCATTTCATACAGAAGGGAACTCAATCAGCTTCAAGCAAGCAAAGACGCAACACCCACAAGTATGTACAAACACAACAGTTCACGACATTCAGAAGCAAAGCAGAGAAAACAAAAGTAGTTTTAAAATGAAATAAAACGAAAATCCCGCCGCTGTTTTTTTAAAAGCAGACTCCCCGTAACGCATCAGAAACAGTCATGTTGTTGTCTTTGGCCCCCAACAGGAAGTGTAGCGACCTGGAGGAAGAACTGAAGAATGTCACCAACAACCTGAAGTCCCTTGAGGCCCAGTCTGACAAGGCAAGAATTGTGTTTACGCGTGCGTGTGTGTGTGTGCGAGGAAATTTGCCTAAATTATCCCCAATTTCACGCAAGGCTTAGCTGCGAAGTACTTTTTCCCCCACACACCATCAAATGTGAGCAAAACATAGCGTAACTTCGAAGTACATTTTGTTTGACGTGTGTTTTCTTGTCTTTGTAGTACTCAGAGAAAGAAGACAAATACGAGGAGGAGATCAAGGTCCTGAGTGACAGACTGAAGGAGGTCAGTGAATGGCTGAATTCTTTTTTCACTCAGAAGTCCATTCTGGCTGTCTTGTAAGGTTCTTTTGCTTTTTGTTTGTTTGTTTGTTTTCAAAGGCGGAAACCCGTGCGGAATTTGCAGAAAGGACAGTGGCCAAGCTGGAAAAGTCCATAGATGACTTGGAAGGTTTGTCTTCTTCAAATATTTCTTCATGTGTCAGTTTTCCTCATCTCTTTTTTTTTCTCCTCTAAACCTGACTTGTCGTTTTCCTTTTCCTGCTTTTTGTTCCCCTCTGGTCCTGCTTTCCTATCTGCCTGCTTTCTGACCTTCAGACGAACTGTACAATCAGAAGCTGAGTTACAAGGCTATCAGCGAGGAGCTGGACCATGCCCTCAATGATATGAACACCTTGTAAAAAAAAAAAAAAAAGCCTCTTGGCCACAGCTGCTACTCTATTTTCACTTTTGCTCTTTTTGTCTCCTGGCCTGGTGGCGGCAATGGTAGGGAAGTGCCTTTTCTCTCCTTAGCTCTCTTTTTTCCTCTTAACGCTCAATAAAGACATCTTTCATTTTACCCTGTCTCCTGTATTTCTGCTTTTTGCAATATTTAGTTTTGGTTTTGACTGTGACCTTGTCATTACATTGTATATCTGACCCCCCTCATTCTCCCCTACTGCAGATAATCTATCGCATGCAAAAGAGGAAAACTTAGGAATGCACCAAGTCCTGGACCAAACACTGCAAGAGCTCAATAGCTTGTAAAGACACCACAGAGAAGAAGCAATTCCGACAAAGTTTTGTGAAAGAGAACACATTCCCTCCTTTGCATTACTTTCAGCCCAACAATTACCACAATGATAGTAACACATTTAGTCCTTTTTATATATTTATGGTTATTTGTTTTCCTCCCCATACCCCCTTTTTATAATGGTTTTGGGTCCATATGATATCAAATTTTAGTGCTGAGCAATTTTGTTGAATAAAACCTGACAAGGATGACAATCATGATGTTGTTGTTTATGACTGACGATTTGCCCATCTCTGTAATATTCCAGATATGCTGAACATTTTCAGCAATAGTGATTTTGATATTGAATTTACAATGCACAATGACTTTTTTTCGGGGTGGAAAAATTATCTTGTCCCATGGAGAGATTATGATCAGCACCAAAAAAAATCTATTACTCTCTTAAGGCTCTACTCCTTTGTCATAATGGGCTAATGACTTTTTCACCCCATGTGAATGATCCAACGTAAAAAACGATGTAAAGAGAGAGAGGTCAAGTCAACTGCTGATGAGATTTTGATTTATTGACTGATATCAAGTTTATAAATTAGAACCTGTAGCAGGGAGTACAGTATTTACAATGGCACAAGAGTTTGTTTCAGATTAACAAGATGTTTCCCATCCATAGTTTTATATCGGAGAATAGTTTGATGGTTAATCTAAGAATGATTCATGGCAAATGCATTGTGCCTTAAGCCAGCCTACAAATAAAGGCTTCTATCGGAAAAAAATGATCCATCTAATGTGAAAAGTCATTCTTTAGGTATTAAAAGAGGGAAACTATATTGTGAGCGGTTCTAGTTGTGCCAATAGAAATGGGTAGTGCTCATGATTGATAAGCAGAGGCCATACTTAATTACTTTAAAATTAGTAAACAGGTTTCAACTCACTTTTTGGGACAAAGATTGAGTATTGTACTTCTGCAACCTCTGTGCGCCAGTTGAGTTGGTTTCCAGTAAAAAGGTCCTCCTCGTTCAACGGTCCATATGATGCAGTTATCCTCCAAGCCATACAGGTGTCGCTGTAGTTTTTTTTAATTGGATATAATTGACGTACCTGTGCTTCGCCGGGCGCGTCACTTCCGCACTCAATATCAACAACTATGGCGAAGACATACGACTATTTGTTTAAACTGCTATTAATTGGAGACTCCGGGGTCGGAAAGACGTGCGTCCTATTCAGGTTCTCCGAGGACGCCTTTAATTCTACGTTCATATCGACCATAGGTACATATAAAGTTCATTTCACATGGCACGTTTGAATAGTACTCCCACCGATGTGGTCTATTTGCTGGCGGGCTAATTACGCTATGTGACTTTGTCAATTGAATAGCTGTCACCAGTGTACCCTATGAACCTTATAAAAAACATTCGCCGGTGGTGAGCATTCCTATTGCCCACAAGCTGTCAGCTTTTATAAAGTCAAGTGCGTGCGGTTAGCGCAGCGATTAGCTGTTGGCGCTAACGCCAAATATCAGACGGAATGATTTTGTCGCCCTACATTTTAATTCTGTTACGTGTGACATTTTGAGGCTGTTAATAATACTAGTTAGTGACTGTCGTGCAAAGGTAGCGAGCGAGTAAACTGCTATGATTGACGTGTGCGATCGTCCCTCTAGGCATAGATTTCAAGATAAGGACAATAGAGCTGGACGGCAAGAAGATCAAGTTGCAGATATGGTAAGTTGAGTCTCATGATACCAATGCTGCTTATTATTTCGTCGAGAAAAAGCGGTGTCAGTTCCTGCCTTTGCTCATTGACGTTTACAACAACGTAATGTTCCACGAAGTCACCTACCAAATTTTATCAACAGGTGTGATGAGGGAAATTTTCTACTGATTTAATTCGCCCCAAAATTGTTTATTTCCTGCAAATAATTTGTTGACGCTCATCTATCCGTGCCAGCGACCTAAAGTTGAATTTAATGGAAGACTTTTTAAATGCTCTTGCATTACAGAGCAAAAAGTACAGTTAACCTGTGTATCCACTAGTTGCCATTTACACAGCACGATATTAGCTTTGTGTTCAGTTGAACAAACCCATCAGTCTGTGAATAAATTCAGACAGGGTCATCATGATTTCACTTCTTAGTGACGTTTTTGTTTGCTGCGTCGTGACATTTTTCAAATGTAAAATGTGCGCCTTGGCTCAAGAAATGTCAAGAAAACAAGTGTCGACAACACATTACACCATCCATTTTGATGTTGTTTTTCTAAACCAGGGATACAGCCGGTCAGGAGCGCTTCCGAACAATCACAACAGCCTACTACAGAGGAGCCATGGTCAGTACAGAACCTCTCAGTCTGTGGGTGTCACACAACACAGAGCATTGCGGGCCTTTGGAAACCAGATGAAAGTCTGTAATTCTTGATCCTTTGGGTATTTTGATGGAAGCGTGTCACAGACATGTTATTAAGACACCTTGTAACCGTTTTAAATTGGGGTTAAAAATGGAGCAAATTTTTAAGTGAATGCAGCTTTCGTTTTTGCGCTTCACGAACCTTTGCCACCTTTTTCTACAGGGAATCATGCTCGTCTATGACATCACCAATGAGAAGTCTTTTGAAAATATCAAGAACTGGATAAGGAACATAGAGGAGGTATTCATTCTCTTTCCTTTTTCAATCCTGCTTTTCGGTTTTGAGTGGCACAAATTGTCTCGTTCCCGAGAAAGTATATGATCCTTGTTGTATTTTGCAGGGATTTTGAATTTCATTTTTCAACCCCAAAAAAATAACCCCACTTCATTTTTGTTTTTGGATTGTGACTTTATCCCAATTTTGTCCTCGCTCTTATTCCAGCATGCAACATCTGACGTTGAGAAGATGGTTCTCGGCAATAAATGTGACATCAATGACAAGCGACAGGTGTCCAAAGACAGGGGCGAAAAGGTAAGAAACACACTGAGAGATGACACAGTGGTGCCTTGAGATACAAGCTACGAGCTTGAGCAACACGAAGATTTGGGCTGCAGCATTAAATCATAATGCACAAACGGTGTCATTCTTCACATTTTCTTCTATTACGACTTTTACAAAGTCCAATGTTATAAAGTGCAAATGCACACATTTCATTGGGGAAAGATGATGTTTTGAGTTACAAGTGTGGTCAGGGAACAATTTAAACTTATATCTCAAGGCAAGACTATTTTTTTCCCCTGTTTTGAGGGATATATTAGAAATCATTCTGATGTGATTCCATCCAATTTCCTTCAAGCTGGCTTTAGAGTATGGCATTAAGTTCATGGAGACGAGCGCGAAGGCCAACGTCAACGTGGAGAGCGTAGGTTCCAAACCTCCTTTCGCAAGACTAGTAGTAAACGTGTATTGCACATGAATGTGATGCCATGTCTACTTGCAGGCCTTTTTGACACTCGCTAGAGACATCAAATCCAAAATGGACACCAAAATGGTAAGGAGAACCGTTATGATACTTGGAATGACTTGATTATTTTCCAACCTTTTTTCTCATGGTGGTTTGTATAAGACCAAAATTTGGTCGGCATATCGATCACGTGAAGACTCAACAACCCGTGCCTGAGCTGACACAAGAAGTCTACCCTTTTGATTTGGGATGGCCATTTGATTGTCATTTGGTGAAAATGTACAATGAATAGCATTCCCCAGAATTTATTGCAAATTTTCCGAATTTACTGGGAACTTTTCGACACACCCACCCCCATTTTCTTTTTTTGAAGAATATTTATTGCGCAGTATAGCGCTTCTTATTGGTCAAGACTGATAATCGCCATCTTAACCGTACCTCCGATCGGCTCGGCCGGGCAGTTAATTTATAAAACAAAACACGATATTGTAAAATACTAGGCACATTCCTAATGTATGAAAAGCCGCTGTTGCAAAGTTATATTTTTCCAATATTTTAATCAAGGCTTGACTCCCACCCCTTTACTAGGTCATCAAACAACACAATAAATCGGCAGGCCCACGAACTAGTACTGGCTTCTTGCGGCGGAAATCCATTTTCCGAAATGCTTATCAAGATTGAAGATCTTGATAAGCATTTAGAGAACGGCGCGTTGAACAAAATGGGAATTCTATTTTAAGCCCTGGCGGAGATCTCCCATGATTTTCGAGACCATTCCAGGTGTTGATCATTTGTGTTGCCTCAGGACGGGAACCCGCCTCAGGGGAGCAGCCAAGCAGTGAAGATTCTGGAGCCACGGAAAAAGAGCAGCTTCTTCCACTGCAGCCTCCTTTGAGGACCGCCGAGGCCTTTTAACCAAAGAACTCGCTCAAGCCCAAATAAGACTTTTGCTTGCTTGGGAGCACTTCCTTTCATTCCCTCTCCTCATAGCAAGTCCGCACGAACGCAAAACCGCATTTTCTGAGCGCTCCCGGCTGGACAATCGTCGTTTACAGGAGATCTCTGAGGTGCGGCGGTGGTGTAGCGCTCGGTAGGTGGACGACAGCGAGATGGCGCACAAATAACAGCCTTGTAACTGCTGTTTTTTTTTTTCTAATTATACATTTCTAGCCAGAAACTGACAAGCTTGAACCTCAGCCAAACGGCGTCATTTGGCAGTTGAGTTATAAAGCAGGTTTGAAGTCATATACATAAAAGTTTGACATTTTGGTCATTTTGGTAGCAGTGTTTTGAAAATTCCATTAGTTACATCAGTTCCATTTTGTCATGTAGAATGCACGAAAATGTACAGGAAGTCTGCCATTTTAGAGTCATTTTTGACGATTTGCCAGCAGTGTTTTCAAATGTCAGTTCTCAAAGCCATTTTCACTTTCCTATGTGAAATTTGGTAGGCATGTCTCTTGTGAGTAGGACCACAAAACAGGCCATTTTAGTGAAAATGTGCATTTGGTAGCAGTGTTGTGAAATGTCTCCTCCACCTCCAAAGACAGTTTCACATACTCATGTGAAATTTGGTTGGTATGTTTGTCATGAGTAGGACCACAAAAAAAATCGTCTCCAACACACAGGTCGTCAAACACACAGATGCCATTTAAGATTGCTTTTTCTGCAAATGTGTACAGGTATTTGGTAGCACTTTATTTAAAATTCCTCTCCAAAAGCCAGTTTCATCTACGCTATTGGGACATTTTTTTGGCATTGTCTGGCATGAATAGACCCACAAAGAAAGTGTAATGAAGCAGAAGCAGTTCTGCTCCTTCAAAAACAAACTAAAAAAAGAAAAAAAGCTTGATGCTTCATCATAAAGCGGAAAATTAATTCAGGTGGGCACATCACATCCTAAATGATGTTTCTGAACCAGAAGGGACTATTTATTAACTGTGCTTTTTTTTACACAGCGGGATAATGCCGCGACCGTGTGCACTTTTGCAGGATAGCAGCAATTGCTACCTCCAAAGTTGCAAAATGGCCCCTTGAAAAATTGACCTATGAAAAAAAAAAAAGCGGTGACTTTCACCGCCGATGTGAAACGGGCTGTTGCTTGGCTCATTCACTGCCTGCCCAGTTAAATTCATGGAACTTCCACTTTTATCGCTGTCAAAGGCAGTCAGTAATTTAGCTCTAGAAATGCTAGAAATTCCCGATTTTGGGGGGAAAAATATGTCCAACTCTATAAATGTTTTAACTTGATGGTTTCTGATTGATACTACGTTAAGCTGACATGACGTTTCTGGCAGTTTGAACAAAACAACCCCCCCCTCACCCTGACCCCCATTCAGCTCTCCTCGCACTTTACCACAAACTGCATGAGACATCAATGGCGTCTTATTAGGGGTTGTGCCAGTTCTTAGAACGGCCGTGAGTATAGCCAGAGCAGCGTTTGACTCACAAGCTTATCTTGATTTCTGCTTCATCTATTTATTCAAACCTCTTTTTTTCTACAGTATTATTTGTAAAAAAAAATAATAATAAAGAAAATATAAGATAAAATTCAAAAGCAAAAGTACTGTCCTGACAATCCCAGTCAATCTTCGTCAGTATTTTAAAGAAGCGCACACAATGTGTTGAACTGTAATCCAAGACCGTAGCTCTGCATTATTTTTTGAAATATGTGCTTCCATCAATGTCAGAGCTGCTGTGTTGGGAGCCTTTTTACACGTACCAATGTTAAGCTTCTCTCTTTTTTTTTTTTTTTTTTTATTTCTTTTTTGTTCGCCAATTTATATTCTTGACATAGCAACAGACTTCCAACACACAGGGTTTTTTTTTTCACTTCGTTCCAGCACTTTTTATCCTGCACCTAAAATCACGCGTGCCCATTTGTCCTTGGAGTTCAGTGCAGCTATGCATTGTGAATTTTGGACCCATGTGTGCTACACACACACACACACACACACGCACACAGACGTATGTAGCCCTCGCTACTGTAAATCGTAGTTTAGTTTTTGTGGGTTCAGGCGTTATCCTACTTTTTCAAAAAAATAAAGCTACTTTTTATTTGGAGACAATCTGGTTTTATTCACATCAAAGTGAGCTTTTTTTCCCGAGGGGGAAAAAATGATAAAATCATGTTTTTCTTTAAAAAAAAAAAACAAGATTTATTCTTAAAAAATTATGACCTTTTTGTCTCAAAAACAGTCAGACTTTATTGTCAGAAAATTGAGATTTTTATTCCACAGAATATAACTTTCATGAAAAAAAAAAAGAAAAATCGTTTATTTGCATAAAATTACAACTTAAAAAAATAATTGTTATATTGGAATGATTTTTTTTTTCTTTCCCGTGTGGCCCTAATACTCCTTGAGTATTGTCTCTCCTCTTCCAGGTCTTTTAGTCTTATACTTGTTGAGACACACAATATTTTGGACTCTTATTAAACGCACATCCTATGTGACCAGGCTTAATATGACACGTTTTTGGCTTTGTTCTTGAATCTGACATTGTGCATTTTTACAATTATATTTTCACATACATTTCAAATACATTGTGACATGTATAATATTCTATTCAGAGATCTACTTATTGTACTGTATTTTCTACTCTACTAGTAGAGAAGATGTGTATCTGCATTTTTTTTCAGAGGTCTACTTTTTTTGGGATGAATTAAAAAAAAAAAGTAAACTTAAATGCTTCATTACTTCCTCGTTGTGCCTGAGAGTCTGTGGAAAGTCAGTCAAGGCCATTTGTCTTTCTCGCAATTGACTGTGATCACTTTCATAACATGACTAACATAATCTGCCAGAGAACCTTCTGGCCCATTTTTCTTTTATAGTCAGGTGGAACAGGCTCTCTTGTAGATCAAAAACCCAAATCCTACACTGTAGATCTATTTCCATCTGAAAAATCCTCGAGCAGAGATGTGAGGACTCCTCCAATTCGGACATTTGTCAGTATTTCCTTATATTCTGATGTGGAAGGTGCTGTGGACACAAGATGGGATAAGAGGGCAAAATCACAAATCTAGCACATTAATTCAGTCACATAATTGATAGTGTTCAAATATCAGATGCTATAAGGGATAGAAATGCGTTTTCCATGACAGATCTGTGTTAGCGTTCCCATGAAGCTAGTGAGTGGACTGAATGCTAAGCTATGTGCTTGGTTTAAACAAGTAATGTGTAATTGTTTTTCTTTTATGTTCGACAGTAAACTTGAACTGGGAGTGGGATTAAACAGCCCGAAGCCTCTTTTTCCCCCGCCCACAAATCGTGTTCCATTTACCAAACTGCTGCGATTTTTGAGGTGAGTTTAGTTCACTGTACATTGTAATGTTTCGGCGAGAGCCACCTGAGGAAGTCCGGTGCCCGGACAATCATGTGCTGGAAGTCCTCCAGCGACAGCCGGCCGTCGTTGTCCATGTCGGCCTCGTCCAGCACCTTCTCGCACACCATGCGCACCTCGTCCTCTGTCAGCTCGTTGCGCGTCAATTTGTTCAACGTCTTCTCCAGGTCTGACTTGCAAATAAAGTCGTCGTTGTTGAAATCTTCCCCAAAAGAACAGAGGCACAAAGTTATACAGGTCAACATTCTACTGGGGAAATTGAATAAAGATGGCTCAGGTTTTCGCACTTATCTCACTAAGCACGGAAAGACAACAGTTTCCCGCTTGCTAGCGAGTCTATGTTTGGAAGTGCTCACTCTTTACCGTAAATCTTAAAAGCGTAGTGAGCCTTGAGATCCCTCGGTGCCATTTCGCTCAGAACCGAGAACATGTCCAGGAAATCGTCCAGCGTCATGTTTCCTTGACCATCCTCGGAAAAAACCTCGGCGATCCTCTGGCGGAACGGGTTGTCCTGGACAGCCGCACAATGCCACTTGACACGATTATCTTTGTTGGAATCAATTCAGTACTCGGATGCCTTGAGAAGCACATGACCCGATTTACAGAAGTTTTTGGAGATGCAGTATGAGCTGAACGCCCCCACCCCCTCCCTCTCTATCTTTTGAGTGCATACGTGAGATGCTAGTGCTGCGTCAGATAGAATTTATTAATATTCTTCAACAGAAGAAGCCTCAAGTTGTTTTTTTCCACTCGGTTGAAGTTTACTGTCAAACGCAACGGAAAGCAAGAGAATTACGTGTTGTGTATTGAAAATAACCGCATAGTTTAGCCTTTAGTCTGCTATCTTAATGATTAGCATCCATGTCGCTGTGTGTTATTACCCTATAAGCAACGCATATTTGAACACAGGCATTGCAGTACTGAGAGTCATATCCTGTATTCTTTATGTCCTGCAAATAATGACGATATGATTCCCACTTACGTTCTAGGCATGACAAGCCCCCGCTACAATTTGATTGCCTGCTGCATGCAGGTAGGGAAGTACGTAGTGTCAGGTATGAATTGGCCTTTATACTGCCCTCAATTGGCCACATAAAATGATATGACCCCCGGGCCTTGAGTTTGACCCCTGTGATTTAGAGGGTTTCCGATGAAAAGGGGGCCTAACAAAATAAATCCCTGACACCATTTTCATTGACCAACACACAATTAGGTGGCTTTGTCAAACATAACAGGACGCACGAAAAAGTCTCATCGACCCGTGCATGAAATTGAACAGTAAGCCAGCCATTTTGTTTTGACGCAAACGATTTTGACAATTGCTGGGAAATATTCCAGACACACCGGTAATGTCATGTGGGTGAGGCACGGCTTCTAAAAATGCTAATTTTGAGGATTAGCCCAAAAAAAAAAAAGGGGAGTGGGAGAGCCCGTTCATCGCACCGCGTCAAATCGAGACCAGAGAGGCTTTAGCGTTCGCTGACATTAGCAATTGTGTGCCAGCTGTATTCCTCGATTTTTGAAAGGAGTCAGGTGACGGGCGTTCTTTTCAAGGAATTCTGTGGATGAATTGGTCATCAATTATGAAGGCAGACGGAGCGACGGCGGGGTTGCAGCGAGTGCATCTTGCTACCTTCAGCTCGGGCATGCTGCCAATCAGCTCATACGGTAGCTTCACATCTGGCTGCTCGGTGTAGTCGAGCGGAACGAGTTGCGGCGCCAGATCGTGATAGCGGTGGAAGAGTCTGAAACCGGTACCGAACACCAGCGACATGTAACTCTCTTGTTATCAGTAGAAGACGTACATTATCATTGATAATGGCAGAACAACTTTTACTCACCGGAGAATTTCTTTCCTTGTAAAATATGTACAGTCCTAGAAAAAAAAAGTTGGCAAGTCACGTGTCATTTTATTCGAAACTACCCAGAACACGATGCCAAATGTATTTGATTTGGTGAAGCAGCATGGGGTTGAAGGTTATTTTCCAAGTACAGTTGTGCCTTCAGTTTTATTCATTCTGGGGCCATGCGCATAAACGATCACATATTCTTTACCGATTGGGATGATCGGAGATTTGTCTCAGCCTCCCCACCAAAAAAACAAAAACAAACAAAAAAAGCATTTTGTTGGTGTTTTTTTAACAAGGAAAAAAAAAAGTCTCTAAAATATACATACATAGAATATTAACTGAAAGCGATTAACTACTGTACAGTATATCATTAACCCTCCTGTTATGTCAAAGGTTTTGTTAAATTTAAAAAATATATATATATAAATAAATGTAAAAGCATCTTTAGAAAAAAAAATTGACTTGCCTTATTTTATTGATCTGTTTTTGACTAAAATGCAGCAGGTCCCCCTGATTTGACGTTAATAGAGCATTGTCATTTTGACGCTCAAATCAAATTTCATTTAAATTTTTAAGAGAATACTCTCCAATAGTCTGATTGATGTTATTTTCTTTTAACTCTTATCATTTTTGTCATTTGTTTTTTATTTTCTGGATGATTTGACATGTTGCGGGTTATGCTCACCCATGAGCATTTTCGTAACAGAATAGTTTTACATTAGTCGCTGCCGAATACTCATCATTTTTGATAGCTTAGTTTTTCTGATCAAAGAAAAAATATATATTTTAACATCCTTTTGAAAGAGTTTCGCCGAGCCTGCAACACCAACCTGGTAGGCGTCCAGCTGCCTCGCAGTAAAGACAGTTTGCTTATTCCCCATGTCGGAGCATGCGAACGCCCAGCCTGGGTTCCATCGTCGTCGTCGTCGGGCACCTGGTGGGCACTGACGGATAGGAAACGGTGGCACAAAAGAACACCAGGGCCGGAGGGAGGCCAAGCAGGGCGGAGGGAGCAGATCAGATGTCGGGCCGCCGCAGGGCCCCCCCATTTGGTGGCCCTTAATAACATGCTTTCTCCTCCGTGGTGACTGGCAGCTCCTTTTCAAAGGGAACAAGGGCTGTCGTCCAGCATCGTGCCAAAAGCTATCAAACGCTCCTTTGGTGCCACTCCAGGGCCGACGCCTCCACCGGCGCTCGGGTTACGCGCCACTCAGACGCCCCTTTCATGTCTACCTAGCTGTGCGTCGTGCCAAGTTGCCAACGATATTATTCACCCAAATGTCAAAGTTGTCTGATCTCATATAATCTTAACTTTATTTTTTTATTCTGACCATTAAAAAAAACGTGTATATACATATTTAGAAAACATAATTAGAAGTCTGATATTGATCGGCAGTTTTCTATGTTGAAAATACATCGTCCTGACATAGGCACAAGAAGCCATGGTCAGTTCCAGCCAGACCGAATATTTTTCAATTGATCGTTTTATATTTATTGCTTTCAAGTGTTTTTTTCATACAAGTATTGACTGTAATTATGAGTTTACGACGCATCCGCATGAGTTAGTGGTAGACAAACATCCATTCTGACAGAAATTGAGGGCCCCCCCTGTACATGTATTGAGTCACTTTGAAGACGTATACACAATTCATTCTAACGTTATAATTATAACCGGAAACATAAAATATGCAGATTTACATTTTTCACGGGACATCACTACTGTCATATATTATAATTTATACCTATTTACATATAATACAATGCCACACAGGATAAGGGGTACGAGGGTGGGAAGAGTGCGGTCAGTGGCAGCCGCAGCTCCCCGCCACCATGTCGTTGTACTGCTTGAGTACCACATTCTCGTCGTCGTCGAAATAGAGCAGGTTGATGGAGAAGAGCTTGTCGGGCACGCAGCACGGCGTCTCGACGCTCCTGATCAGTTTCAGGGCGTTGATGATGGACTGCACAGTCGCGTGGTTGGTGGGCCTCATGTTCTGGCCCAGCGGGAAGGGGCACGAGCCCTTGCAGTAGTAGGCGTTGTAGCCCCGCGGCGACACGATCCAGCCCGACCAGCCGATCTCCTCGAAGTCGACGTAGAGTGGCAGGCGCTTGCATGGCATGGACGTGCCCTCCTCGTCCGCCCACGCCGCTGCCTGGTCCAGGGAGCGGGCGCTGCGGGGGGGTGCCTGGGCGGCCATGGGGGATTGGGGCAAAATGGCCGTAACTTCGGTATTGTCCGGATCTGTCAAAAAACAAAATCGTTATTCAGGACATGCAACTCATCTCGCAACATCTTGCCTCGAAGAATAAATGGACGACGTATTTTATTTTGAGAATTTGCATCGGAAGTGCGCATGTAGAATTTCCATAACTTCCACTAACAACCCAGACTAAACTCAGCTCCTCCCCAACACAGAAAAATGATTACTGTGTAATATGGCCCACTCCTAATACAGAATCTTAAATGTCTTTGAATTCAATGATCAGGGACCTCACCTGTGCTCTCCAGAGTCGTGGACCGTCGTCGTCCGTCGTCCGTGAACAGCACCAGCATGGGCTGCTTGCTCTGGTGGTGGTTGCGTCCCGAGGCGAAGCGAATCAGCTTCAGGTCCATCTGGGTCCCCCCCAGGGTTCGCACGACCACGTGGAGCCCCAGGTTGCTGCCCTCATCCACCGTCCACGAGCGAACCTTTCGTGGAAACACGACTCGAGGTTAGTCCTTTCAAGCAAATCGGTCATCGGTCGTTACATTTCGACTTGAGGTGTGTGGGGGACACTCACAGCTTGAGTGATTGTAAACACCTCCCAACCGTTGGAGTGGACCGGGATGAGTCGAGAAGACAGCAACTTCCTCTCTTGCGTGTTGTTGGTTTTGATGGTGTCCAGCAGCTGGTAGACGCTAACCTGGAGATTAGCCGCGTTAGCTCGCCCCCCCCGACACATCCACCGCAAATGTGTGCAGGAAGCCTTGTACCTGGCAGAAGTGATGTCTGCTGAACATCAGCGTGGCCTGAGGTCGCAGCTTGAACAGGTGGAGCTCAGCCGTGAGGATCTTCTCTGTTCTGGCGACGGTGGACAGGTTGAAGCGGAACTCCACCTGCTCGCTATGCACTGTAAAGACAAGTAAAGAACCTTTCTCAAACCCTTTCTAAAGGTGCCTTTAAAATGAATTTGAAAGGAATTTGAATGTCATTTTTTGAATACTTTCAACGTCAATTTGAAAACCTTGGAAGCAATTTGATTTGACCAAAATTGAACAGTTATGCAATGTGGTACACAGGCTCTCTCGCAGTATGTGAAATAATCACTGAATTAAATATTGTAATTAATCATAAGCATTGTGGGGGGGGGGGATAGGTACTCTTCTGTGATTTTTTTCATTTAAGTGCAGTTCAGTTGTGATTAATCTTTTAGGACTTTGTATTCACACATTTAGTAACTTTTTTTTTAATTTAACGTATATTTTAAATAGGCTGATCAAGTATAAATACGGTAAGATTAAGTATCGCATGTTATAATATTTTTATTATTTTGCGTCCATCACACAGTTTGAAAAATTACCATGGAAAAAAAAAACAACACAAAACAAAAAACACCCAAAAATAATGACTGCGCATTCATAAGGACACAAAACTTTTCCTGACACGTAAAAAACAAAATTCTGAACATCGGCGTTCTTTCCTGAGCGCAAACAAGTTGACGCGCGCATTCTGTGACTTACGCTTGTCAAAGAAGCTGCGCACGGTGTTGCCCTCCAGCAGGTAGGGGTCCTTGGTCACGCCGTCCACGTCGGCCACGGTGTTGTAAAGGTCCAGCATGTATTGCGGCGGCTGCTTGCGTCCGTGCGTGACGCCCGCGGGCGGGTCGTCCATGCCGAACACCGCCAGGAGCCGCTTGATGGCGTCCGAGCGGACCTCCTCCGGCCGGGCTCGGGTGGACTCGGTTGCGTCGGGCTCCTCCAGGTAATTGACCGATGGCCGCGCCCGGACCGCCGTACACGCCGAAGCGACCAGAAGCACAAGCGCGAGCATCTCTCAAGCCCTAAAAAGTGACTTATGAAGTGAATAGTGAATACTGCGGAGGGCACTTATTTATATCTTTACAGCGCACCCCCTTCCTCTTCCTCCTCACTTAACCTCATGGCAAACAGCAGTAAAAAAAAAAAAAAAAAAGATGCTAATGTAAATCACCCATCAGCGAATGTAAAGGGAGACTAATGGCGGTGTTGACAAAGGTGCCAAGTCCACCGACTGGCCGCTATTGTCCTCGAGTCTGGCAATAAACAGTCAAATCCACTTAAAAGTGGAAAAGAAAGGAGGAGGGTAGGAGAAAAGTTTTACTCGATGGGTTTTATACGCGAAAGTGTCGCCCCCCCACCAACACCCCTTTCGAGGAAGTGTCGACCCTGCCAATGGATCCATTAATTTGGAATAATGGAAAGCGATTAACTGGTGTCGTTGGCTACGCGTCCTTTTCCCTCTTATTTGCATGACTGGTTAGCGTATTGAGTCACAGCTGGTTCATCGTCTCGACGGCTTTAATTTCTTGACACGGTCGGGGGAGACGCCGTTAACTTGCTTGTGTATGAATGTGTGTGTTTGTGTTTGTGGGAGGTGGGCATTTTTTTTACACAGGTTGATTGATTTTAAACGGGCGGAGGCAGGCGGGATCAAAGTTCTCCACTGCACACGACGACGAAGCGGGCAAATAAGCCATAAAAAAAAATAAACAACACTTGTTGGACGTGTCACACAAACGTGCCGTTTCGCAAAAGGACCACACAATTCCTAACCAGATGCATGTATGCCCAAAATGCCATATAAATACAGACAAATACATGCCTTTATGAATTTCATATTTAAAACAAAATTTTCAAAGCATATCTAAAAATTTCACGATCCTAATCCAACAACAAAGGCAGTGAAAGTAAACAAGGTAACCAAATATTCTGTCAAGGGCACAGCTACTTGCGAGCCTTGACTCTCCGGCCACCTCCACATCTGTTTATCATACCTCCATGCAGGAATACAAGCAGAAACCAACCTAAATATAATAATGTTTAAAATTGCAAAGAATTAGGGGATTTTTTCCCTGTCATTGTGCTTTTTAGATGTGATTGGAATGAATGAGCCATTGATCACGGTATGAAAAATAGCTTCCGCCTGGCCACCTCCACGTCTGTTTATCATACCTCCATGCAGGAATAAAAGCAGAAACCAACCTAAGTATCACGTAATGTTTAAAATTACAAAGAATTAGGGGATTTTTTTTTCTGTCATTGTGCTTTTTAGATGTGATTGGAATGAACGAGCCATTGATCACGGTATGAAAAATAGCTTCCGCCTTCGGTGACAATTCTTCACTCTGATTGGCTGTTAACGAGCGAATCAGTGCATGGGATCGTACACGATAGCAGAGCAGTGGCAAAGAAAATAGCATCATCTGGTAATTAAGCTCAGCAAAAATGTTTTTTTTTTAATTATTCATACTTGGTCCTGCTTGTGTTATGAGCGTGTTGGGCATGGTTCTGTCTATGTGTAATGTTTTGTTTTTTTTAATTATTCATACTTGGTCCTGCTTGTATTATGAGCGTGTTGGGCATGGTTCTGTCTATGTGTAACTTTTATTCCATGAAAGCCTGACTGTGGGTGGTATGATATATGACTGCTTACAGACAGAATCGTTTTTATGTGAGTGACGTACGTGCGCATTTTGTTAACCACTTATTGATGAAATAACAGTGCACAGATCTAAAATGAGGCTAAGGTTTTAATCCCAATTACTATATTTAATAGTTTAGTTAAACCCGGTATTGTTAAGCACAGTCTCAACATTAAAATAGTGCTGGAGTGTATAGGATCATCAACAAATATTCTTAATGATTAAATTAAAACGTTTCATGTCAAAGTTTTGAAAAAAAATGCTACTGAAATGAATGGTGGAAGACAAACATTTCTAGAAGGTCAATTGCAAATATCTTGTACTTAGACTTTAAATACAACTGAACTGTCGACGTCCGAAATGCAAATTCTCTTATTTGACAGAGGTGTCAAATCCAGATCCAGCAAGCAAACCCTGCCAGTTTGTCTTGAGCCACAAATGCTTCGACCTGCTGGTTGAGTTGAAGCACCTGTGGCCAAAGACACATTTGGGCAGGTTTTACTTTCTGGACCTGGATTTGACACCTGTGTAAGATCAGAGGTTGTGCATTTTGGCCGCCGTAATGTACTTTTTTTTTTTTGCGTGCACCCGTGCACCGCTTTTGGAAAATTCTAGACAGATTGCTTACGCTAAATGGTGATGCTGATTTGCCCCTGCCATTTAATGTGGGCACATCTTACCATCAACGTTTGATCATTTTGGATTTGCATTGAAAAGGGGGTGTGCTTTCATCTTTGGTTAGTATTAATTCTACTGTGTATTTTCAAAAATGTGGTTATTGTCAAAACAAAGCAAAAGGAAGGATAACCTTACTTCATGATTATGATGTCAAATTTTAATGACGAACTTGCATTCCTGAACAGAAACTCAGTTTTAAATTGCTCATTGCTGCTTACAATCGTAAAATAGTGGCAAGCTCACTCATACCGAAAGAATCTTCATTAAAGCGCTTCATGAGGCCTGACGCTCTCTTTATGGCAGGTAGTTCTATGCATGTTGGGAGCGCTGTGAGGATCAACGATTTGTAAAATGTATGCGCGTATGTCGATATGCATGACAGATAACAGATAAAACACAAACACTGGCACATTTATTACAGCATTAGATTTATTTGTAAGAATTATCCATTTTTACATATATTACATATTTATACAACAATATTTTAAGGGCCGGCATGGTGGACGACTGGTTAGCTCATCACACTTCAGAGGTTGTGGGTTCGCATCTGGGCTGCGACCTTCCTGTGTGCAGTTTGCATGTCCTTCCATGCGCTCGCATGGCTTTTCCTCCGGGTACTCCGGTTTCCTCCCGCAGGGCACGTTCGGTGAACTAAAGACTCTAAATTACCTACAAGTGTGAGTGTGAACGGTTGTTTCTGTATATGTTGCCCTGGCGACCACCCTAAAGTCAGTTGAGACCCGGATGAGGGTACGCGGCACAGAGAAACAGAGAAATGGATGGATGGGACGGTTCGAAGGATGGACGGAGGTGGCTTGGCGAGCATGTCATGCGCACTTCTATTGGATGGATGGGACGGTTCGAAAGATGGACGAGGTGGCTTGGCGAGCATGTCATGCGCACTTCTATCCAGTAGGGGGCTCCGTGTCTTTGTGAGTGTTCAGTTGGGGCAGTGGCAGGACGTGATGGACAGGATGGCGCTAATCTTGCCGTGCTGGCTAAGGAATGCGTGGCGCTCGTATCCCTGAGGCACACACAAGTTGGATTGTTTGTCGGCCCACAAGTGGCAGATTTCGGGGTCCGACGGACTCCTGGAGAAAGAGGAAACGATGCCATTCACATTTCATTGGCTGACTGTGTGCTTACCTGAGTAGACTCGCGTGAAACTCTCTGCCACTCTCCGCCATGCTCAAGTAGTTTCAATACAGTAGTTAGTGTAAAACTATTTTTGGAAAATACTGAAAACAGACACTTGTATAGAATTAAAATATTACGTAAAGAATTCACTTGATGGACTTTTCTTCTTTGGGTAGTATTTTATCCCCAAAAACGAATTAAAATTAAAAAAAATGATTATAGCTTTTAGCACATATATAAAGTAGTTTAATAAAATACTACTTCCGGTTTTCAAAACTGCCAGTATTTTCGTGAGCACCCTCTCAAAGGTTAGATTAACTAAATGGGATTTATATAGTTACAGTATTTACGCAGTATTGTTAAATACAGTATATTTAATTTTCAAACAGTTTCATACAAACTCATGGTTGTGGGTTATTGTTGCTCATACAAACCGCATATTCAAGCAGACAAAAGATCATACCTGTGCTATGTTTAAAAAGAAAAAAAAAAACAACAAACTTTTTTTCACTCATTCAGTCCAGTCCCAAAAAAGAGCGAGGGGTGTTTAAAAGAACATTTGGTGTTTGTGGAGGAAAGTTAAAAGAGTCGGCTGGAGAGGGTGTCAGAGCTCACAAGCAATTGTGAAGTGATGGCCATTGGCGTGGAGGACGTGGGCGTGTGCGTCGGTGGCAGCTGTGTTCGTACGTACCTGAGAAGGCATCGGTTTCCTGCGGTGCAGCGTCCCATACATCTGCCAACGTCCACTTCCTGCGGGGCATTAGCAACACACAGAGACGGGCCGTCAGCTCACAAATATTGACATTGTCGTTTAGCGTGGCCCGCCGCTTTGATTTGACACCTGCAGGGGCCCGTTTGTGTTTGTCCTCCACGCTCGCACCTTCACTGCTGAGCCCAGACCACCCCACAACAGACCCCCAACAATCCCCCAACTCCCACACACAAAGCTTCTTATCCATGAGGACAACGCTTACAATGATGAATAGTCGGTTTCCATATGCAGTGGCATTGCCTAGAACAGGGATGTATATTCCTTTCTTTTTATTTGTTTTAAAATGACGACTCTTATCAGTAAAGTCTAGATTTTTTTTTTGTGGGGGGGAGACGTTTTTCACGGGTCACATTTTGAATTTCAAAGTATTTTAAAGGGTGTCGAATCCCTTCATTTCCATGAACAATTCCACTTGTTTATTAAGGACTTTACTTTTTTCCATATACTTGTCAGATTTAAATTCAGTTGATGCACATAACTTGCTTTTGCCGGCCTCATAAAATGATGTGGCGAGTCAGATCTGAACTTTAGAATTGCTTTGGCCACGACTGTCCGATCACTTTAGTCCATCCCTAATTATGCCCCCCCCCCACCTGCCCCTTCGCCCCCAACAGCAAAGTCGCATGAAATCAGTATTTGTCCTGTTATTTTCCTGTCCACGTAGACATGGTCCAGTCCCCCAGTTTGTGGTTGTGGTGCGAATAAGTGAGAGGAAGTCAGGAAGCCGACGAAGGTGCTGTCTGCCACACGCAGGCCAACATGAATAAAAGTACTTCATTAGTGTCTAGCTCACACAAGAGCAGCGTTTCCTCTCAACTTGTGAAAGCAGAATTACAAACGAGGCCGCTTTGCATGTGCTAACACTATGAAAATGGAAGGAAAGGTTTTCCCCGGCAAGGCCGAGCATCTCTGCGTGATTCTCATTCTAAGCGTACCCTGAGTCTCTCCTCCTTGACGCCGTCGTCGTGCTGCACGATTTCGTAGTAGTACTCCACGTAAGGGACCCGGTAGCAGCTCTCCTTCAGCTCGCAGACCACCACCGTCTGGATCATGTCCACTTTGTTGGGGGTCTCCACCAGGGCCGAGTTGAATTTGGTGGGCACACAGGAAAATCCCTCTGTGTAGAAAGTCGCATGGCGTCGCATTTGAACAGGTCTGATTAATAATAGCCCCGCACCCCCCCCCCAAAAAAAAATTAGCATTAGCCCTGCAAAACTTTGGTTGACGTGCACAAAAGAAACTGGACCATGCTTTCATTTGTTAATCTATTCAAATGAAAATAAATCGTCAACCTGAACCTGAAGGGTGGTCGGTAACAATGAAAACATTTGGAGGGAGAATTATTTGATTTAGTTCAATATCAATATTCAAATGAAGCAACAGCTCTTTTGATAATCAATTAATCGTTCAGAAACCTTGTTTTAATTCAACGTTTTTTGCAATTCAGCCTCTCAGTCATAAATAGACAATTTCTCTTGATGCTTCATCACAATGAAACATTGACAGATATTTACTTTGACTTTGGAAAACAACGATCAAAACGTTTTCCGATTTTTGGACACCTGACCGAACCAGTAACTGAATCATAATCCAGTTAGTTTGAACTCATCGATAAACGGGTGGAATTTTTAAGCACCTGATTCATGGATTAATTTTTTTTAAAAAATGGGAAAAAATCGTTACATGTCAGCCTAGTCATATCAGATTCATAGTAAATGAAAATGTACGACATGGCACCAAGTCCTGAATTGCTTGTCACCGTTGGTTTGTCGACACTTCAAAAAATGTTTGCAAATGTCAATGGCAAACGTCTGAAGAGCTGCGAACGGGACCGTTTAGAAAACTGCTGTCAATCCTCACCAAAATCGGACTAATTCCCACATCAATCCTTGAAAATATCAAAACCATCGCCTCACTATTTTGCTTTATGGACATATAGGTTTTGCTTATCAAGCTCTCGTGAGCGTCCACGGCGAGGAAAAGGTTCGATTTATCTATAATTTAGGTTGGCATGTCTTGTACACGTCGGAGCGTCCCCTTATGCAAATCGAGAGGCCCCTCCCATGGCGGGTGGGGCCTTATGCGCCGTGCATGATGTGCGTGTTAGTGGGGGCGCGTCTGCCTGCCATGAAGAGGCCTTTTCCACGCGACTGCTTCCATGACTGGGCTTCCTCAGCCGAGTGCCAATTTTACCCCAACTTTTCGACAGATTTTTGGCTTCACTCAAACCGCGCGGGGCTATTAGCGCTACTGCTGTTGAATTCAACGTTGTTTATCAATGAGGCTCATTTCGATAGAGGTGGGCAATTGACCTCATTGAAATATGCGCCAATGCCAGCCAACACACGAGAGGCATTCCGCTTGGCAGCGCGCTTCGTGAAGCATTTCACCCACGCGGGCTTTGTGAATGAAGCATTCTCTGTTTGCTCCATTCTTAGCGGCCAGAGCCACTCAAAGGACAGGCAAGCCTTCAGAGAATTTGGCCTCCAATTTTTAGCAAGCGCACTATTTTTTTTTGTTGATAGAAAACTTCCTCCAAAATATTGAAAGCAAATTACAATTGAAAAAAAAAAAATCCATCATGAATTACGAAAAAAACAAACAAAGGGAACTAAATGAAAACTTGAAAGGCTTCAATGAAACGAAGTACCTGGCGCGCCCTTGGACTGCGAGCACCCGCCCACGTCCACGACGCTCTCGTAGGGCGTCTCCGAGTAGAAGGTCCTCAGCGAGGGCACGCGCATGCACTGAGCCGGCTGGATCTCACAGTGGCACTCCTGTATCACCTCCACTTCGCGGGGGCCCTCGAACAGGAGCACCCGGTCCACGCGCAGGCCCGTCGGCTGGCACGCGTGGTTCGCGCCGCACGAGGACAGTGTCGTTTTGCGGGGCTTTACGCCTTCCGCCGCGACTGGCCCGCGCATCCTCAGCTGCTTGGGATTTGAGGTCAGAGTATGACATTGGCCCAAACAAGACCACGTGGAGGTCACAAGGCTAGACCTAGCGCCCACATGTGGTAGTTTGGAGTTACTGCACCTACTTTTTTGCTCCTGAGGAACTCCAGCATGGATGCGTGTTGCGCAAGGTCCTGCGCTCCGGCCGCGTGAGGTGGCCTGGCCGCTGCCCCTCCGCAGTTCGGCCTGCACATGCCCACATCCACACTAATGGGACTGCCTGAGATGTCTGCAATCAAAAAATAAACCCCAAAAAATTTTGATTTTACATCAACAGTTTAGAAATGGTACTCTGGCACTCCATTTTTCTGGTGGTCTCTCTAACTGGGTGAACGAAAAAGAAAAACAAAAAGAATTAATTCTAAATATTTGTGCTCATAAAAATGATCAACATAAAGTGTCCCCTTTTGTGATTAGAATAAAGTTATAAAGATCATCATTTCTGTTTTCAAAAAGAAATCATGAACTTCATTTGAAAATTTTCAAGTGATTGACAGGTGATGCAAGATGGCGAATGACAGGTTGGGTTGAACCATTTTGATATGGGGGGGAGACTCTTGGTTTTTAGGGGAATGAAATCAAATAACCTACCGAAAATAACATTCATTTTGTCATTTCCTGAAAAGTTCACATCATTTAACAATTCTTCGTAAAACATTCTTGCATGGATGTTACTTTTTAAATATATTTCAACATCTCACGTATGCCCTGGATTGACTTGACGTACCCCCCATTTGAGAGCCACCGGTTTCGAATAAGGACGCGTGGCCAACGAGGCCGCAGGCTTTACCTTGACCGATGTAGACCAAGTGACTCTGTCGCCTGCAACACACCCTTTGCGTGAACAGATTCCGGTGGTCCATGTGTTTGTTGAGCGCCGTCGCCACTGCAAACAACAACACAACTTATAACAATACCGTTTAACCATGTATGTACTGTCGGCTCCTGCTCACAAGCGAAAAGGTGCAGGTTCATGAATTGATACATAGGTCTGCCTCACTCCTATTTGTATCCAAAGAGATTATTTTCAGTCCAATCAAATAGTGATCAACTGCCAAATTCTGGCGCACGGTGCAAATCCTACTCGCAAATAATGCAGATGCGTATGGCCGAACAAGTAAAGGAGGGACTCAGGAGTACTCCGCAAAGCAAACCAGTAGTACTTACGTGTCATGTGGAGTGCGCACAGCAGAAAGAGGCCTTGTCGGGATACGTGCATGGCTCTCACTTCCCTCATCCTGCTCCTTAGCTCGCCAGACCCAGAGTGTCCCTCTCGCCCCACCAACGCCTCTTGTTATTTATACGAGCTTCGGCCTTAAATGTCACTGCTGCGGAGTCAAAAGAAGCAAGTGAGAGCTAATCCAATTTCCATGCTTTTGTAGAGGACGCTAGTTGTCCCGCAAGCCACTTCAAAGGTGAACCTCCCGAAAACAAGGCCAGCGTTCGCTTTTCTGGCCCCGCGTGTTGTGTCGAGCACGGCCCCCCGGCTCAGCCTAATGAAGTGGCTCAAGTCGCCCCGCGGCCATTAAACGTGTCAATCCGAGGCATTAATCATCTTTTATCTCAGCGGGGGAGGTATTTAGCACCTCTGACTTAAAACAAAAAGCAGGCCGGGATCAGCGCGGGGGCGCCCCGGCCTCACCTTCCCGGACCGCCTCCAGCACCTTTGTGTTTATTCAGCGCGGTAACAAATGGTCCAAAGAGCTGAGCCCTTTTTTTTTTTTTTCAGCAGAGCAGCACACTGGAAGATGATGTATTTTATGTCACAGCATTCCTTTATTTTCTACATTGGAAATGACGCATTTACTTTTGGGCTCAAAGTCAAGGGTATGACATAACAAAGGCACAATAAATATAAAACACGGGTTACAAATCGCATCTAGTGTTAGAAGGACGCCGTCCCGCCTCAGGTGACTCGCCAATGGAATCAAATTGGAGCCGTATAACAGGAGCAGCTTTGCAGCAAAATTGCTCAGATTCTCCTTCCTGGCTTTGTTGCGAGGCAAATTTTGTGGGGCACTGTCATGTATGCTAGCATGCTATCTTTTGAATCATGAAAATTTAATACATAAACAAAAAGACGTGATTCTCAATGTAAAGGTGACAGTTGTAACTATACTGTACCCAATCTTCCTGGATTCCTTGGAAGTAGTGCTTGCGAGGGCTCCTTCTGGGGACTCCGTTGTCGAGGCCTGCGCGTTAGTGTCATTGTGAATTATGATGTTCAAATCTGCACAAACTTGCAGCGTCATCATCATCACGTGCTGACATGCTCACCAGGCTGGAGATGATCGGATTATCCGCCGGGCAACGTGTACCAAGCTTAGAGGTGATCAGGTCTTTGCAGTCCAGTGACACGTAGACTGTCTGGAGTCAGGTTGTGTGTCTGTCTGGTGTTATGTTGTCTTGTGTCTGGGTCACTGTGTCACCATTGTCACTGGCTTACGATTTGGACTGGGAAGGACACTTTCTTGAAATTCTATTCATGCGACCTAAGGGAAGAAGTCAATGGCGTCGATGAGCAAATAAATGACTTCCCTTTGTGCAAATTTAGGAGAACATTTTTGAATGTTATAGTGACTTAAAATTATAGAAATAAATACAATTATAACCTGAACAGTACAAAAGCAGAAATACGCACGCTATGGTCTGTTCATGGGATTGGCGGGTTAACCCGCAAGATCTCCCCTTGTGGATGATGTCGTCGGCCTTGCATGTGACAATTGGAGGCCGCCTTGCGCCAATGACCGTGCGTCTGTGACGGGGCTCCTGTTAAATTATTTTGAAGATGAAGATGATTGTAATTCTTTAAAGCTAGGGCACTTAACCCTTTCATGCTCCCTGTAACCTGATAAAATGATCAACTGTCCACTGTAGTAAAAGGATTAAATATAAGTGCTGTCGAAAGATAAATATATGTTAAAATGCCACCAGGATCGTATTAACTTAAGTTGGCATTTTCCACAGTGAAAATTGACCAATTAAACGTAATTAGGAGCAACTCTTACTGTCAGTCTGCCATGACCCCTTCGCTCGCAGCGCATCTTAACGACAAAATGGATAATCCCACTGTTGTGTTTTACAGGCTCTCGCATTCATGTTTGAAAGCTTCTGCAAAGCCCGTCTGTGGTCTGTCTGCGTGGGAGGAGCCCGGATTACAGCCCTTGGGACATTACGGGCCACTATATGATCCCGCCACAGCAGCGACGGCAGCAGCGAGATATGGGAAACGTCACCTGAGAGTGCTGTCTCACGCATGTGGACGTTTTTAGATCAACTCCTCTGCGACCTGACTCCTATATGGGCTAGTCGTCATGTATTTGAACAACAAGAGCCACACAGAGCGCAACAAGAAGAACACACAAAAATGTAAGTGCGTGGAAAGTGACGAATTTGTGTTTTGTGGGTTCAACTGTATATCCTCCTTCTTTTTAGGGGGTCGCCGCAGACAACACCCAGAGAAAGTGTTCAAACGGGCATCCCGGAACACGGCAGAGACGAACCAAAAGCCGGACAGGAAGGAGATCAAAGTCGAGCAGGAGGTGGCGCGGCACACGGCGTTCTCCAAGGCGTCCTACGACCTGAGCCACTCACAAAGGGTGATGGATGAGCTCACATTTGGACGGCGGGTGGGCTTCTACGAGCTCAGAGGGGAGATTGGATCGGGGAACTTCTCTCGTGTCCGACTGGGTATACACGACTTGACCAAAGGTGAGGCAGGCTTCGCTAAATTCAGGCATTGGAGGAGGTGGGTGAATTCATTTTGTTCTGTCGCAGAGAGAGTGGCGGTGAAAGTCTTGGATAAGGCACGCCTGGACAAGCACTCGCAGGCGCTGTTGGCCTCGGAGATCTTATGCATGGAGAAGCTGGCCCACCCAAACCCTGAGATGTCTGCAATCAAAAAACAAACAAAAAAAAATATCTGATTTTACATCAACAGTTTAGAAATGGTACTCTGGCACTCCATTTTTCTGGTGGTCTCTCTAACTGGGTGAACGAAAAAGAAAAACAAAAAGAATTAATTCTAAATATTTGTGCTCATAAAAATGATCAACATAAAGTGTCCCCTTTTGTGATTAGAATAAAGTTATAAAGATCATCATTTCTGTTTTCAAAAAGAAATCATGAACTTCATTTGAAAATTTTCAAGTGATTGACAGGTGATGCAAGATGGCGAATGACAGGTTGGGTTGAACCATTTTGATATGGGGGGGAGACTCTTGGTTTTTAGGGGAATGAAAGCAAATAACCTACCGAAAATAACATTCATTTTGTCATTTCCTGAAAAGTTCACATCATTTAACAATTCTTCGTAAAACATTCTTGCATGGATGTTACTTTTTAAATATATTTCAACATCTCACGTATGCCCTGGATTGACTTGACGTACCCCCCATTTGAGAGCCACCGGTTTCGAATAAGGACGCGTGGCCAACGAGGCCGCAGGCTTTACCTTGACCGATGTAGACCAAGTGACTCTGTCGCCTGCAACACACCCTTTGCGTGAACAGATTCCGGTGGTCCATGTGTTTGTTGAGCGCCGTCGCCACTGCAAACAACAACACAACTTATAACAATACCGTTTAACCATGTATGTA
>NW_017806235.1:611650-626925 GCF_001891065.2 Hippocampus comes
ATAACAGGAGCAGCTTTGCAGCAAAATTGCTCAGATTCTCCTTCCTGGCTTTGTTGCGAGGCAAATTTTGTGGGGCACTGTCATGTATGCTAGCATGCTATCTTTTGAATCATGAAAATTTAATACATAAACAAAAAGACGTGATTCTCAATGTAAAGGTGACAGTTGTAACTATACTGTACCCAATCTTCCTGGATTCCTTGGAAGTAGTGCTTGCGAGGGCTCCTTCTGGGGACTCCGTTGTCGAGGCCTGCGCGTTAGTGTCATTGTGAATTATGATGTTCAAATCTGCACAAACTTGCAGCGTCATCATCATCACGTGCTGACATGCTCACCAGGCTGGAGATGATCGGATTATCCGCCGGGCAATGTGTACCAAGCTTAGAGGTGATCAGGTCTTTGCAGTCCAGTGACACGTAGACTGTCTGGAGTCAGGTTGTGTGTCTGTCTGGTGTTATGTTGTCTTGTGTCTGGGTCACTGTGTCACCATTGTCACTGGCTTACGATTTGGACTGGGAAGGACACTTTCTTGAAATTCTATTCATGCGACCTAAGGGAAGAAGTCAATGGCGTCGATGAGCAAATAAATGACTTCCCTTTGTGCAAATTTAGGAGAACATTTTTGAATGTTATAGTGACTTAAAATTATAGAAATAAATACAATTATAACCTGAACAGTACAAAAGCAGAAATACGCACGCTATGGTCTGTTCATGGGATTGGCGGGTTAACCCGCAAGATCTCCCCTTGTGGATGATGTCGTCGGCCTTGCATGTGACAATTGGAGGCCGCCTTGCGCCAATGACCGTGCGTCTGTGACGGGGCTCCTGTTAAATTATTTTGAAGATGAAGATGATTGTAATTCTTTAAAGCTAGGGCACTTAACCCTTTCATGCTCCCTGTAACCTGATAAAATGATCAACTGTCCACTGTAGTAAAAGGATTAAATATAAGTGCTGTCGAAAGATAAATATATGTTAAAATGCCACCAGGATCGTATTAACTTAAGTTGGCATTTTCCACAGTGAAAATTGACCAATTAAACGTAATTAGGAGCAACTCTTACTGTCAGTCTGCCATGACCCCTTCGCTCGCAGCGCATCTTAACGACAAAATGGATAATCCCACTGTTGTGTTTTACAGGCTCTCGCATTCATGTTTGAAAGCTTCTGCAAAGCCCGTCTGTGGTCTGTCTGCGTGGGAGGAGCCCGGATTACAGCCCTTGGGACATTACGGGCCACTATATGATCCCGCCACAGCAGCGACGGCAGCAGCGAGATATGGGAAACGTCACCTGAGAGTGCTGTCTCACGCATGTGGACGTTTTTAGATCAACTCCTCTGCGACCTGACTCCTATATGGGCTAGTCGTCATGTATTTGAACAACAAGAGCCACACAGAGCGCAACAAGAAGAACACACAAAAATGTAAGTGCGTGGAAAGTGACGAATTTGTGTTTTGTGGGTTCAACTGTATATCCTCCTTCTTTTTAGGGGGTCGCCGCAGACAACACCCAGAGAAAGTGTTCAAACGGGCATCCCGGAACACGGCAGAGACGAACCAAAAGCCGGACAGGAAGGAGATCAAAGTCGAGCAGGAGGTGGCGCGGCACACGGCGTTCTCCAAGGCGTCCTACGACCTGAGCCACTCACAAAGGGTGATGGATGAGCTCACATTTGGACGGCGGGTGGGCTTCTACGAGCTCAGAGGGGAGATTGGATCGGGGAACTTCTCTCGTGTCCGACTGGGTATACACGACTTGACCAAAGGTGAGGCAGGCTTCGCTAAATTCAGGCATTGGAGGAGGTGGGTGAATTCATTTTGTTCTGTCGCAGAGAGAGTGGCGGTGAAAGTCTTGGATAAGGCACGCCTGGACAAGCACTCGCAGGCGCTGTTGGCCTCGGAGATCTTATGCATGGAGAAGCTGGCCCACCCAAACGTCGTTCGCCTTTACGAGGTGGTGGAGACCTCCAAGCGCTTGTACCTGGTCATGGAGTACGCCAGCGGCGGGGAGCTGTTCTCCCACATCTGCACTCGGGGCCGCCTCTCCGACATGGAGAGCAAGCTGGTGTTTGCTCAGCTGCTGGCCGCTGTCAAGCACATGGTGAGTGTCGGCGCGCAACCTCCAACATGCGCGAGAAATGATGCAAATCGGGTTTTCTTGATGAGGTGATGAGCGTGCGTATTCGGTATGAGATGTGGTTTTTCTCTGTCACTAAGCAAAGAAAGGTCATGAAGATTGGGAAACGGTTACATTAAAGTGATATCAAAAGTTGTATCAACAATATAGTGAAAGTTAACGAAATTATTTATGAGTTGGGCTCCTATAAAGACGACACAATTATTAAGGTATTTTTCCATCATATTTTCTTTTTATTCACATTATTTGTATTCAGCATATTTTTTTGTCTGCTCTGGACATTTTTCCTAGTATCTGTAAAAATGACTTTTTAATGAGTATTTACATGAACATTATGATGACTTCATACATTTCTTAAAAATGTTTTTGTCTTACTATTTATCATAATTCTTTTATTAAAAAGATCAGGGAGGTTTTGGCTCTATTTTTTCCTTACTTTCTGATCAGTTTTATAATAATAATAATAATAAATTAATAATAATAATAATTATTATTATTATTATTATAATTTTTTTTAATTATTATCATTGTTGCTGCTGCTGTTGTAAGAACCTTTATCATTTTGTATTTGGATTTTCAGTAAATCGTTTCTTAATTTTGTTTGGTATGATTTTATATTGATGAAATTCATATTTTTTGCATACTATATATCATATTTATCGTGATCTGGTGTGGTTTAATGATTACTATTTAGGGTTTTGTATTACTGTTGTTTTTATTACATTTATTTTTTATTGGTTTGCTTTAATAAATAATTGCAGCAATAATAATAATAATAACAACAATCCAATCATCATAAAACATTTTTTGTCATTAAAAATTTTTTGGGGTAGGAGAGTGACTTTGGCTCCACTTCTGAACTCTTCTTTGCGATCCCTAACCTCATTTCCTCTTGCGGCAGCACGACAGCAACATCGTGCACCGAGACGTGAAGGCGGAGAACGTGTTCTTCACCAGCACCTGCTGCGTCAAAGTGGGCGACTTCGGTTTCAGCGCGTGGTGCCGCCCCGACGACGTGCTGCACGTGCTGTGCGGTTCCCTGCCGTACGCCGCGCCCGAGCTCTTTGGGCGCTCGGGTTACGTGGGCCGCCACGTGGACATGTGGGCGCTCGGCGTCCTCCTCTACTTCATGACCACCGCCGCCATGCCCTTCGCAGCCGCCAACGCGGGCAGGCTGAGGCGCTGCATCCTGCAGGGCTCCTACAGCATCCCCTCCTACGTTCCAGCCCCCTGCGGGGAGGTCATCCGGGGCCTGCTGAGACCCGTCCCCGCCGTGTGACGGAGCGCCACCTCCTGGACAACGGGCCCGGCCTGAGGAGCCCCGTCACTGGCGCCTACCGCATCCTGCTGCACCGAGTCCAGAGGAGGACGTCGGCGGAAGCGATGGGCTGCGGCTACGTGCGCATGACGGAGACGCGCAACAGACTCAAGCGGCTGGACGAACGCACCTCTGCGGTTTGTATCGTCATGTAAGCACCGCATGCTTTTTTTTTTTTCATTTAGCGCAGTGTTTATTTGATAGGCTGTAAAAATCAAATAAACACACGAAATCCAAAGGAACAGAAGCAAAGAATTGATTTCATGATCCCGGGCTCCACCCACAGGGATGGATTTTGAATTAGAATATGAACATAATGGCAAGGGTGACTGGACTTATGAGTAACCCCCCCCGCACTTAGCAGCTATTCAAGAGCTCGCAGCCTTGACGTACAAGCGATTTCTGGTGACAGTGAGCTCAATTCAACTTTAGCGTAAGAGGCAGTTTGGCAAATAGTGAACAATTCATGAAAAAAAAGAGGCGTCAAACTGCCCCTCTCACTTGAAAATGTACTCTCACACTAAAATAAAACAAAGAGAATTACACACGTTGCATATTTAGAAGTAACGAGCCAACAATTCAAAATGCCACTCGCATGCTAACGGTTAGCATTGATGGCTGCGACTGTTGAATACAAGCGGTGGAGTAAAACATGCGGACAGATAACACCACCGTATCCTTCGACAACTTTATAACTAAGTAAATACACATGAACATAAACCACACCGAGTTTGAATGGCTAAGCAGTTTTATTGTCACAATGTTTAAGCAAGCGCTCATGCTACACACAGTTCAGATTCACATTTTATGGTTTCCATTTGCACGTAAACACTGTTTCGTCACATCATGGTCACGCGTCGTCACAATAAAAAGTCCAGTGAATGCAAAAAAAAAGTCAACAGTGAAAGTCAAAACGTCGATTGCCTTTTTCTCCAGGAGGGTGAGGCCTCACTCAGCTGATCAAGCGACTCTTTTGGCGCTGTAAAAAAAAAACAAAACAAACAAACAAAGCTCAGATTTACGATGCACTACATAAAGTAAATAACGAGAAACGTCATGAAAACGGTAAAAGACCTTTGGGGCGGTTTTCTTGACGTGTTTGACGGCTTTCTTGTCGATGTTGGCCATCAGCTCCTGCACCCACGTATCTTGCGGGTCGCAACAGTACACGCGGCCTTTCCACATGGTGAAGCTGCAAGGACGAGACCAAAGAAGGCATTCAGTGGACGATCTACACTTTTTGAAATTTTGATAATAGAGTATTTCCTGGAGGGGGGGGAAAAAAAAAAAAACATGCGTCTGAAGTATGCATCAGATTTGTTCGGTGGGCATTTTCGCTATTTGACAACCGCCCCAAAATGAGTGTAATAAGAAGTTTTTTCCTGAATGAAAACTTTTCTAAATAATTTTTTTTTTTTTTTGGTTACAATTTTTTGGGGGGTTGATTTTTTTCCCCCCGCCCCAGTACTTTTACCGAATGAGCCTAAGCGGAATGGAAAACGGATCGCTACATTGGGAACATGCGCACGTTTGCGCGCAGCTGACTGCGCACGGGTGTGCTCGCTCACATGACAGCGCGGATGTTGCAGCCTCCGTCCGTCTCCTGAATTCTGTACTTGACCGCACGCGCCTGCGTCCTTTTGCCGAGCTCTTTCACGTACGTCAGGCAGCAGTCGTCGTACGACACTGAAACAACGAAAAATAAACATGCGTTGGATCAACAAAGGACACCGAACGGCTTGTAAAACAAGATTTAAAATCAGAAAAGTAGCAGTTGCTCCTGATGCTGCGTCATCAGTAGATGACTGAGGTCACGGTGTAGAAAAGCGCGATATGAGCGACAACGCGTTCACCGTTTACTATCGATTCCCAATCCACAAGTGGATTCCAGTCGGTGTAATGAAGGCTCCATGAGGACATGTCCTCCCTTCGCCCCACACGGGCAATAAACAAAAACCCTCATTAACCTTCACTTTATCTCCTGTGGTATGTTGCGTGTCACCGTAATAAAATAATAATAAACAGCTGGCGTGTTGCTGTTGTTGTTGTTGTTTTTTTTTTCCTCACCTTGTGCCATTGCCAGACTCAGGCAAGATAAGACCAAGAAGATGAGTGGTGTGTCGAAACGCATGCTGCCACTCGATCGATTTAAGGCTGCGATTCTGCAATCGGAATAATAAAGTCAATGGGTAACACGTTTATTTGTTCACCTGCGAACCTTTGGACACGCTCGCATTGCTTTAAGGAAACACTTGATGTTGACGGGCAGGAAATGTCAACTTGCTTTATATGAAATAATTCAACCACACCCTCAAACTCATTTTTTGATACTTCCTGACAGTTATACAAGTGTAAAGATAAGTTCACCACACTCTCAAACAGATTTTTAACATTAATAAAAGTTAAACAATAAGGTAACCGTTGTGAACGCTTTGAGTGTCCGGTTAATCTGATGCATTATTATTATTATTATCCATCCATCCATTTTCCGATCCGCTGATCCTCACAAGGATCGCGGGGAGTGCTGGAGCCCATCCCAGCTGTCTTCGGGCAGTAGGCAGGGGACACCCTGAACCGGTTGCCAGACAATCGCAGGGCACACAGAGACGAACAACCATTCACGCTCACAATCACACCTAAGGACAATTTCGAGTGTTCCATCAACCTGCCACGCATGTTTTTGGAATGTGGGAGGAAACGGGAGTACCCGGAGAAAACCCACGCAGGCACGGGAGAACCTGCAAACTTCACTCAGGAAGGCCAGAGCCGGAATCAATTCTGCACCTCTGCACTGTCAGGCCCACATGCTAAACAGTCGACCACTGTGCCGCTTATTATTAATATCATTATTATTATTATTATTATTATCAATGTTATATTATTACCTGTATAATTATTCACTATAAAGATCAATTATCTATGCATGCACCGTTGTAACATTTTTCAATGACACACAGGTTTTAAAAAAGTTCTAAAATCTAACTCTGGTGAACATGTTTTTTTAATTAAGCCATTTTATTTTAACTTGTGTAGCGCACAAGTGTAAAAATTAATTAACCAAACGCTATTTTTTTTTTGTCATTTTAACAGTCATAGGTTCAAAAATCAGTTACACATTTGCCATGTTAACATTTGCCACAGTCATACAAGTGTATAAATAAGTTAACACCACTGTCAAACTCAGCGTTTTGTAAAAACAAACAAACAAACAACAATAAAAGTTCAACACAATAAAATGCTGCTTTCTATGTGTGTGTGTGAGTGTGCGTGTTGCTCACCTGTGTGTTCGCCTTGCAAGCTGATGGTGTGTGTGTGTGTTTTACCTGCGCGGGCGAGGCTTTTTTATAATGGCAAAAGGGGGCCGTCTCGCCAGGTGTCGTATTTCTGTAAAAGCGCCTCACCTTTGTACCCCAGTTAATTTCTCTTTCGCTTTCCCAGAAGATGCGATTTTTCTTTCTTTTTTTTTTTCTTTCCCGCTTCATGACAGACATGTTGGTAGGATAAATGCGGTGTCTGTCCTGTGGTGACCTGCTGTCTGCCGACATGACATTATTGATTTAAGCGAATGAGGAAAAAGCTGCGTGGATGTCAACAAGTGAAGCGATGAGCGACATGTTGGCACGACAAGATATGATGGACTGTTTTCAATGCCATGTTGATTTTGTATTTTGTATTTATTTTTTCGCCCACGCAGCATTAATAATGATTGACGTTGCTTTTGATGTGATTGATGGTTGCATCATATTTTTAACATGAAATAATGTTATTATTATTATAATATTGTATCCCAAAGAATGCGACGTTATTGTCATGATTAATGACCATCGGTGCAAACATGTCATGTTTGAGCTGTGTGGCAATATTGATAAGATTGTTTGACAGTGGTGATTGTCATCAATGATTTTTTTTTTTTCTTTTTTTGAAATGGAAAATGTTTAAAACTAATTATGGTACTAACTTTTATTGTCTATCAAATCATTGGTATGATTGACTGGCAGTGGGTTTTTGGTTTTTGTTTTCCTCGAGGTAAATAATCTCAAAATATGGAGGCTACTCTATTACATCGACATTTATGGACGTTTCTTTTTCCAATAAGAAAAAAAAAGTGTGAATATGTGATGTGCTTTATAGAAATGGCGATTTGGGGGAGGGGGGGCTATGTGGCATGATTGACTGGAAATTGGTTGTCTTATTTTTCAAGAGAAAATAAAAAGAAACGTGTTGTAGTTTTCGAAATGGAGTTATCTTTGACTGTTGAGCATTATTGGCATGATTGATGGGTATCAATTATTGCTATGACTCCATGGCATTTATTTTATTTAATTTTTTTTCTCAACAGAAAAGATAAGATAAGAAAAAAAAACCTTTATTAGTCTCGCAAGGGTTTTTTTCTTAGTAGAGATTTTTATTGTGCTTCATTGAAATGATTCTTGATTCTTGACCTGGTTGATTGGAATTGTTATTTTTATGTTTTTAAAAAAGTATCTTTAAATTGCATTCATTCTAAATTTAGATTCAAGCCCACCACTTCCTAGAGTGACATGGTTAATGGACATGTTTTTTTTTTTTAAGTGCTGGGTTTTTTTTTGGATTTTTTTTTTTTTTCTTCTACTAGGGGTAAGCTAATACGGTCCATGTAGCTATCTTGAAATTAGAACCCTTAAGAGAAAGGCTGCGTCCTATCCAGTGATGCCAATATCCGGCCCTCGAGATCCCCTATCGAGCTCATTTTAGATGCTTCGCTGTTCCAAGACACCTGATTGAAATGATGAGGATTGTTATCAAGCTTGCGCGAAGCTTGCTCGTGAAGGGAGAATGTATAAATGCATTTTTTTCCACCCATACAAATGTAAATTTTCATCCCCCTTACATGGCATTATTGGCATAATTTATTTTAATTCATAATTGATAAGATTTGATAAGAGGTTTTGGGATCTTTTTTTCCAAGTGAATAATTTATACATTTTTCCTATGTCCGTTTGCCTATGTGGCATTATTTACAGGGTTGATTGATTTTTTTTTTCCCCGAGAGAAAAAAAAAATATATGCACTTTATTTAATAGATATTAGGGTTTTCCTAATGTGCATTATTGTCATGAGTGATTGATACTAAATGTTGACATCATTGTTTCATGAGAAAAATATAAATATGTGTCGTTCACAGAAATGTTTGGATTTTTTGTAAAACGTGTGTGGCATTATTTCCGATTAATTCGATAGACATGATTGGTGAGGCTGTAATTTGTTTCTTATTTTGAAGGGAAAAGTTGTAAAAATATCCTGTAACATGGGAGGACATTTTACATCCCTCCCATCACATTTTAAATAATCTCCACACAAAATAATAAAACATGCAGTTTCTGCATAAACTGACTTGCCTGAGACCAAATCTAAAAAAAAAACCAAAAAAAACCTAACAAAACAATGCTTAAAAATAATTTAAAAAATACCCACTCAGTCTAGAGTACCCCCCAAAATGGATTTTTTCTCCTGTCCCACCTCCCAATCACCAAATTTAATTTTCACAACCTAGTTAGCCTCGATTGAATGTCTCTCTTCCTCATACAACCCTGCTCTGTATATGATCAGAATAAGACTTTTTTTTTTCTTCTTCACTTATTTACATCGTGCTCTGCAATTGGTTGGCAACCAGTTCAGCCTACTGACCAAAAACAGCTGGGATAGGCTGCTGTGCTCCTTTACTGGGACTTAAGCAACTATTATTTGTCTTTTATTATTGCTATCATTATCGAGGAAAGTGTCGCAGAAAATCAGAACATTGACGAGTTGTTTGTCAAAAATTCTGGAATGACCCAGATGTTCTCGCCTGTGTGGGAATATGGACATTATTAACTGGATTTTTTATTTTTTTTTTTACAGACATGATTTACTAGCATTTTTTTTAGGGGAAAATGTATTGCATATCATTTAAAAATGCCTGAAATGAATGACATTTGTTATTGCTTGGCAATGATTTCTTTTCCCCCCTAAGGCAGTGATTCTATGTGAGTGTGCATGCTTCCTCGAGTGGTACGCGAAAGAAGAAATGAATTCACCGTTCAAACTGCATCATGTGACCGTGGCTTCAATGTTTTTGTTTGTTTGTTTTTAATCCATGACACAGTTCGGTTATATTTCACTTTTCTGTACGTTGCATTTGCATTTCTCTCTTTAAAACTGTTTTCAACCAGATTTTCCATGGTGGTACTTGGAGAGCCAAGGCTTATTTGAGGTGGTACTCTGTGTTGAAAATGTTGAAATGGAAAATGTTTAAAACTAATTATGGTACTAACTTTTATTGTCTATCAAATCATTGGTATGATTGACTGGCAGTGGGTTTTTGGTTTTTGTTTTCCTCGAGGTAAATAATCTCAAAATATGGAGGCTACTCTATTACATCGACATTTATGGACGTTTCTTTTTCCAATAAGAAAAAAAAAGTGTGAATATGTGATGTGCTTTATAGAAATGGCGATTTGGGGGAGGGGGTGCTATGTGGCATGATTGACTGGAAATTGGTTGTCTTATTTTTCAAGAGAAAATAAAAAGAAACGTGTTGTAGTTTTCGAAATGGAGTTATCTTTGACTGTTGAGCATTATTGGCATGATTGATGGGTATCAATTATTGCTATGACTCCATGGCATTTATTTTATTTAATTTTTTTTCTCAACAGAAAAGATAAGATAAGAAAAAAAAACCTTTATTAGTCTCGCAAGGGTTTTTTTCTTAGTAGAGATTTTTATTGTGCTTCATTGAAATGATTCTTGATTCTTGACCTGGTTGATTGGAATTGTTATTTTTATGTTTTTAAAAAAGTATCTTTAAATTGCATTCATTCTAAATTTAGATTCAAGCCCACCACTTCCTAGAGTGACATGGTTAATGGACATGTTTTTTTTTTTTAAGTGCTGGGTTTTTTTTTGGATTTTTTTTTTTTTTCAGAAAAGGAAAAAAATTATGCATCGATATTTTCATTTTTTTCTTAATTTTTGCGTGACCTGTGGAGAGTTGAAATGTCCGCTTGGCATACGCTACATGAAATAAAATGGGTCCTGTTTGGCCAGGTCAAAAAAAAAAAAAAAAAGCAATTCATTTTAACGATAAAGCAATAAATCACGCTGTGTCAACAAAGGCCTGATTGATGACGGCCTGTGAGGCCTGCACTTAACCTGAAATTTTTTTTGCCCTCATTTCTGCATCCGTTTATCACCAGGTGCACGTTGTGACTGTCAGGCCTGTCAGTTTCGTCTTCATTTTACTGGAACTTCGCTTGAGCTTCAGGACAAATGCAGCAACTGGAAATTATGGCTCATTTCCAGTGCTCCCAAACACCTCCCACGAAGTCAAAAGCCATCCCGGCATCAGCCAGACTGAATTGGAAGGCATTTCTTTGCATTATGATTTTTTTTTTTTTCCTTTCAAGGTAAAATGTATCAGTATTTGCATTTCTATTTGCCTTTATAGGATTTTTGCCATTAATTTTTTGTGGACGTTGTTGATTGGCTTTTTTTTTTTCCAAAGGGAGAATGTATAAATGCATTTTTTTCCACCCATACAAATGTAAATTTTCATCCCCCTTACATGGCATTATTGGCATAATTTATTTTAATTCATAATTGATAAGATTTGATAAGAGGTTTTGGGATCTTTTTTTCCAAGTGAATAATTTATACATTTTTCCTATGTCCGTTTGCCTATGTGGCATTATTTACAGGGTTGATTGATTTTTTTTTTCCCCGAGAGAAAAAAAAAATATATGCACTTTATTTAATAGATATTAGGGTTTTCCTAATGTGCATTATTGTCATGAGTGATTGATACTAAATGTTGACATCATTGTTTCATGAGAAAAATATAAATATGTGTCGTTCACAGAAATGTTTGGATTTTTTGTAAAACGTGTGTGGCATTATTTCCGATTAATTCGATAGACATGATTGGTGAGGCTGTAATTTGTTTCTTATTTTGAAGGGAAAAGTTGTAAAAATATCCTGTAACATGGGAGGACATTTTACATCCCTCCCATCACATTTTAAATAATCTCCACACAAAATAATAAAACATGCAGTTTCTGCATAAACTGACTTGCCTGAGACCAAATCTAAAAAAAAAACCAAAAAAAACTAACAAAACAATGCTTAAAAATAATTTAAAAAATACCCACTCAGTCTAGAGTACCCCCCAAAATGGATTTTTTCTCCTGTCCCACCTCCCAATCACCAAATTTAATTTTCACAACCTAGTTAGCCTCGATTGAATGTCTCTCTTCCTCATACAACCCTGCTCTGTATATGATCAGAATAAGACTTTTTTTTTTCTTCTTCACTTATTTACATCGTGCTCTGCAATTGGTTGGCAACCAGTTCAGCCTACTGACCAAAAACAGCTGGGATAGGCTGGTGTGCTCCTTTACTGGGACTTAAGCAACTATTATTTGTCTTTTATTATTGCTATCATTATCGAGGAAAGTGTCGCAGAAAATCAGAACATTGACGAGTTGTTTGTCAAAAATTCTGGAATGACCCAGATGTTCTCGCCTGTGTGGGAATATGGACATTATTAACTGGATTTTTTATTTTTTTTTTTACAGACATGATTTACTAGCATTTTTTTTAGGGGAAAATGTATTGCATATCATTTAAAAATGCCTGAAATGAATGACATTTGTTATTGCTTGGCAATGATTTCTTTTCCCCCCTAAGGCAGTGATTCTATGTGAGTGTGCATGCTTCCTCGAGTGGTACGCGAAAGAAGAAATGAATTCACCGTTCAAACTGCATCATGTGACCGTGGCTTCAATGTTTTTGTTTGTTTGTTTTTAATCCATGACACAGTTCGGTTATATTTCACTTTTCTGTACGTTGCATTTGCATTTCTCTCTTTAAAACTGTTTTCAACCAGATTTTCCATGGTGGTACTTGGAGAGCCAAGGCTTATTTGAGGTGGTACTCTGTGTTGAAAATGGGAGAACCATTATTGTTCCTGGAAAAGAATCCTGAGACTGTGTTTCATTGAAATGTAAATTGTTTGGGTGTACGTGCTGGTATTTGCATGTTTTTTTTGGCTGTGGTCATGGCATGATCGATTTTTTTTTTTTAAAGCAATAAATCACGCTGTGTCAACAAAGGCCTGATTGATGACGGCCTGTGAGGCCTGCACTTAACCTGAAATTTTTTTTGCCCTCATTTCTGCATCCGTTTATCACCAGGTGCACGTTGTGACTGTCAGGCCTGTCAGTTTCGTCTTCATTTTACTGGAACTTCGCTTGAGCTTCAGGACAAATGCAGCAACTGGAAATTATGGCTCATTTCCAGTGCTCCCAAACACCTCCCACGAAGTCAAAAGCCATCCCGGCATCAGCCAGACTGAATTGGAAGGCATTTCTTTGCATTATGATTTTTTTTTTTTTGTTGTTCTTTTCAAATATTACTAATTTGACAAAAATGTGCACAAAAAGAAAAATTTCACAGTCACTGGCCCCACACATTAGGTTCAATTTTTTTTTTTTTTCCTTTCAAGGTAAAATGTATCAGTATTTGCATTTCTATTTGCCTTTATAGGATTTTTGCCATTAATTTTTTGTGGACGTTGTTGATTGGCTTTTTTTTTTTCCAAAGGGAGAATGTATAAATGCATTTTTTTCCACCCATACAAATGTAAATTTTCATCCCCCTTACATGGCATTATTGGCATAATTTATTTTAATTCATAATTGATAAGATTTGATAAGAGGTTTTGGGATCTTTTTTTCCAAGTGAATAATTTATACATTTTTCCTATGTCCGTTTGCCTATGTGGCATTATTTACAGGGTTGATTGATTTTTTTTTTCCCCGAGAGAAAAAAAAAATATATGCACTTTATTTAATAGATATTAGGGTTTTCCTAATGTGCATTATTGTCATGAGTGATTGATACTAAATGTTGACATCATTGTTTCATGAGAAAAATATAAATATGTGTCGTTCACAGAAATGTTTGGATTTTTTGTAAAACGTGTGTGGCATTATTTCCGATTAATTCGATAGACATGATTGGTGAGGCTGTAATTTGTTTCTTATTTTGAAGGGAAAAGTTGTAAAAATATCCTGTAACATGGGAGGACATTTTACATCCCTCCCATCACATTTTAAATAATCTCCACACAAAATAATAAAACATGCAGTTTCTGCATAAACTGACTTGCCTGAGACCAAATCTAAAAAAAAAACCAAAAAAAAACTAACAAAACAATGCTTAAAAATAATTTAAAAAATACCCACTCAGTCTAGAGTACCCCCCAAAATGGATTTTTTCTCCTGTCCCACCTCCCAATCACCAAATTTAATTTTCACAACCTAGTTAGCCTCGATTGAATGTCTCTCTTCCTCATACAACCCTGCTCTGTATATGATCAGAATAAGACTTTTTTTTTTCTTCTTCACTTATTTACATCGTGCTCTGCAATTGGTTGGCAACCAGTTCAGCCTACTGACCAAAAACAGCTGGGATAGGCTGCTGTGCTCCTTTACTGGGACTTAAGCAACTATTATTTGTCTTTTATTATTGCTATCATTATCGAGGAAAGTGTCGCAGAAAATCAGAACATTGACGAGTTGTTTGTCAAAAATTCTGGAATGACCCAGATGTTCTCGCCTGTGTGGGAATATGGACATTATTAACTGGATTTTTTATTTTTTTTTTTACAGACATGATTTACTAGCATTTTTTTTAGGGGAAAATGTATTGCATATCATTTAAAAATGCCTGAAATGAATGACATTTGTTATTGCTTGGCAATGATTTCTTTTCCCCCCTAAGGCAGTGATTCTATGTGAGTGTGCATGCTTCCTCGAGTGGTACGCGAAAGAAGAAATGAATTCACCGTTCAAACTGCATCATGTGACCGTGGCTTCAATGTTTTTGTTTGTTTGTTTTTAATCCATGACACAGTTCGGTTATATTTCACTTTTCTGTACGTTGCATTTGCATTTCTCTCTTTAAAACTGTTTTCAACCAGATTTTCCATGGTGGTACTTGGAGAGCCAAGGCTTATTTGAGGTGGTACTCTGTGTTGAAAATGGGAGAACCATTATTGTTCCTGGAAAAGAATCCTGAGACTGTGTTTCATTGAAATGTAAATTGTTTGGGTGTACGTGCTGGTATTTGCATGTTTTTTTTGGCTGTGGTCATGGCATGATCGATTTTTTTTTTTTGTTGTTCTTTTCAAATATTACTAATTTGACAAAAATGTGCACAAAAAGAAAAATTTCACAGTCACTGGCCCCACACATTAGGTTCAATTGCACAATAGGAAAAAAAAAATGGATATGTAGCATGACATTGGATGCTGCTGCTGCTGCTTAATGGGCCCTGAGTGTCCAAGTGGATATCTGATAGCGTCGCTGTCTCTTTAAACCCCCACTGGGTCTCAAGTACAGCACTTAAGCCCCTCGTGGAGCGGAACTCGAAGAGTGTTGTTCTGCTCTGTCAGGATGAACGACGCCATCCTCTTTTTAACCTCAAATAGATTCCTTTTGGATGAAAATAGTCAGGTTGATTGTCTGTTGATGACAGCGGTGTTTTGAGAGGCGGAAATGCTAACACTTGGAAAACGTAGCATTGGTTCACCCTAGCCTAGGCCGTACCATTGACACTCTATACTTTCTAAAAACAATAATCTTCAGTAATACTGTATCAGTCGTTTTTCGCATCTCCAAATTAAATTTGTTGGGCTTGGGCACATGGGTGGCCGCAGTTTCCTCATTTAGTTTTATTAAGATACACCCCCCCCCCCCCTTTTTGGGCCAATTTCGCAATGCAACTGCTGCTATTTTT
>NW_017806235.1:631197-636508 GCF_001891065.2 Hippocampus comes
AGGAAAAAGCTGCGTGGATATCAACAAGTGAAGCGATGAGCGACATGTTGGCACGACAAGATATGATGGACTGTTTTCAATGCCATGTTGATTTTGTATTTTGTATTTATTTTTTCGCCCACGCAGCATTAATAATGATTGACGTTGCTTTTGATGTGATTGATGGTTGCATCATATTTTTAACATGAAATAATGTTATTATTATTATAATATTGTATCCCAAAGAATGCGACGTTATTGTCATGATTAATGACCATCGGTGCAAACATGTCATGTTTGAGCTGTGTGGCAATATTGATAAGATTGTTTGACAGTGGTGATTGTCATCAATGATTTTTTTTTTTCATTTTTTGAAATGGAAAATGTTTAAAACTAATTATGGTACTAACTTTTATTGTCTATCAAATCATTGGTATGATTGACTGGCAGTGGGTTTTTGGTTTTTGTTTTCCTCGAGGTAAATAATCTCAAAATATGGAGGCTACTCTATTACATCGACATTTATGGACGTTTCTTTTTCCAATAAGAAAAAAAAAGTGTGAATATGTGATGTGCTTTATAGAAATGGCGATTTGGGGGAGGGGGTGCTATGTGGCATGATTGACTGGAAATTGGTTGTCTTATTTTTCAAGAGAAAATAAAAAGAAACGTGTTGTAGTTTTCGAAATGGAGTTATCTTTGACTGTTGAGCATTATTGGCATGATTGATGGGTATCAATTATTGCTATGACTCCATGGCATTTATTTTATTTAATTTTTTTTCTCAACAGAAAAGATAAGATAAGAAAAAAAAACCTTTATTAGTCTCGCAAGGGTTTTTTTCTTAGTAGAGATTTTTATTGTGCTTCATTGAAATGATTCTTGATTCTTGACCTGGTTGATTGGAATTGTTATTTTTATGTTTTTAAAAAAGTATCTTTAAATTGCATTCATTCTAAATTTAGATTCAAGCCCACCACTTCCTAGAGTGACATGGTTAATGGACATGTTTTTTTTTTTTAAGTGCTGGGTTTTTTTTTGGATTTTTTTTTTTTTTCAGAAAAGGAAAAAAATTATGCATCGATATTTTCATTTTTTTCTTAATTTTTGCGTGACCTGTGGAGAGTTGAAATGTCCGCTTGGCATACGCTACATGAAATAAAATGGGTCCTGTTTGGCCAGGTAAAAAAAAAAAAAAAAAAGCAATTCATTTTAACGATAAAGCAATAAATCACGCTGTGTCAACAAAGGCCTGATTGATGACGGCCTGTGAGGCCTGCACTTAACCTGAAATTTTTTTTGCCCTCATTTCTGCATCCGTTTATCACCAGGTGCACGTTGTGACTGTCAGGCCTGTCAGTTTCGTCTTCATTTTACTGGAACTTCGCTTGAGCTTCAGGACAAATGCAGCAACTGGAAATTATGGCTCATTTCCAGTGCTCCCAAACACCTCCCACGAAGTCAAAAGCCATCCCGGCATCAGCCAGACTGAATTGGAAGGCATTTCTTTGCATTATGATTTTTTTTTTTTTCCTTTCAAGGTAAAATGTATCAGTATTTGCATTTCTATTTGCCTTTATAGGATTTTTGCCATTAATTTTTTGTGGACGTTGTTGATTGGCTTTTTTTTTTTCCAAAGGGAGAATGTATAAATGCATTTTTTTCCACCCATACAAATGTAAATTTTCATCCCCCTTACATGGCATTATTGGCATAATTTATTTTAATTCATAATTGATAAGATTTGATAAGAGGTTTTGGGATCTTTTTTTCCAAGTGAATAATTTATACATTTTTCCTATGTCCGTTTGCCTATGTGGCATTATTTACAGGGTTGATTGATTTTTTTTTTCCCCGAGAGAAAAAAAAAATATATGCACTTTATTTAATAGATATTAGGGTTTTCCTAATGTGCATTATTGTCATGAGTGATTGATACTAAATGTTGACATCATTGTTTCATGAGAAAAATATAAATATGTGTCGTTCACAGAAATGTTTGGATTTTTTGTAAAACGTGTGTGGCATTATTTCCGATTAATTCGATAGACATGATTGGTGAGGCTGTAATTTGTTTCTTATTTTGAAGGGAAAAGTTGTAAAAATATCCTGTAACATGGGAGGACATTTTACATCCCTCCCATCACATTTTAAATAATCTCCACACAAAATAATAAAACATGCAGTTTCTGCATAAACTGACTTGCCTGAGACCAAATCTAAAAAAAAAACCAAAAAAAACTAACAAAACAATGCTTAAAAATAATTTAAAAAATACCCACTCAGTCTAGAGTACCCCCCAAAATGGATTTTTTCTCCTGTCCCACCTCCCAATCACCAAATTTAATTTTCACAACCTAGTTAGCCTCGATTGAATGTCTCTCTTCCTCATACAACCCTGCTCTGTATATGATCAGAATAAGACTTTTTTTTTTCTTCTTCACTTATTTACATCGTGCTCTGCAATTGGTTGGCAACCAGTTCAGCCTACTGACCAAAAACAGCTGGGATAGGCTGCTGTGCTCCTTTACTGGGACTTAAGCAACTATTATTTGTCTTTTATTATTGCTATCATTATCGAGGAAAGTGTCGCAGAAAATCAGAACATTGACGAGTTGTTTGTCAAAAATTCTGGAATGACCCAGATGTTCTCGCCTGTGTGGGAATATGGACATTATTAACTGGATTTTTTATTTTTTTTTTTACAGACATGATTTACTAGCATTTTTTTTAGGGGAAAATGTATTGCATATCATTTAAAAATGCCTGAAATGAATGACATTTGTTATTGCTTGGCAATGATTTCTTTTCCCCCCTAAGGCAGTGATTCTATGTGAGTGTGCATGCTTCCTCGAGTGGTACGCGAAAGAAGAAATGAATTCACCGTTCAAACTGCATCATGTGACCGTGGCTTCAATGTTTTTGTTTGTTTGTTTTTAATCCATGACACAGTTCGGTTATATTTCACTTTTCTGTACGTTGCATTTGCATTTCTCTCTTTAAAACTGTTTTCAACCAGATTTTCCATGGTGGTACTTGGAGAGCCAAGGCTTATTTGAGGTGGTACTCTGTGTTGAAAATGGGAGAACCATTATTGTTCCTGGAAAAGAATCCTGAGACTGTGTTTCATTGAAATGTAAATTGTTTGGGTGTACGTGCTGGTATTTGCATGTTTTTTTTGGCTGTGGTCATGGCATGATCGATTTTTTTTTTTTGTTGTTCTTTTCAAATATTACTAATTTGACAAAAATGTGCACAAAAAGAAAAATTTCACAGTCACTGGCCCCACACATTAGGTTCAATTGCACAATAGGAAAAAAAAAATGGATATGTAGCATGACATTGGATGCTGCTGCTGCTGCTTAATGGGCCCTGAGTGTCCAAGTGGATATCTGATAGCGTCGCTGTCTCTTTAAACCCCCACTGGGTCTCAAGTACAGCACTTAAGCCCCTCGTGGAGCGGAACTCGAAGAGTGTTGTTCTGCTCTGTCAGGATGAACGACGCCATCCTCTTTTTAACCTCAAATAGATTCCTTTTGGATGAAAATAGTCAGGTTGATTGTCTGTTGATGACAGCGGTGTTTTGAGAGGCGGAAATGCTAACACTTGGAAAACGTAGCATTGGTTCACCCTAGCCTAGGCCGTACCATTGACACTCTATACTTTCTAAAAACAATAATCTTCAGTAATACTGTATCAGTCGTTTTTCGCATCTCCAAATTAAATTTGTTGGGCTTGGGCACATGGGTGGCCGCAGTTTCCTCATTTAGTTTTATTAAGATACACCCCCCCCCCCCTGCGAGTGGTTGAGGGGTGTCGACTATCCGCAAGCGTACCTCGCTTGCCGCCCGACGCCCGCGCACCTCTGCGGGCCGCCCGCCGCGCTCGCTTCTGACGACCTGAGCGTCAAAGCGGCGTTGGAGGAGCTGGGTGTGACGGAGCGCCACCTCCTGGACAACGGGCCCGGCCTGAGGAGCCCCGTCACTGGCGCCTACCGCATCCTGCTGCACCGAGTCCAGAGGAGGACGTCGGCGGAAGCGATGGGCTGCGGCTACGTGCGCATGACGGAGACGCGCAACAGACTCAAGCGGCTGGACGAACGCACCTCTGCGGTTTGTATCGTCATGTAAGCACCGCATGCTTTTTTTTTTTTCATTTAGCGCAGTGTTTATTTGATAGGCTGTAAAAATCAAATAAACACACGAAATCCAAAGGAACAGAAGCAAAGAATTGATTTCATGATCCCGGGCTCCACCCACAGGGATGGATTTTGAATTAGAATATGAACATAATGGCAAGGGTGACTGGACTTATGAGTAACCCCCCCCGCACTTAGCAGCTATTCAAGAGCTCGCAGCCTTGACGTACAAGCGATTTCTGGTGACAGTGAGCTCAATTCAACTTTAGCGTAAGAGGCAGTTTGGCAAATAGTGAACAATTCATGAAAAAAAAGAGGCGTCAAACTGCCCCTCTCACTTGAAAATGTACTCTCACACTAAAATAAAACAAAGAGAATTACACACGTTGCATATTTAGAAGTAACGAGCCAACAATTCAAAATGCCACTCGCATGCTCTAACGGTTAATTGATGGCTGCGACTGTTGAATACAAGCGGTGGAGTAAAACATGCGGACAGATAACACCACCGTATCCTTCGACAACTTTATAACTAAGTAAATACACATGAACATAAACCACACCGAGTTTGAATGGCTAAGCAGTTTTATTGTCACAATGTTTAAGCAAGCGCTCATGCTACACACAGTTCAGATTCACATTTTATGGTTTCCATTTGCACGTAAACACTGTTTCGTCACATCATGGTCACGCGTCGTCACAATAAAAAGTCCAGTGAATGCAAAAAAAAAGTCAACAGTGAAAGTCAAAACGTCGATTGCCTTTTTCTCCAGGAGGGTGAGGCCTCACTCAGCTGATCAAGCGACTCTTTTGGCGCTGTAAAAAAAAAACAAAACAAACAAACAAAGCTCAGATTTACGATGCACTACATAAAGTAAATAACGAGAAACGTCATGAAAACGGTAAAAGACCTTTGGGGCGGTTTTCTTGACGTGTTTGACGGCTTTCTTGTCGATGTTGGCCATCAGCTCCTGCACCCACGTATCTTGCGGGTCGCAACAGTACACGCGGCCCTTCCACATGGTGAAGCTGCAAGGACGAGATCAAAGAAGGAATTCAGTGGACGGTCTACACTTTTTGGAATTTTGATAATAGACTATTTCCTTGAGGGGGAAAAAAAAAAAACATGCGTCTGAAGTATGCCTCAGATTTGTTCGGTGGGCATTTTCGCTATTTGACAACCGCCCCAAAATG
>NW_017806235.1:640574-644365 GCF_001891065.2 Hippocampus comes
AGGAAAAAGCTGCGTGGATATCAACAAGTGAAGCGATGAGCGACATGTTGGCACGACAAGATATGATGGACTGTTTTCAATGCCATGTTGATTTTGTATTTTGTATTTATTTTTTCGCCCACGCAGCATTAATAATGATTGACGTTGCTTTTGATGTGATTGATGGTTGCATCATATTTTTAACATGAAATAATGTTATTATTATTATAATATTGTATCCCAAAGAATGCGACGTTATTGTCATGATTAATGACCATCGGTGCAAACATGTCATGTTTGAGCTGTGTGGCAATATTGATAAGATTGTTTGACAGTGGTGATTGTCATCAATGATTTTTTTTTTTCATTTTTTGAAATGGAAAATGTTTAAAACTAATTATGGTACTAACTTTTATTGTCTATCAAATCATTGGTATGATTGACTGGCAGTGGGTTTTTGGTTTTTGTTTTCCTCGAGGTAAATAATCTCAAAATATGGAGGCTACTCTATTACATCGACATTTATGGACGTTTCTTTTTCCAATAAGAAAAAAAAAGTGTGAATATGTGATGTGCTTTATAGAAATGGCGATTTGGGGGAGGGGGTGCTATGTGGCATGATTGACTGGAAATTGGTTGTCTTATTTTTCAAGAGAAAATAAAAAGAAACGTGTTGTAGTTTTCGAAATGGAGTTATCTTTGACTGTTGAGCATTATTGGCATGATTGATGGGTATCAATTATTGCTATGACTCCATGGCATTTATTTTATTTAATTTTTTTTCTCAACAGAAAAGATAAGATAAGAAAAAAAAACCTTTATTAGTCTCGCAAGGGTTTTTTTCTTAGTAGAGATTTTTATTGTGCTTCATTGAAATGATTCTTGATTCTTGACCTGGTTGATTGGAATTGTTATTTTTATGTTTTTAAAAAAGTATCTTTAAATTGCATTCATTCTAAATTTAGATTCAAGCCCACCACTTCCTAGAGTGACATGGTTAATGGACATGTTTTTTTTTTTTAAGTGCTGGGTTTTTTTTTGGATTTTTTTTTTTTTTCAGAAAAGGAAAAAAATTATGCATCGATATTTTCATTTTTTTCTTAATTTTTGCGTGACCTGTGGAGAGTTGAAATGTCCGCTTGGCATACGCTACATGAAATAAAATGGGTCCTGTTTGGCCAGGTAAAAAAAAAAAAAAAAAAGCAATTCATTTTAACGATAAAGCAATAAATCACGCTGTGTCAACAAAGGCCTGATTGATGACGGCCTGTGAGGCCTGCACTTAACCTGAAATTTTTTTTGCCCTCATTTCTGCATCCGTTTATCACCAGGTGCACGTTGTGACTGTCAGGCCTGTCAGTTTCGTCTTCATTTTACTGGAACTTCGCTTGAGCTTCAGGACAAATGCAGCAACTGGAAATTATGGCTCATTTCCAGTGCTCCCAAACACCTCCCACGAAGTCAAAAGCCATCCCGGCATCAGCCAGACTGAATTGGAAGGCATTTCTTTGCATTATGATTTTTTTTTTTTTCCTTTCAAGGTAAAATGTATCAGTATTTGCATTTCTATTTGCCTTTATAGGATTTTTGCCATTAATTTTTTGTGGACGTTGTTGATTGGCTTTTTTTTTTTCCAAAGGGAGAATGTATAAATGCATTTTTTTCCACCCATACAAATGTAAATTTTCATCCCCCTTACATGGCATTATTGGCATAATTTATTTTAATTCATAATTGATAAGATTTGATAAGAGGTTTTGGGATCTTTTTTTCCAAGTGAATAATTTATACATTTTTCCTATGTCCGTTTGCCTATGTGGCATTATTTACAGGGTTGATTGATTTTTTTTTTCCCCGAGAGAAAAAAAAAATATATGCACTTTATTTAATAGATATTAGGGTTTTCCTAATGTGCATTATTGTCATGAGTGATTGATACTAAATGTTGACATCATTGTTTCATGAGAAAAATATAAATATGTGTCGTTCACAGAAATGTTTGGATTTTTTGTAAAACGTGTGTGGCATTATTTCCGATTAATTCGATAGACATGATTGGTGAGGCTGTAATTTGTTTCTTATTTTGAAGGGAAAAGTTGTAAAAATATCCTGTAACATGGGAGGACATTTTACATCCCTCCCATCACATTTTAAATAATCTCCACACAAAATAATAAAACATGCAGTTTCTGCATAAACTGACTTGCCTGAGACCAAATCTAAAAAAAAAACCAAAAAAAACTAACAAAACAATGCTTAAAAATAATTTAAAAAATACCCACTCAGTCTAGAGTACCCCCCAAAATGGATTTTTTCTCCTGTCCCACCTCCCAATCACCAAATTTAATTTTCACAACCTAGTTAGCCTCGATTGAATGTCTCTCTTCCTCATACAACCCTGCTCTGTATATGATCAGAATAAGACTTTTTTTTTTCTTCTTCACTTATTTACATCGTGCTCTGCAATTGGTTGGCAACCAGTTCAGCCTACTGACCAAAAACAGCTGGGATAGGCTGCTGTGCTCCTTTACTGGGACTTAAGCAACTATTATTTGTCTTTTATTATTGCTATCATTATCGAGGAAAGTGTCGCAGAAAATCAGAACATTGACGAGTTGTTTGTCAAAAATTCTGGAATGACCCAGATGTTCTCGCCTGTGTGGGAATATGGACATTATTAACTGGATTTTTTATTTTTTTTTTTACAGACATGATTTACTAGCATTTTTTTTAGGGGAAAATGTATTGCATATCATTTAAAAATGCCTGAAATGAATGACATTTGTTATTGCTTGGCAATGATTTCTTTTCCCCCCTAAGGCAGTGATTCTATGTGAGTGTGCATGCTTCCTCGAGTGGTACGCGAAAGAAGAAATGAATTCACCGTTCAAACTGCATCATGTGACCGTGGCTTCAATGTTTTTGTTTGTTTGTTTTTAATCCATGACACAGTTCGGTTATATTTCACTTTTCTGTACGTTGCATTTGCATTTCTCTCTTTAAAACTGTTTTCAACCAGATTTTCCATGGTGGTACTTGGAGAGCCAAGGCTTATTTGAGGTGGTACTCTGTGTTGAAAATGGGAGAACCATTATTGTTCCTGGAAAAGAATCCTGAGACTGTGTTTCATTGAAATGTAAATTGTTTGGGTGTACGTGCTGGTATTTGCATGTTTTTTTTGGCTGTGGTCATGGCATGATCGATTTTTTTTTTTTGTTGTTCTTTTCAAATATTACTAATTTGACAAAAATGTGCACAAAAAGAAAAATTTCACAGTCACTGGCCCCACACATTAGGTTCAATTGCACAATAGGAAAAAAAAAATGGATATGTAGCATGACATTGGATGCTGCTGCTGCTGCTTAATGGGCCCTGAGTGTCCAAGTGGATATCTGATAGCGTCGCTGTCTCTTTAAACCCCCACTGGGTCTCAAGTACAGCACTTAAGCCCCTCGTGGAGCGGAACTCGAAGAGTGTTGTTCTGCTCTGTCAGGATGAACGACGCCATCCTCTTTTTAACCTCAAATAGATTCCTTTTGGATGAAAATAGTCAGGTTGATTGTCTGTTGATGACAGCGGTGTTTTGAGAGGCGGAAATGCTAACACTTGGAAAACGTAGCATTGGTTCACCCTAGCCTAGGCCGTACCATTGACACTCTATACTTTCTAAAAACAATAATCTTCAGTAATACTGTATCAGTCGTTTTTCGCATCTCCAAATTAAATTTGTTGGGCTTGGGCACATGGGTGGCCGCAGTTTCCTCATTTAGTTTTATTAAGATACACCCCCCCCCCACTCCTTGTGTGTGAAT
>NW_017806235.1:644504-648325 GCF_001891065.2 Hippocampus comes
TTTATAGAGAGCCCCCCCCCCCCCCCCCTTTTTGGTGCAATTTCGCAATGCAACTGCTGCTAATTTTATTAGCAGGTTATTCTCACGCTCTTTTAAGATCAGGATGACTGACAGGAGTATCTCTGCAAAGTCAGTGAAGCAGAAGCCAAATGAGTAAATGATGATTATCTCCACCCCTGCGAGTGCATGATCAAAAAAATTACCGACAGCTTAGTGGCGACAACGCTTTGTCGGGATTCGATGGTCCCCCGCCGACGGGGTTTGGGCACGGGCCAAAGCGTCATAACTCATTCCCGACAACCCAACATTGTTTTAGTGCCATGTTGACTTTGGCAGTGCACCTATCCGCAAAGAACACATCTTCCCTGCAGGCATAGATGCCCATGAGTGAAAATGTACTGTGGTGCATCGTATGCACAAAGACACTTAAAAGAAAAGACAAATAAAAAGCAGCACGGCTGATTCCCGACAACCATTAAATTCATATTAAGAACAATAATTTTTCCAACAGCTCCATTTTTCTTGGTGAAAGGGAGCAGTAATACATCAGACACGGTTTGCTCCCAGGCTCGCCTTACAGACTTAGTTTATTTGTTTTTGTTAAATCGCAGGGCACACAGAGACGCAATTCTGCACCTCTGCACTGTCAGGCCCACATGCTAAACAGTCGACCACTGTGCCGCTTATTATTAATATCATTATTATTATTATTATTATTATCAATGTTATATTATTACCTGTATAATTATTCACTATAAAGATCAATTATCTATGCATGCACCGTTGTAACATTTTTCAATGACACACAGGTTTTAAAAAAGTTCTAAAATCTAACTCTGGTGAACATGTTTTTTTAATTAAGCCATTTTATTTTAACTTGTGTAGCGCACAAGTGTAAAAATTAATTAACCAAACGCTATTTTTTTTTTGTCATTTTAACAGTCATAGGTTCAAAAATCAGTTACACATTTGCCATGTTAACATTTGCCACAGTCATACAAGTGTATAAATAAGTTAACACCACTGTCAAACTCAGCGTTTTGTAAAAACAAACAAACAAACAACAATAAAAGTTCAACACAATAAAATGCTGCTTTCTATGTGTGTGTGTGAGTGTGCGTGTTGCTCACCTGTGTGTTCGCCTTGCAAGCTGATGGTGTGTGTGTGTGTTTTACCTGCGCGGGCGAGGCTTTTTTATAATGGCAAAAGGGGGCCGTCTCGCCAGGTGTCGTATTTCTGTAAAAGCGCCTCACCTTTGTACCCCAGTTAATTTCTCTTTCGCTTTCCCAGAAGATGCGATTTTTCTTTCTTTTTTTTTTTCTTTCCCGCTTCATGACAGACATGTTGGTAGGATAAATGCGGTGTCTGTCCTGTGGTGACCTGCTGTCTGCCGACATGACATTATTGATTTAAGCGAATGAGGAAAAAGCTGCGTGGATGTCAACAAGTGAAGCGATGAGCGACATGTTGGCACGACAAGATATGATGGACTGTTTTCAATGCCATGTTGATTTTGTATTTTGTATTTATTTTTTCGCCCACGCAGCATTAATAATGATTGACGTTGCTTTTGATGTGATTGATGGTTGCATCATATTTTTAACATGAAATAATGTTATTATTATTATAATATTGTATCCCAAAGAATGCGACGTTATTGTCATGATTAATGACCATCGGTGCAAACATGTCATGTTTGAGCTGTGTGGCAATATTGATAAGATTGTTTGACAGTGGTGATTGTCATCAATGATTTTTTTTTTTATTTTTTCGCCCACGCAGCATTAATAATGATTGACGTTGCTTTTGATGTGATTGATGGTTGCATCATATTTTTAACATGAAATAATGTTATTATTATTATAATATTGTATCCCAAAGAATGCGACGTTATTGTCATGATTAATGACCATCGGTGCAAACATGTCATGTTTGAGCTGTGTGGCAATATTGATAAGATTGTTTGACAGTGGTGATTGTCATCAATGATTTTTTTTTTTCATTTTTTGAAATGGAAAATGTTTAAAACTAATTATGGTACTAACTTTTATTGTCTATCAAATCATTGGTATGATTGACTGGCAGTGGGTTTTTGGTTTTTGTTTTCCTCGAGGTAAATAATCTCAAAATATGGAGGCTACTCTATTACATCGACATTTATGGACGTTTCTTTTTCCAATAAGAAAAAAAAAGTGTGAATATGTGATGTGCTTTATAGAAATGGCGATTTGGGGGAGGGGGGGCTATGTGGCATGATTGACTGGAAATTGGTTGTCTTATTTTTCAAGAGAAAATAAAAAGAAACGTGTTGTAGTTTTCGAAATGGAGTTATCTTTGACTGTTGAGCATTATTGGCATGATTGATGGGTATCAATTATTGCTATGACTCCATGGCATTTATTTTATTTAATTTTTTTTCTCAACAGAAAAGATAAGATAAGAAAAAAAAACCTTTATTAGTCTCGCAAGGGTTTTTTTCTTAGTAGAGATTTTTATTGTGCTTCATTGAAATGATTCTTGATTCTTGACCTGGTTGATTGGAATTGTTATTTTTATGTTTTTAAAAAAGTATCTTTAAATTGCATTCATTCTAAATTTAGATTCAAGCCCACCACTTCCTAGAGTGACATGGTTAATGGACATGTTTTTTTTTTTTAAGTGCTGGGTTTTTTTTTGGATTTTTTTTTTTTTTCTTCTACTAGGGGTAAGCTAATACGGTCCATGTAGCTATCTTGAAATTAGAACCCTTAAGAGAAAGGCTGCGTCCTATCCAGTGATGCCAATATCCGGCCCTCGAGATCCCCTATCGAGCTCATTTTAGATGCTTCGCTGTTCCAAGACACCTGATTGAAATGATGAGGATTGTTATCAAGCTTGCGCGAAGCTTGCTCGTGAGCTGATCATTTCAATCAGGTGTGTTGGAGGAGGGTAAACCGAGAAAATAAACAGAATAAGGCTTTATTATACGGCGGAGTGATTGGCAACGGGTCAAGCTGCGGGTTAATGGTACCTTCTGTGAAAGAGCGTTTCATTGTCGCGCCTGACGCAAAGTGCCGCTGGCGCAAACGGGTGAAGAAAGACAAATTATCTGGAGTCAATAAAGAAATAAATAAATCGGACTCGTGGAGGGGGAAATCGGAGACCGATGATGCCGCGCGACAAATGCGCTGCGGCGCAGCGGTTGGGAATCGGTGCGTTGGGTGTGTTGATTCGTGATTTTCTTGTCCGCCGAGCCTAATGCACGCGTCGTACTTACCATCTGCGACAAAGTGCTCGGGCACATGGAGCGTGACCTTGACAGTGAGCGGGCAGGAATCCTGCGTGGCGTAGACAATGGCCACGACACAAGTGCTGATGGTAATCAGCGTCAAGGTGACCTTGTTTAGAGGGCTGTGTGGGTGGCCTGCACGTAAACAAAGAGAAACAAGGTTAAATTGTTTGGTATGGCTCATTTTGCATCGATCCAAAGCGTCAACAGATGAGTGGAATCATCAACACTGACACACAGGTAAAAAAAAAAAAACAACAAAAAAAAAAACACAAAACCAATCCAGGATGAAACCCGAGAAGGTCGGAAAGCGGCACCATTGGAGTAGCCAAAATTATGGGCTCCAACACTTCATTTTCAGCTGATCGGAATCAGGGTGATGGGGTTGGGTTTAAAAAAAAAAAATCCTTTTTCACAAGATCTAGCTTTAAGATTTATTATGTAATATATGACTTTTTTTAAAGGTGTTTTGGGGTCACTGTTATTGTTACAGTTTGAACTATTATAAGCTCTAAACATTTTTAATGGGGGGTGGGGGTGGGGGGTCAATTAC
>NW_017806235.1:649511-671206 GCF_001891065.2 Hippocampus comes
AAAGACCCCCCCCCCCCCCCTTTTTGGTGCAATTTCGCAATGCAACTGCTGCTAATTTTATTAGCAGGTTATTCTCACGCTCTTTTAAGATCAGGATGACTGACAGGAGTATCTCTGCAAAGTCAGTGAAGCAGAAGCCAAATGAGTAAATGATGATTATCTCCACCCCTGCGAGTGCATGATCAAAAAAATTACCGACAGCTTAGTGGCGACAACGCTTTGTCGGGATTCGATGGTCCCCCGCCGACGGGGTTTGGGCACGGGCCAAAGCGTCATAACTCATTCCCGACAACCCAACATTGTTTTAGTGCCATGTTGACTTTGGCAGTGCACCTATCCGCAAAGAACACATCTTCCCTGCAGGCATAGATGCCCATGAGTGAAAATGTACTGTGGTGCATCGTATGCACAAAGACACTTAAAAGAAAAGACAAATAAAAAGCAGCACGGCTGATTCCCGACAACCATTAAATTCATATTAAGAACAATAATTTTTCCAACAGCTCCATTTTTCTTGGTGAAAGGGAGCAGTAATACATCAGACACGGTTTGCTCCCAGGCTCGCCTTACAGACTTAGTTTATTTGTTTTTGTTAAATCGCAGGGCACACAGAGACGAACAACCATCCGCTAGTTTTAAGCTAGTCAACAAGATAGTTAGCAAGCTAGTTGTGTGAATAATGCTTAGCTATATAGTGACATGTTCAGTTTGTGTTTGTTGTTTCAGCTATTTTAGACCCAGTGCCACCAGAATATCATGATTTTAGGAAGGTGTTTAGTCAAGATCTGGCTCAATCGTTACCACCTCGTCGCCCCTACGACTGTGCTAATGACTTCCTACCAAATTCAACCCTTCCTAGCTCACGTCTGTGAGATTGGCCTTCACGATCAACCCGGAAACAATTGGAACGGTTTCTGGGGTTTGCCAGTTTTGATAGAAGGTTCATCAAGAATTATAACCAGAAGGCAGCTCCTAAGTTAACCTCTAGCAAGACCGTGTTTAGATGGACTGATTGTGCTGAGGGCGGCACGGTGGTCGACCGATTAGCGCGTCGACCTCACAGTGCAGAGGTGCAGGGTTTGATTCAGACACCGGCCTTCCTGCGTGGAGTTTGCATGTTCTCCCCGTGCCTGCCTGGGTTTTTTCCGGGTACTGCGGTTTCCTCCCGCATTCCAAAAACATGCATGGCAGGCTGATTGAACATTCGAAATTGTCCTGAGGTGTGAGAGTGCGCACGAATGATTGTTCGTCTATGTGTGCCCTGCGATTGTCTGGCAACCGGTTCAAAGTGTACCCTACCTACTGCCCGAAGACAGCTGGGATAGGCTCCGGCACGCCCACGATCCTTGTGACGATAAATGGATTAGAAAATGGATGGATGGATGATTGTGCTGGTGCCGCCTTTCAAGAATTCAAGAGATTATTCATGAGTCATGTTTTGATAGTTTCATTTGGAAGCTAGTTAATTTTAAATGTTTGCTCATGTTTCACTGTTTTTGTAGTTTTGTTGATTTATTGTCTTTGACAAACAACACCATTGTAACAAAATACTATTCAAGAAACAGAAATGTGGCACGTTACTCCAAGAACACATTGCATTAAGATTTAATGTCTTTATGAAAGGGAGAATTTGCTGTCAGGTTTAATGCTGCAGACGCTGGCATCGTGCTGATGGATGGGAAAAGAAAAAAATAAAGTGTTACGGTTCCAAACACAAAGCAAGCTCTCCTGACAGAAGATAAGACAAGCACTAAACACAAGCGGCGGCTTGTTGTGGTCGCGCCTGAAGGAAAATGTCAAGTCTCATTCTTTCTGGAAGCCTTCGGGGCCTTTTGGCTTTGCGCAATGTCAACTCTTGTGAAATGTCATTTTTGGTTTTGTTTGTATTGGTTCTCTTTTTACCAAACTTGAGCAATCACGTAAGCTTTGCAAGGTTTTTTTTTTTTTTTTTTGTGTGTTTATTTTTTTCGTGCGTGCTTGCTCAGCACTTAAGACTTGCTTTACTTTGTCCTCATAGTAATGTGAACAATGAGACAGTGTTCTCTCACATTACAATTTGTTCCCCAAAAGTGGCCATTTGTTTTTCATTCATTAAGTCAAACTAACACACTGCCGCTAATAATTGTGTGTGCGTGTTTTTTTTTTTTTTTTAAATGTAGATTTTAGAATGATTTGTGGTATTTTTCATTATTTCCAGTCACTTTCCGTCTTGGTTACATAAACCTAGGAAAGAAGTTGTGTTTTTGAGGAAGTTGTTTGTTGAGTTATCATGATATATTGTGCAAAATTGCCCTATATTTTAATACGTTGGATCTCATTTGGTTCCGAATAAAGTGACCCGCCCTGACTGGAAGAGACAAACCCTCAGTTTTAAAAATGTCTCCCTCTAGTGGTTCAGCGGTGTGAACTAAATTTGTACAATTTAAACCTGTGCAATTTCCACAACTATAAGAACCAATTGTTGTTTTGGGTTCGTTTCTTTTGTTTAATTTTATTTTTGGAAATCCATGCAAGTATTTGAACCACAAACCTCGAAAATATGAAGCAGACGTGCTAAGAATCATCGAAATAATTTTAAATAAATAATATTGACATCAGCAAGAAAAAAAATGTATATAAATAAGGGTTGTATAGAATTTTGGAAGGATGACATAATTAAACTAATTTCATTTGGATTGTATTATTTATAATTTTGTTCTGCTGTGGCGCTCACACGAAAGCAGACGATGGCCGACGAGTGCAAATGCAGGCGGGACGCGTGAGCTCGTCGACGAAGGCCGACGAGTGCAGACGCAGTCAGACGAAAGCAGACGAATGCAGATGCAGGCGGGACGCGAGAGCTCGTCGACGGCGGCCGAGTGAGCGCTCCCTCTCCCGGCCTGCGCCTGTCTTATCTGCGCGGTGGCTTGTGGGTGTGTGTGCGTCGAAGTAAAATGGCGGACTTGGCGAACGAAGGTGAGTCGCTTAGCCGTGTGTAGCGGGGAGAGAGAGGAACACAAAAACACGCACTGCCGTCTTCCGATCGGCGCCATCAGCGGCGTTTGTACTTCGCTAGAGGATGATAAGACACAGGCCGGCGGCTTGTTGGGTGCCGGTTGAAGTCGCACGAGTGCTTCCCGGCGTTTCCAAGGCTACACTGTTAGCAAACAAGCTAACGCGGCTAAAGGCTTTGGATCCGGCTAATAGCTGGAAAGCTTCGGAACGCCCTCGAATGCTAACGTTGTAGTTAGCGGTTTTATCGCACAATGCTAGCACCCGGCTATTCATAGCCAGTTTGTTATGCAGACATAATAGACACTTCATATTTATTTGCTAGTATATTGTCGTTGTAAGTGTTGCTTTATGTGAAACCAGCGAGTACATATCAGGTCGCCTGTGCGAGTGGGTACTTAAGACCTTTTTTTTTTTGCTCCCCCCCATGTTGTCAACGGCCGGCTGGGGGTTCAGTTGACGTTCTTTTAGGCGGGTAAAGTCGTCTGACTTATTCTTATCTGTCTTGGAGACTAAATGTTCCGCCTCAAGAGTTCTTCTGGTTACGCTCAGCGTGCGGTGTCAATAGTGTCGCCAAAGACGTTTGTGGAACCGTCACAACCCTGAGCGATGTTCCACTATTCGCCCCTTTACCATCGCCGTACAACTGGGTGGCTCTGTCTATTTACTGGATGGCCTCTGGAGGATGCTCGAGTTAGTCCATCAATCCAAATGAGATAACTTGGAAAGAGATGCTGTTGTTACCTGATACCAATGCAGTTCACACACAAATAGACATGCAATGTCGTTGTGTTTACGAGGATGTTTGCTGTGCTTCTAACAGCCTCTAATATATATGTGTGTTAATCTCGACACTACTTAAATGTTATGCCATTCCTAATTCTGACAAAGAAAGAGACATGCACGTTTTTGGAATGTGGGAAGAAACGGGAGTACCCGGAGAAAACCCAAGCAGGCACGGGGAGAACATCCAAACTCCAGACAGGAAGGCCGGGGCCTAGAATCGAACCCTGCACCTCTGCGCTGTGAGGCCGGCCAACATGCTAACCATTCAACCACACTACTGCCCACACTGCTCTTCACGCCAATAATCTTCCTTCTGCGCTCGTCGAGTTGAGTTTTTGGGGCGAGTAATTTCTCTGATTCACTGTGTGCTGGATCTGTTTGCAGCTTTAATTCAACAATACAGTATGTTAATTTGTGGCTGTGGTACAAAAGTGCATTATGTCATTCTGAGAGTAACATCGGCAGAATTTCTGCTATTGGTTCTCATAGGGTGCATTTTATTGCTGTTTGAAACTGTTGAAATGGTTGTTGACTTCTTTTAGGCACGTACTTACCCCTGACTGTCGTCCTTTATTTTTTTTTTCCTCCTAACGCAATAGAATTGGAAACATTAAAAATAACGTGTGTGCCATACACTTCACTTGACACTACCATCTTGAAGTTGCACTTCTCTGAAATGGAAATGGATGGACGCTGTGGACATATAAAAGGGCTGCCTTGTGTTTTTTGAGGCTTGGCGTCATTTCCATGCCTTGAAACCATCACCCAGATTCCTACGCAACTTTAAATCAATAGCCGACCCTTGGATTTATCTTTCTTATCCCGCCAGTAAACACAACTGGTTTTCGGTGAGTGGCGGCGCAAATGAAGCATTTGAGGCTGCTCTTGTTACGATGTACTGCAGTTCCACACTACTGCAAGTACAATAATAATAAAATAACAGGAGATTCTGCACAGGTGCCCAATGGTGTCTTCTTAACGGTCCATTTATCAGCATCTGAACCGCCATCATGATTTATTAGCACAACGTAACCAGATGCAATTGAGGTTTATCTTTGCTACTTATACTTTATTAATCCACTGACAAAAGCCAGTGCTGTGATGAATTTCACAAATACCCCCACGGTTCCTACGGAGGCTTAAAAGGACCAGTTGATATCTACGATTGAGGAAATCTTCCCAATGAAAAAAAAAAAATGAACGCATAGACTGAGCATTCAATAAACCACAATTGAACCAAAAAAGGGGAGAAACTGACAATCAATATGTGGACAAATGCGATAGACTGCTGACACCCAGGACATTTATATTTTTTGGTTTGTTTTTGTTTCGGGGTCACATTTGTGCTCTTATTATACAATTGTTTGAAAACTACTAAAATGACGGGGTGGGGGGGGCTGCTTCTGAATATTTCAAATTTGACCCCAAAATAACCCCTCTTACCTCCAAAGTAGAGTTGAGTCCATCAGTACCCTTATAATGGAAATGTTGCCATCCTAAACTGAACCCCACTGTTGATGCGCAGTGTGGATACATCATTGTCATTGTATGTGGATGATTAAAGTCTTTTTTTTTTCTTTTTTTTTTCTCCCGACAGACAAGCCTGCTATAGCGCCTCCTGTATTTGTTTTCCAAAAAGACAAAACTCAGAAGGTGAGTGCTTCTATAACGATGATAAAGTGCTTTCTGCGAGCTAAAATAAGAACGCCTTTGAAGAAGGCGCTAAGCACATTCCTCACCACTGACTGAAGTATAAACAAGGCTCCACCAGAGGGCTTCTCAGGCACATATTTCACTTTTAGTCACGATTGCCCGCGATGTTCACGGTTGTAAATTTTCAAATGACAAATTATTGTATATTTTTAAGCTGGTAAGATTTTTTTTGTTTGTTTGTATTCTTTTAATAAAGCTGACCTTGTCTTGAGATTGTTTCAAACTAAGCTTGGTGTGTATCTTACAGCGATCTGCAGAGGGCTCAAGTGCAGAGGATGGAGAAGGTAAAGTCGAACGTCGAAAGAGGCCGATTGCTTTGCCAATGTGACAAAATTATTCATCGGATTTGATCTGTCAGATTCAGATAAAGACGAGACAAACTACTTTCCTCCAGTAAAAAGGGAGAGGACTTCATCATTCCCGCCGCTCCACTCGGGTAACAACTTTGTTGCTGTTTTGCTTGTAGCACACAGAGTTGATTTGTATGCTGAGGCTTTCTCACGACTCCTTTGCAGTTCCCAAGAACAATGTATTCATGCCCCCCAGTTTCTGCCAGTCTCCTACTGGGAACTCTGACTCTGAGCCAGGTGAGCTTTCGCAATGACTTCTTGTTTTTAAAAAAAAGGGCCCCGATCAATAATGAAGCGGGGGAAGAATGCTCCCATCAACCCTTATCTGACCCATTGAGCGAGATGTGGGTTTTTAAAACTGAGAAAACAGATCGGTTCAACAATTTCGGTTCTATCCCGCACTGGAAATGTATCAGGTTTGAGGGGGAGGTCCCATCTCATGTAAATTAGCCACTACTCACCCTCTGATATTGGTGTTACCAGGACAACTAGGTGGGTGGCTATTTTTTGAGCTCACAGTCTCAAAAAGTAGACAAACGACAGCATGGTTTGTACTTCGACCCATGGCGACAGCGCTTCAACACCAAGCTACCAAATTACACTTGTCAGTTGTTTGGCAGATCAGTGAAAAGCAAAACTTGTCGTTAACAGTTCCAAAATGTTTTCTCAACAGGGCAAAAGGGTCAAGATGACTAAAAGAACCGAACCACAGCTTGTGTTTTTTTTTTTTTTTTTTCTTTCTGTCTTCGGTGTCTGGATCACTGCCACATTTCAAGACAAATGTTGAATCAAAATTAGCATTGGCTTGAACAGAGGAAAATGTTATAAATGACTGAGAGTGTTGCTGTGGTAACAGACTCAAGTGGCTCAGAGAGGTGCAAAAGAACAGAAGTTGTGATGTAACCGATGTATGTTTTATGTTTCGTCCCTTCACCTGCTTTCGGGCGTCGGCAGAGGAGAAGCCAGTTGGGTTCCGACTAAAGCCGCCGACTCTCATACACGGGCAGGCGCCCAGTTCAGGTTTGTGCTGCATGTTGCCTTAAGCCACTTGGTTCCCTCCAAAATGGTACAAAAAGAATTCACAAATAGTGACCGGGCAGTATTTTATTTCGTCAACTGCAGGAACACTATTTGTAACCTTTTTGTAATAGCTATCAAATACATGTTGAGTTGCCTGTGAATGGCAATGCAACGTTCCAGATGAAATGGTCACTCGCAAGCTTTGCCAACGAAAATAAAAATAACATATAAAATTTAAAGAAAAGGTTTAAAATCCTCTAAAAACAACTAATAGCAGTGTTTAGCTCCACCCACCCACATTCATACCCAAGTGTCGCAGTTTTTTCCTCTCGGTGGAAATCAGGCTTTTGGATTTTAATTCAAATCAAGAAACATTTTTTAGCACGGAAACTCATCTTCTGAGTTAAAAGCACTCGTGTTTGTTCTTGCAGGCGTCCCGAGTCAGAAACCGAAAGAGCAACAACGCAGCGTTCTCCGCCCTGCGGTTCTTCAAGCGCCGCCCCCCAAATCCCACACAGAATCCAGTATGTATTGTATAAATCACATTTCCTCCACCTGCCGCAACGTCATTGTTACTTTGGCTGACATCTTTGCACACGCTTGTCGACTTTACAAGTTATCCTTCTGTTCAGACTCCACTTGCGGAACCAACGGAGTGAAGAAGTCGTCAGACGGCCCTTCCGCACCCCAGTCCCTTTTCCTGAACAACACAGAGCACTCAGCCGCCCCGAACACATCACTGGTACCTTTGCAGGCAAATCCGGGAAATTATTTCGCCCCAGTCCCAGTTGTGAAGTTTGTTTTTCATTCCCGCTCTTTTCAGAAACACGAAAATGAGGAACGCGGCCCGAGTAACGTCAAAGATGAAGGAGGAACCGAGAAGGAGGAAGGAGACGTAGCAAATTCTTTTGTATTTGGTCAGAATATCAAAGACAGAGCAAAGGTGGGTTCTCGTGAGCCACAACCACCTCCCTCGCGTTGAGACCTCCCACACGCTACACTACAAACTACAAACCCAATTCCAATGAAGTTGGGGTGTTGTGTTAAACAGAACTTGGTGATGAATTTAGGTAAGAAGCGTTCAACACAATCAGTTGCTCCTCCAGTTGTGTGCGGCAACAGTCCTGATGGGCTGTCGTAGTTATTGAAAAGTTTTAGCACAACAAGATTGTCGGTGCTGACCGTTTTCTCAGCTGAACGGGGGAGGGAAAACGATGCGATTCACCCCGTGCCACGGAGTCATCGATCAGCATCATTTTTTTTTAAGAGACATCCAACTATCAGGCCTCTGCTGAATTCAAATTAAGGCGGATTGGGTTATTTAAAAAAAAATGTTTTTCCAAAGTATGTTTATACTCCATTTTAGACTTGGGTCTTGAAGGATGGTCAGAAGCGAGTGATTCCTCCTGTGCCTTCTTCCCAGGTGGACCAGAACAGTACAGAAGAAAAGTTAAAGGACTGCAGTCCAGGAGACTGTCAATCAGAGGGCACCAATTATTTCTTGCAGTACATCTCTACCCCAAGGTATTATCACTTATTGTGTCTTGATGATGATGATGATCATCATTATTGTTGTTGTTGCATAAATCCATTCATCTGTTCTGTCTTTTCAGTTCAAATAATGCCACAAACAGTGCAGACGGCGGGGCGAAATTTGTGTTTGGGCAGAACATGTCTGAACGAGTTTTGGTGAGGGCGGACAGCTTGTTTGTATAGTCAGCCATGTTGGACAATGCCCTAATTTCCCATGTGTCTGTGTCATTTTTTTTCTCCCATGCTTAGAGTCCTCCCAAGGGCGAGGCCCCCAGTGATGATAGTAAAGAGGTTCCAGAGGCTTCAGAGCTCCCATCACAGGAGGCCACCGCAGAGAAGGGTGACTATCCCCCACCCCCACCGAACCCCCTCCCCGCCTTATACGCAGTGATTTATGTTCTCGTTGTGGGTTTTGGGACTGCAAAAATACATCTCGGAAAAAGAAGGCGTTGTGGTCCCTTGAGAGGAAGTTGAATTTACAGGCAGTCCGCGGGGAACAAACTTTCAACAGTCCTGCAACCAGTCGCGAATTTCGCCCTGTGAACGGCTTTCCAGCCCGTCGCTATCCATTACCTAACTCAACAACTAGACCAAATATATTGTCCTGTAGTTTGTGTGCGTGTGTGCGGTCAGAACTCAAAACTGCGGGAAAATGGACATTAACAAGGGATTTGGAAGGTATCAAATGATTTGGACCAGCTAAGGCTAACTACAGGTGTGCTATACTTCCCCTTACATTACACATCTGCCATCTCTTGGAACACAGGGGATCCTGCAAAATGGCCTCACATCAGAAATGAAACTCACTCAAGGCCGTTCAAATTGTGCTTGACACCTTAAGTGTTGTGCGCTTTGCCTTGTGCATATGATCGATACACATCCTCTGGCAGGCTCATAAGAAGTGGCCATGGCCCAGCACAAGTCACATTTTAGACAATTAATTTTATGTGTGGCAATTTATTCCCGAGAGCTGGCACTTTGCACAGCACAAATAAATATTGTACAAAGTGTGTAAGTGGAGATATTTACATATATCTTCCTCTTCCACACACACACACACCATAAAAGGACTTTCCTGGTCACCTCTTGTTTGTGGTCAAAAAGTGACGTTTTGAGTGGTTTGTAGTGACTGTTCAAAACCCTCAACATCAACTGTCCAGCTCAACACCTGACAGCGTGCACTCTTTTCAGCATTGAACAGCGTGTCAGAGTCTTTGGAGGAATCTGCCGCAGCCTACACCAAAGCCACAGCCAAGAAGTGCATCTTAGAGAAAGTGGACGTGAAAACCGGGGAAGAATCAGAAAGCAATGTTTTACAGGTACTTTCGAGGGTTAATTGGACATTTTGGCGCATCGAGTGAGTTTGCTTTGTCACAAAATTCAGATGCAGTGCAAGTTGTATGTCTTTGAGAAGACGGCACAGTCGTGGATAGAGCGAGGGCGGGGCCTACTCAGGCTCAATGACATGGCGTCGACGGACGACGGCACGCTACAGTCGCGTCTAGGTAAACTTAAGCAAAATGAGTGTGTGCAATTAGCTACGCGTTTGACAGGACACGGTTGAAGATGTTTGATGGCCAAACAAGGTCTTGTTTTGCCTCCTACCAGTGATGAGGACCCAGGGCAGCCTCCGGTTGATCCTCAACACTAAACTTTGGCCCCAGATGCAGGTGGACAAGGCAAGCGACAAGAGTGTACGGGTCACCGCCACAGACACAGAAGACCAGGGGGTCAAGGTCTTCCTAATATCGGTGCGTTTTACCAAGCTGTTGATTGGTTGGAGAGGTGCTACAGACGTCGGTCTCCACATTCTCATCAGTGCATCATTAATATTGGTCATTCTATGCAGAGGATAAAGAATGTATGACAGTGGGTACTGTTGTATTGTCTGTCTGTATATGTTACTGCACTGTGTTCATTTAGTTGTGAAAGGGTGTAAGCACCCCAATACAGATGCAATTTAGTGTTAGCATTCAGGTTTTAAATACACGAGTCGCCATTCTTTGTTTTATGATGAGTTTGAAACTCAACCTCAGCTGGGAGTGGCAATAAACACACTGAAGTCTGAAGAAGTGGTTAGGAATTGTATCTGGCAAACTGCTGCGCGGTGTGAAGTGAGTCTCGTCACTGCCACTGTACGTCAACTCTGCACTCGCAAGTCAAAGTACAAGATCGGTACAACAACAATGGCTTGTAAGGATCCCTTTTACAAAATAAGTTTTTAATTTGGAATACCTGACTTCTGTTCCCCCTGCAGTCAATTAACCTAAACTTGATGAAAGTCAGCTAACCGTAATATGTTCCTGAATTATGCTCCCGCAGCAGTAAAGTCACAATTACAATAACTATTTGTATGAAAAACACTTCTTGGCCATAACTAAACAAAGGGAGCAATTTCTTGCCTTGAGTACTTTACTTAGGAAGAGGCGCAAACTAGTTTAGCGTAACCGTGCAAATGCAACAGGTGAGACTGACAAATACTGGCTTTTAGTTTGGCCAACAGATGGTGCTACTTTCCACATAATTGAACCGCAGAAAAATTTCACCCCCTTTTGACTGATCTCTACACGAGTGCTGTGTTACTGAAATGGTTGTAAATACATAATTACAGTAAATCTTTTGTGTGAAAAACACTTCTTAAGACGTTAGATCCATAGGTCGAGACCGGCGTAAGCCATGAACACCCACACTCAATCAAAGCAATGAATGGAACAAAATTTCACGCCTTAATGCTGTTGTCTCCAAAGATGCCTCACTGCTCAATGATCCTGTTGTGTTCCTCAGGGTAGTTCCAAGGACGTAGGTCAGCTGGCGGCGGCGTTGCATCACCGGATTTTGGCACTCAAGAGCCGCGCGGAGCAGGAGCCCGAAGCCCCCGTGACGACCATCCCCGAGGCCGAAGTGCCGCAATCCAACGAGGACGACAGCGATGAGGAAGGAGGCGCGTCCGCTTCGGCCTCAGCTGCTGCGACGAGTCAGTGACTCTCCTTTTTTTTTTCATCGTCCTTTTTGCACAAATATCCCCTTCTTTAACTGCGGCCATTTTGTCCACCTGCAGCTAATTCAGAGGGAGCAGAGAACCAGACTGCGGGAAGCACATAGCGCCACCCCCTCGAGACGGCCTGCAGAAATGCCACTTTGGAGGCATTTTTTTCTGCAGGCATCTCCACGGACACCCCTTTTGACCAACGTGGTCCCTCCAGACCAGTAACTTTTGGATATTAGAAGTGTAGCTCCAGGAAATAATCACCCCCACCCCACATCACACCAGTGCCGGAGTGTCTCCCCTCCCACCAGCCAATCTGCGTCATCAATGGAGTCCTTTCCTCCTCTTCCTCCTCCTGTTGTGTTGGAGTTTCTCCTCTACGTTTCCCTCCTTCCCCTGCTTCCCCCCTCCCCCCCACTAGCAAAAATAAAGACTTCAAAGCTTTGGTTTGGGACTTTTCTGCTCATCATATTGATGAGCATAAAGGGTGTTTTTCCTCTACATTTTAAAGTATGGCACATGTTAAGACTGCAGTTTCTACTTCAGGACCTTTGTATTCACTGTACAGTTGCCCCCCCCCAACCCTCATCTCCTGCGTTCTCCGGATGCCACAACAACCTGAGGGTCAACCGTCTAGCCCCAGAACCTGGAGCCTATTCAACCAGTCTGTCCCGTCAGCTGTTCTGCATCGGGCCCTCTACCAACTCCCAGCCCTAAACCCCCACAAACTTGATCAGTGCATTTGGTTTTGGCAACTGTAATTTATTTTGGGGCGAGAAGAGGGCATCACCATGAGGCATCTCAACATTTGTGCTCTTTGTAAAGGCTAGCGAGTTCACTGAACTTGTCATTAATCGCAGTTTCCTTTGATTTCCTATCGATCTATATTCTAGTGAATAAAGGACTGAAACCGTGCAGCTTTTTGTTCATGTGACAACTTTGAAGGGCAGAAGAATTCTCCTGTTTTCATTATTTTTTTTTTTAATTTTGTTTGGACAAATTCAACTGTCAATCATCCTGCATGTAATAGTTTGTATTTCTTTAAAACATCCCAGGGCTTTATTGTGTTATTTTTATTTACATTTTGGAAAACGTTGGAATGAAATTGTGTGTGCGCGTTTGTGTGTGTGTGTGTGTGCGTGTGTGTGGGTGTCTTTGACTGCAAAGCGGCCGTGTTGTCCGTGATGGTGTAAATTGATAGCGCCGCTGCTCTCTCCTGCATTACAGCGAGTGCGGGGCTCAACATTCTGAGTTTTCCTCGCCACGTTTTTTCTTCCTCAGTGCTCTTTTTTTTTTTTTTTCTCCTACACATTTCCACTTTACGTTACCACTCGCACACATTGTGAACGTTTTATCAGATGGTGTAATTTGGACCATTTGGGAAGACCTAAAAGTGGTTCAAAAATCTTGAATTTGAGAATGAATGTGTGACAAAACCAGGAGCTATTTTTTTAATGCTATATAAAACGTGGATACATTTTGTCTCCAAATCGAATGAAATATTGCCGAAATGCTCATATTATTTATTATTTATACATGTATATTAGGCACAATGTAGTTGTTTGCATGTCTGCCTTGCGTAAAACTGTTCCCCCCCCCCCCCCCCCAAAAATCATGTACATTTATGAATATATCATTTGGTGGCGCACCATTTTTTGCTCATCACGAACTCCTGCACCATTTTTTCCTCATCACAAACTCCTGCTCCCTCCTTCCTCACCCTCCTTTACAAAATAAACCTCTGCCATAAAAGTTGCTTTCCAAAAGTGATTTAATGAACATGCAGTAATAGTCCTTGCTAAGGAATGACAAGAAAGAAAAAAAACCTTTATGGTCTTGGGATGCTACTTTTAGATTTTGCAGGTTTCTGACTAAAATGTACACATTGTGCAACTGAGTCAAAACTTGGAGCCCACAAACGGTATAAGCCCAAATATAACTTGCCACTTCGTTGAATACACTGCGAAGGGCTGTTAAATTTAAAGCGTTAACTTTTGGGGTTAATTTTGATTATTTAAAGCATTAAAACGTTCTTATTTTCATCCTGAAGCGGCCTATAACCTCTGCTCACAAGTGGAGCCAAACAGGAATCCCTGAAGCAAAGTTAAAGACGAAGGTAGATTTACACTTGCAGAAATGTCAACTTTGTGCACTTTGCGAAGACAATTCAATACCATATTACGTCTCGGATGTATCATCTATTTAAGGGTCAATGGACGCTATTAGATCAGTCTTTGAATCTTAATATACTTTCTATTTGATAATTTTATAGTTTTAAGTCCAGTAGATATGAGCAGTGATGGCAGTGACAGAATTAGTAGTAACCTGCAGAATGTACCTCCTGTTGCCCCCGAGGCTACAATTCTACTTGACAGCAGAGCCGCCGCTTTGCTTCCAGAATTTCTCAATATCAAGAAAGTTGAGTACGTTGTCGTACACTCGGCATGTAAGGTCAGTTTCCAAAGAAACTACTCGATAAAACGTACTTCACAAGAGCGCAAGTCTGTTTGTAACTCATTGTGTACAGTACAAGTGAACTTCCCACAAAGTTATGACATATTTCCATAAAAGGGGGGAAAAACTTTAAGACGTGAATCCTCTTCTCAGGCAGTTTGATAGCAACATGAAATGCTTGGGAACGGATGGGGTATTTTCCGAGCCAAGTCACCAACCGATGGACGTATCCTTGATTTAAGATAGCAAAACAAAGTCCGTGTATTCTCTGCATTCTCGATTTATGCGTACTTTCGATTGGAACGCGACTTCGGCCGCAGCTGATGACGTTTCACGAGAGCGACAGAACACAAATCCAGGAAGAGTTTATTAGTAGCCCACTTTTCCTGACCGTGTGATCCCAGAACGGTTTTATTCAGTTTTGAAGGACGAGACAGCGTCCCAAGGCAAGTTTACCCATGCATATTGATGAAGTTACAGAAGTCTTAACGTTTCCAATTGATTTTTTTTCGTTTTCTGACCGCTTGTATGTACATTATGCTGTATTTAGAAGGAGTCATGTTTGTTAAACTAGCTTGAGCCAAAATGGACGCCACACGCCGCAATGTGAAGCAGCAAAGAAAGATATATATATATATTTTTTTACGTGATAGTTACTAAAAAGTACAGCATAATAAAGGATATACTAGCTTAAGGAATGTAAAAATGTAAATATTTCTAAGTCAAACAGATGTACTGCATCTGAAATCCAGGTGCAGGTGAATTTTACGACATACATCAATTACATTCCAGACCTTTTCACTAGGTGGAAGTTATTGCAAAATAAAAGCCTATTTGCATTCGTAGCTCCTGGAAGTTTCCTATAAAAACAAAACAAAACAAAAAACCTTGGATGCGTGTCAAGCGTGCGTCATCATGTCTCACTGCCATTCACCCCTAATATGGGAGAACGGGTGGGGAATGTCTGAAGCTGTAGCATTGTTTGAATTGAGTACAAATTGCAACCAATTAGCAACAGGCAGCTTTGGTGTGCAGTCAGCTGTGGCGTGTTTTGACTTGGTAGTGAAACAGCATCACCTGAGATAGGCCAGAAAGTTCCTGTGATGTCTGATTATGATCCCCCCCCCCAAAATTCTAAGGAGGATTTATGGGACCACTGTCAGAAGGAGTAGGAATTTGTGCACAAGTCAGTCACATTCCCGAGCAAGCTCGGGTTTTAACAACAGGTGCTGCGTCAAAGCTCAAGTAAAATAAAATGATGAAAACGAGAACCTGATCGCCCCCATAAAGACTAACTGATGGTTCCGCTCTGAGTCATTTGCTTCCTTAAAAGGAGCAAAAAAAAAGCCCTTCCCGATGTATCTGTCTGGAGCAGAAGCTCCGGGAAAGTCGAGTTCACAACATTCCCGGATGGTTCTAACTAAATACTATGTCACTGGCAAACGGGGCTAATTAATATGATGTCAGAGTTTACAGTTTACTGAACTGTTTTCTGCTTGACTGATCTTCCTAATTCAGGGTTTATTGTTCACCACTGAGTCCCTTTCGAACATTTAAACATGATATAAGCGTAGATTAGCTGAGGTCCGACGCCAGATCAGTACAGAACTGTGTTCGGCTTCCGAGGCCTTTTTTTGCTATTGGCACGAGGTAGGGACCCAGCTGTCGTTTACTGTACCCCACTTTTCGTTGACTGAAACCTCCTCATTTCACCAGGGGGCGCTTCCAAGCGACTAACAATGTCCATGACTGTCAGATTGATTTAAGACTCATTATTTGACAACAGGCCAAATCCCCATTTGGCTTTTGAGGATGGTTAAATAAATGTCAATCATGTGTTTTTTATCAGGATCATGTGAAAGTGTGTGCGTGTGTGCGTGTGTGTGTGTCTGTCTGCGCGCGTACTTTGCGCGTGATGGCACATACCTCGTAATTGCGCCTTGTCAATGCCCCTTCATTCATATTGTTTGTGACGGCCTGGAACAAATTAGCATAAAAAAAAACAATATTTGTTGTTTTACAGTTCTTTTGGAGAAACAATGGAGTGCCAACCCAAACGAAAACAATCAAGTGAACATAAATTGGAACGATACAAGTCGACTGCAAGACTCATGAACTGAAAATGTCTGTGCAGTTGTGCATCCTTTGCTGGAAGCACCTCAAAGACAGCAGGACATCAAAACCAGAACACAGGGCCTTTTCTGTGCCTCAAAGACACGCGACACTGTCGCAGATGGACAGCATTCTTTTCAAGTTAGGCAAACTTCCCGACAAAACTTCCTTCATTTAGCTTCGACCTCATATTTTAGCAGCTAAACTGCTTTGTTGACACAGCGTCGTCACCCATTATTGTTGATTTGAAAAGCTAGCCAGTCCAAAATGCTAGCAGGTTAGCTTCACACGGTGCTCAAAGCTCGCATCAGTTGCTGTAATAGATGTTTTGATTTAAAAAAAAAAAAAAAACGCTCCTATGTAGACTTTTTATGCTTGTTGCTGAATGCCCATCAAGGAAGCTGAATCATTTTGAACCTCCAAACTTCAAACCCTCTGAGGCAAGAAATCTACTGCTTTTGAATGGTAGCCTTCCTAAAATGACCACTTTAGACCAAAATAATTGACTCCCTGTGCCTTTTCAGCCATGAGTTCTTGAGACTTTTTGGTGGGAAGACGCCCCTGCCAAATTTTATGTTGCGAGGTCAAATTAGCTTCACGGGATGAATTTTGAAATGATTCCAGGGGAAGTTACCAACCATCACCAAAATGACTGCTATTAAAACCAAAATAATAGACTTTTCAGAAACGTTCTGGTTATGCTAACGTGCACGTTTTCACCAAAAATGAATCTAAAATGGCATCTTAAAACCATCATGGCAGACTTCTTGTGTATTTTTGGGGCTTGAGTCCTTTTTTCGACTTGAGATAGACGCTTCCCCTATTTTTCGTCATGAGCCCAGGGGCAGCACTAGCGTCCAGTCAGGCTTATTAACGGCTGGTCGTTGATAAGAGTGAAATGGTAAATGTGCTGGGATAGAGGAAGGGAGGGACGCCACATCTGGGGAGTCACTGTGTAAAATGTCTCCCGCGAGTGATGCGTCTCCACGCTGACGCCTTCTCCCTTAAAAGCTCCGGCGATAAATCCAACGCATGCAATTACACACGAAGGGCTGTAAAGCAGTCACTTTATTATTCTTATGTATTATTGTTATGAATATTACGAGACTCACATTGAGGAGGAACACCTGTTGTGGTTCTGACTCGTCGGGTCATTGCAAGTCACTGTTGTCAACGCCCCCCCCCCCTCCCCCTCCATAGTGTGCGCACACTGGCTGTGTTTATTGCACATCTTGCCAGTGCAGTTAATAACAAATGTGTTGTTTATGCTGACCTCTTCGTGTCCTGTCGTGAGTATATTTTCCTCTTGGAATCTGCGGCCACAAATAAACTTGAAAAATGTGGACAGGAAAAGGACTTGGTGCTGAGTACAAGCAGGGGCATTGCGGTTAATTCAACATGAGTCCGATGAGGTTTTACCAAGACGAAGTTACAATAATCTTGTCTCGCTAGTCTAAACACTGTATTCTGATCAATATGGTGGTTGTGGAGGATAAATTGAGCAGTAAAATCCGCCCATTTTTATCCTTCTCAGGGGGTGGCCGTTTTCTCAGGGCTGAGGTAATGACCAATCACGGTTCAGGATACGAATGTCACATGACCAAACTGGAAAAAAAAATTCTTTTTTTAAAATCGTACTTTCTTCATTAAAGATACGACCTTTTTTCAAGGAAATATTTTACTCTTTCCCTGGAAAAACAAACTTGAAAGTACAGGACTTTTTTCTTGAGAATATTTTTTTTTTCTAAAAAATATAGGACTTTGTGGGGGAGAAATAGGATTTTTTTGGGAGAAAATATACACTTTAAAAAGTGAGAAATGAGACTTTTTCTCATTTTTTTTCTCCTCAAAAATTACATCTTTTTTTTTTATGAATGCTAGTATTTTATCTTTTTCACAAAAAATATGCAGGTTTTTTTTCTCCTCCAAATTATCTGATGGGTGGGCGTCGTTCCCCCCAATCAGACTCTTCCAAGTCTCACTGTCATTGCCCATGTGAGCCGTAAGTCCCCCAGCAGAACGAAGGAGTCCCTAAAAAGTTGGTTCAAAGTTTGGGGAAAAAAGTAGCGTCTTATCATCTCTAAAAATAGAAATATAAGTATGGAATGGTTGCATTCTTTCCTATTGGCAAAATTGCTTTGATATGAGAACACCAATTCTGTCTTTTTGCCCCAATTTTTGTTTCGATCCAAAGTGCTGGTGTTGTTTTCCCATTGACGGCACCGGTCGGCGCTGAGCGGAAATAACTGTTTATCTCCGAGGCAAAAGAAAGTCGCAGCTGTTATAAACATTTTAATGCTTTTTTTTTTTTTTTTTCGGGGGTGCGCTGAGACCCACACGCAGTCTGGAAAGGACATCAAAAAATGGTTTTGATACGTCTTTGCCGCTCTTCCTTTAAGTCAAAGGAGGGTACATTCTTGGCATAGTTGATTTCGATGACAAGTCGGGAGGCGTGATGCCAACGGAGGAGGCGTGGACTTCGCGTTGTCACCCAGCATGACACACTTCCATCGACGCTTTCTCGGAATGCGCCAGGAATGGCCGATGGCAATTACATTCTCCTGTTATGACAAGTCCAAATATCTGCAGGGGCGGGGGGGAAGTCAGTATGGGAGATGTGCCGCTCGCTCAACATTTAGGTGCTCAGCAACACGCCCAAAAAGTCAATCCAAGTTCACATGAAAGCAAAAACCGCGTGACCGTTTATTTATTGATTTGTTTTTGGAATGGAATTGTTGGACCTTAGGTTGCTTGCCGTCCCTTTATTCACTTCTGACAACAAAATTGGGGAAAATATTGTCAGTGATTGTCAGCGGGGATTTACTGAGTTGTCCACGAGGTAGGGCTAATGGCTTTGGTTCCATGCATCGTTATTTGTTTCCCCGTCTTGAAATACTTACAACTGGAACTTCTTGCCAAGTCCCCCAAAACGATTTTTAAATCTTAAAAAAATGATTAGAAGAACAGATTGCATCATGCAACATATTAAAGTCAAATTAAAAACAAATGTTTACATCATCTGCTCTATGCACCCTAGCCAGTCTAAACACGCTATTTCTGATTGATGTCGTGTTTGTGGAATATGAATTAAGCAGAAAAAACATCCTCCTCTTTTTTTATCTACCTCATGGGCGGCCATTTTGCCTCATTCTTCCACTTGCTGTCGAGAGAAAATGAAATCGGAGTGCCGATGGGCCTCGGCTCCCGAGCATCACACTCGTGATGGGATTTTCGGCTCTTTTCGGTGATCCGCTTCATTTGGATCGGCTCAGTGAAAAGAGGCGGCTCTTTTTGGCTCTCAAACGGGTCTTTTAACTTTAGCTTTGCTTTTAAATATTTATGACAAATTTAGCAGACATTTTGATAAATGACTTGGTGAACTAAATATTGCACTCTACTGACTGCAAATCACAACAATTATCAAGCAAAGAAATGGCTTTTTACTGATTTTGTTCCGCTGTCCACAAGCCCTGTTCTCAGTGAGTAACTTTAACATTTTCAACTGACTTCGCAGTTTATTTACTTTTTTTATGGACTACAGTGTGTGACTTTCCACTTTTGTTTTGTTGTTCTGCCTGACCAGATTAGTCAGATGACTGGGCCAAAGGCGCAGCCGCCAGACTCGGAGGACATGCGGAAGGGACGCCAACCTGCATTTGGACACGCGTGAGTACTGAGCTGTGTGGTGTGCTTGAAGAGCTGATGTCTGATGTCACGTTGCACCACAAGGTGGAGGTGAGGGCGCCCGCCTGTCTGTCTCTCACAAGTTAGATTGTGGTGATGTGTTTAAAAATGAAGTTGAGTTGAAGTGTTCTTTGTAATCAAGCTTTATTTCTTTTGCAGAGTATTCAATCACAAAAGCAGAGGAAAAAGTTGCAAGTTGGATGGCAGTCTGCTTGTTGCTGGGCGGCGAAGTGGTCAGCTCTTGAGAAGAACGTGAGACAGGTGTGTTGACCTGAGAGGAAAGGCATCCGTGAGTTACACGCAAGTCAATTTCTTGTGTAGACAAAGATGTGTTGGGCATGAAACTTACCAGGTAGATAGAACTCTGTCTTGGGTCTTTCGAGAGCAGGAAGCCGATCGTGTTGACTGCTGCCTGGGGGAGAAAAACAAAAAAGTCCAAAAAAGTAGTTATGATGTGCATTGAACGAGTGTAAATGTCTCCTACTTTTCAGGCTGGCCCAATGTTTGACTTCAGCACCTTGCGAAGAAGAGGAAGAAGAGCAAAACGTGTTACCTGCAGGTCTGTGCTCGTAGGTGGACTCTGGCGGTGAGCAGGTTACTCCCTCTTGTGGCACGGAGGACCCAAGAACAACCTTCCTTCAACTCTGAAAAATGAAATGAGGCTTGTTGAAATGAGACTTGTTCCCAGCTCGATTCGCCTGCTCACCACGCGAGGTCTTTTACCATTCGGCCATTCTGCTGCGACAATTTTGAAATTTTTATATGTAGTCAAAGGCAGCCGGCCACACGAGGTTTTGAAGGTTAAAAAAAAAGAACATAAATGGTGAGACGGTTGGCGTCTCTCGTGGGCGATGTGACGGCACTCCAACCTCACCCATAACCCATCGACCACGCCATTATTTCCAACTGCCTGCCTTCAGAATGCCATCCTGAGATCAAGAGATAGTTTGCAAAGTCAACTTCGTTTTCGATTGAAGATGAGTTGCACAAAGAGATTGTGTCGTTTTGTCATTTTGCTTTCTTGGCCGGGGTGTCAAACTCATTTCACATTGTGGGCCACATAGGGTCTCGGGAGATGTCAAGTGGGCCGGACCATTAAAAATTATACCATACTCTGCTATGAATAACCAAAATAATATGCCTTTCCTTTGTTTTGGTCTAAAGATGCACAAGAACACTAGGAAAATGTAAATGTAATCCCTTCCTACACCTTACAAACTAAGGAGAGTACTAGAATATGTGAAAAGAATAAAGTATTCACATGTCCTTGATCGCGTCTGCTGTGTTGGGTCTGTCTCAGTGACAGACTCAGGCTGCTGTTGTCTTGCTCTCTGATCAAAACAATGTTGTCTTTTCCTCTGATCATTTTGTTAAGCGCTTTGTTACAGCTGCTGCTGTTGTGAAAGCGCTATATAAATCAGCATGTATGTATGTATGTATGAATGATCAAAACCTCTATCCCCCTAGCGGATATTCCACGAATTGCACCTTATTAAAAATACTCATTCCATGTCTTTTGTGCATTTTTTCACTTTTAAATTTTTCTGCGGGCCTGATCAAACCTCCTTGCGGGGCGGTTCCGGCCGTATGTTATACACCCCTGATGTATACTAAGGCGTTTTTAGCCGAAAAAAACGACCATGTATAGTCAGGCGTTTTAACCCGAAAAAATACGACGATGTATAAGAAGGTGTTTTAACCCAAAAAAACGACCATGGATAGGAAGGCGTTTTCAGGCGAAAAAAACGACCATGTATAGTAAGGCGTTTTTATCTGAAAAAAAAAACGACCATGTATAGTAAGGCGTTTTTAGCCGAAAAAAACGACCATGTATAGGAAGGCGTTTTTAGCTGAAAAAAAACGACCATGTATAGTAAGACGTTTTTATCTGGAAAAAAAACGACCATGTATAGTCAGGCGTTTTTATCTGAAAAAAAAACGACCATGTATAGTAAGGCGTTTTTATCTTAAAAAAAAAACGACCATGTATAGTAAGGCGTTTTTAGCCGAAAAAAACGACCATGTATAGTAAGGCGTTTTTAGCTGAAAAAAAACGACCATGTATA
>NW_017806235.1:684933-699690 GCF_001891065.2 Hippocampus comes
AAAACGCCTTACTATACATGGTCGTTTTTTTCGGCTAAAAACGCCTTACTATACATGGTCGTTTTTTTTTTGGCTAAAAACGCCTTAATCTACATGGTCGTTTTTTTCGGCTAAAAACGCCTGACTATACATAGTCGTTTTTTTCGGCTAAAAACGCCTGACGATATATGGTCGTTTTTTTCGGCTAAAAACGCCTGACTATACATGGTCGTTTTTTTCGGCTAAAAACGCCTTACTATACATGGTCGTTTTTTTCGGCTAAAAACGCCTTACTATACATGGTCGTTTTTTTCGGCTAAAAACGCCTTACTATACATGGTCGTTTTTTTCGGCTAAAAAAGCCTTACTATACATGGTCTTTTTTTTCGGCTAAAAACGCCTTACTATACATGGTCGTTTTTTTCGGCCAAAAACGCCTACCTATACATGGTCGTTTTTTTCGGCTAAAAAAGCCTTACTATACATGGTCTTTTTTTGTTTTTTTAGACAAAAAAACGACCATGTATAGTAAGGCGTTTTTAGCCGAAAAAAAACCGACCATGCATAGTAAGGTGTTTTGAGCCTAAAATCACGACCATGTATCGTCAGGCGTTTTTCGTCTTCCTTCGTTGATATGCTGGATTACTTGTACAGAGCGTTAAATGAGGTACCGCTTCGGGGGAAATGAGCATGGCACAACGTAGCTACCTGTGAAATGATGTTTATTCAGCAGTCCGTATAGAATAATAACAAACAACGTTTTGGCACAAAGTTGCTTCATGAGAACAAGCTTGTCTGTGTGTCCGTAAACTAAATAAATATGCAGAACCATAATTTACTTCCCAAATAAATATACAATATCAACTACAATAACAATGCACTGCCCGTTTTTCAAAACACAAAACCACACAAGATGGCGAAAGGTGATGTTTCACCGTTCGCGACAACGGCTGCTTTTTTTTTTCCTCCTCCCCGCGCTAAGGGCCAAACGGCCCCGTGACGGGTCTTTGGATGGCGTCGAGAAATTTTAGGGATGAGTGCAAACAACCAACGGTTTAAATTACCTCCAAAGCTCTGCTGTTGAAACGTCCGCAAATTGCATCCAGAAGGGTTGCAATCAGCCGGATACTTGAGATGTCTTTGTTTTCAATCCTCATCACAAGTCTTTTGGCAATGGTGCGCGGAAGTATAGTTAAAGTGTTTGGTTTGGGGTTACACGTTTTTTTTTTTTTGTTTTTTTTTAAAGACAGTTTGCTGGGTGTGACTCCAGCGCAGGGGTGGGGAAGCTTTTGTATGTACAAACCCCAGAGAATGTAAGAACCACATCCAACATCTCAAATGTTTGTATTATATAATAAAACATATTTCTTTGATTGTTGTATTCGTAGCTGGTCCTTGGGTAACTTCAGGGGGGGGGGGGGGTTGGTGGGGGGGGTTGTTATTGTTTGTCGAAGGATTCACAAGGACTTGTGGTACGGTTGTCGTGAGGGGTAAAGAATGCATTGAAATGGCCGCCTGCCATCCAGTATTGGAGGCTTAGATTTCAAATTTCAAAGGTGATATTGCAACTTTGGTTTCAAATACCAAATGTAAGGATTAAGGTTACGTCATGGTGTTCAGATTTGTGTGAAAGGGTTAGGGTTAAAAAAAAAAAGGGGCGGTTGGGTCTCGGGTTTCGATTCACCCTTTCAGGGACAGCGGTTACGACAGTGGACAACTTATGTTCTCGGGTTACAGGGTGCGTGAAAGGGTTCCAGTTTTAGGATAAAGATTGAGAGTTCATCTCATGCCAAGCCTGATTGAACTGTCGCACACTGTGCGGGCTTCTGCAACTAGTTTTCATGAATGGGCGACCATCGGCGGCTCGTTTTTCTGTGGCTGGAAATGAACGGTCAATCACAACAAACTCATAAGTACCTGTCAGGAAAAAAAAAAAAAAAAATCAGTTTTGCACTTAGAAACTGGATTTTGTTCATTCTAATCTCATCTACAGTCAAAGAGGAAAGTAGGATAAGAGTGGCATTTAGGAATTAGGTTGCGATTAGGACTGGAAAACATTGGAGAAAGAAAAATTTGAAAAAAGGTTCCCCATCCCTGCTTCGGAGAGCCGTTGCGTTTGTGTACGGAGGTGGAAGCGGAGCTTCAATAGTCATCTACACAAAAACAATAACATTGGAGTCAAATAGAATGCAGCTATAGAATTGATCAATAATCGACTTTGCTGTGGAATAACACTGCGGTCAGTAACACGCACGAAGCAAAGAAATAAAGCATACTTTTCCCCACGGCAGATATGCTCCAATCAGCTCCATAGTTAATTTAGGGCTTTAATTACACTTGTAAGGTGACTTAGCGTTCATGTTATGATTGGATATAATTCGGAGGGCTGTGCTTTGTGTGGGTCCGATGCAGACGCAATGGGAATATTCACACAAAATTCGACTTAATAAAAAAAAAAAAAAAAAACAAGGCAGAAACAATTCCAGACGACGCTTGTATGTGGCGGGACGGGAGAGGACGCACGGCGAACTGGCACAACAAAAACTAAAGCAAACACGGCCGCTTGGTGGAGGTGCGATCGACAAGTCTGGACAGCATCTTTCTTTCACTCTTGCTTTTTTTTTGTGTGTGTGTGTGTGTGTGTGTGTGTGTGTGTGTGTGTGTGTGTGTTATTCTTTTAATTGCTGCCAAGCGAATGAGTCATTCACTTGTAGCGAGGAGGCCCGAATTGTTTTAATTGTTTCTGCGGCACATTCCTTCGATGTCATCTGCACTCCAAATCCTCTTTTGCTCTTTCGCTCGATGGAAAGTGTCAAAAACACGGAGCTCGCTTGTACCAGCAAGTTGTTCTCTTGACAAGGACTCCCTTGTGCGTGCGCGTATCCAACATTCAAATAATATTTCGACTCTGTTGTGTTGCACATGCGCCTTTTGATATTGTTCAAAATCGATAGATAATTCCTCGACTTCAGAAATGAAATAGTTTGGGGACAGGAAATATGCGACGTTACTTTAAACCCAACTTCGGGTGATCCGGATATGGACTCAGAATGAATCGAGTGTTGCTCAGCTCAATAAATCAAATAATTTGAGTGGTGTACAACAAATACGTGACTTTGCCGTTGCTCGAATGAAGAACACTTCTTGAGGAATGAGCTGCGATGAGGAAAAATAGGACTTTTTTCCCGCACAACGCGACATGTGGTTTGGTTCAGGTTAGCATAAGCGCTGGTGCAATGATTAGCATTGACGAGCTACCGGGGCCCATCTTAGGAGAGTCGGATCATGACTTGGTTTGACCAAACATGAAATAATCCTGTTAGGTTTGTTAAGAAATTGGTTGAAAGTTGTGGAAGCCGAAAACCCAAAGCAGCAGTATTCCCGGTTAGCTTCTTGACGACTTTGAGTGAAAATGTGAATTGGAGCGAGCGCAGCCTTCTTGGATTGTTGATCTGTGTGAAAATGTCCAAAAAACAAAACTGTCTGCTGCCGATGTTTGTTGCGATAACGTGTTGCCCAATTTTGGTGGCAGTTTCGCACCCGCTCGGGGCTCATGTCGCCAAAGCTATTCGGGTTTGCGCTATTTGCGATTCGGGATGACTCGGGACGTTCGTCGTCGGGGGAATGACGACAATGCGTCACGTCGCGACATAGCTTGGACACCGTTGTTTACAGTGTTACTACACAGATAGAAAAAGCGAATACAAAAAACAAAAAAAAAAAATTGTGGATAGCAGTCACAGTCTGGCCGCTTGTCCCTTGAGCAGTTAGCTTCCTGAACGTAATCCTGATCTTGAGTTTGTATTCCGTAGTTTCCCCTGGTGAGAAGAGCTTAGAGCAGCGCGAAGAAGTGGGTGGGTCTTCCCCCGGGGGGCGGGGCTATACGCAGCCGCAGTTCTTGGCCGAAATGTTCTGTATGGTGTGGTAGCGGCTGCGATTGTCCAGGAAGGAGAAGTCCTTCTCGAAGGCGGTGGGCCGGCAGCAGGGGCCGACGCTCACCTTGTCCTTGCGATCCTTCTTGCGGAAGCCCGTCCTCATCATGTGCTCCATGGTGACGTCGTAGTTGCGCCTCTGCGCCGCGCACTTGCCGCTGCAGTAGCGCAGCATCACCGTCTCGTCGCTGTCGTAGCCCAGGCCCAGCTCGCTCACCGTCAGCTCCAGTTCCCTCACCGAGCACGGCTTGGCCCGCCGGGCTCTTTTAGTCCTTCGAGTCTGGCTGGGATCGCGCTTTTTCTGTCTCTTGCCGTCCAGCAAAGTCCCCACCACGTGCTGAAGCTCGCCTTTGGTGAAGCTCTGGAACATCATGGACACTGCGACAAAAGAGTTGAAAAGGATGTCAGAATTGTGCGCAAACGACAAGTGCTAGCAGGTTGAGTTTGGGTCGTTTGAGATGATGCTTTTCGGATGGCGTCGGGTGGAATGATGACGTTGGATTAGCTCCTAAAGTTTGGGGTTTGGGTTTGTCCTTGCTTGGCACAAAACTTGTCCTCAAGTATCCATCCATCCCTTTTCTGAACCGCTTTATCCTCACATGGGTCGCGGGGCGTGCTGGAGCCTATCCCAGTCGTCTTCGGGCGGTAGGCGGAGGGACACCCTGAACCAGTTGCCAGCGAATCGCACGGCACACAGAGACGAACAACCGTCCGCGCTCGCACTCACACCAAGGAACAATTTCGAGTGTTCAATCAGCCTGCCGGGCATGATTTTGGAATGTGGGAGGAAAGCGGAATACCCGGAGAAAAGCCACGCAGGCCTCGAGGAGAACATGCAAACTCCACACAGGGAGGCCGGAGCCGGAATCGAACCCACGACCTTTGCTCTGTGAGGTCGGCGGGCTAACCACCGGACCAAGCGGGCCGCCCTGTACTCAAGTAAGAGTTTTCTGAAGAATAACATGACGCAAGTCAAAGTAAAAAGTTGTCCTGCACAAATAATGACTTGAGTCAGCATTCACTGAAAAACTACCGAGTGACTGGTGATTGACATCACACCGATTTCATTTTTAATCGGTATGAACATCTAATCAACCGAAATATCAAATAGGAATGTGCAAATTCCAATCTTGAGCAACAATTTAATCCGACAAAATATATGAAGGTAAATTTTGCCGCAAGAAACGGTCCGACATCAACTTTGTTTCCATCAGTGAACCAGCACAATCGGCTCACCGGGCACAGATGACATTTTCTCAAGTTTTTGTTGGCTGGAGTCAACATGCAGACATTTTTAGGCAGACGAAGAAGACGGCGCGTGAGAGATTTTCATTTTCATTCTCATTGTCAGTAAGGTAGACGGAGACTGAATGTGAGGCAGGGGATCTTGCGCCTCTTCAGACTGCCAGCCGCGTGCAGAGGAAACCCGCCGTTGTTTGTGCTCCGCGTCACGTCAATAAGTCACTTTGACAAGTGTGCTTCTGTGTTGGACTGCGGAGACTTTGTGAGCAGTCGTGACTCGTGACTGTCTGTCAAACATCGCTAGCGGTTACCTTTGAATGGTGAAACAGAGTCATGTGACCCAAAAAAAAAATTGTTATCAAGTAACAAATATGGATTTGGTTCGGATTTGAGGCGGATCAGGTTTCGGGTTGGAGTTCGGCTTTTGAGGGTAAACGTTTGTGTTGTGTTTTAGGGTCGGGTCAGGGAATTAGCGCAAGGGTTTCGATTATCGCGAGACATTAAAACCTGCTCCAACGCGCTGCAGCGACTGCTTGTTGCGTGATGTCATTGTGGTATAGTTTTTACACGGTTGTGCGTTCTGGCAAGTGCGTTGGATTTGGATTCGGGGTGAGGGTGAGTTTGGGTCAGGGTTTGATCTCGGCGCAGGGGTGTCAAACTGCGGTCCTGGAGGGCCGCCGTCCCGCGCGTTTTCCAAGTGTCCCCGTTGGAACAAAGCTGATTCAAATGATCAGATCATCAGCAAGCTCTGCGGAAGCCTGACAGTGAACCTGTTCATTTGAATCAGGTGTGTTGCAACAGGGAGACTTGGAAAACATGCAGCAGGACCGCAGTTTGACACCCCCGATTCTAGGCTGTGGGGTCGTGTTTGTTTCGGGTTCAGGTGTTTGGAATTCCGCGCAAGGGTGATTGTCGCGGGTGACACGGCAACAGAGCGAGCGGTGAGCACATCCCTCGCACAGTTGTGAGCTTGGGGATTCAAATTTGCCCCGTGCCGGAGTGGCTTTTTTCCGGGTACTCCTGCATCCTCCCACATTGCAAAATCGGGTCACTTATGTCAATTAAAAACTCCAAAATTGTCCTTCGGTGTGAACTTGAGTGGAAATGGTTGTTTGTCCTCGAGGATTGGAATTCCGCGCAAGGGTGATTGTCGCGGGTGACACGGCAACAGAGCGAGCGGTGAGCACATCCCTCGCACAGTTGTGAGCTTGGGGATTCAAATTTGCCCCGTGCCGGAGTGGCTTTTTTCCGGGTACTCCTGCATCCTCCCACATTGCAAAATCGGGTCACTTATGTCAATTAAAAACTCCAAAATTGTCCTTCGGTGTGAACTTGAGTGGAAATGGTTGTTTGTCGCCCTGTGATTGGCTGGCGACCAGTCCGGGGGGGTCTACTAACCCATCTCTTGCCGAAAACTACGATGGTCAACCGCAACCCAAGTGAGGATAAACGGTCTAAAAAAAAAAAAATGGATGAATGGATCCTTAGTGTGAAGGATTCGGACCTCAAGTTTTGGTTGGGGCTTTTGGGCTTTATGCACCCGGTCGAACAAATTAGCAGTTAGCAGGATAATGATGATGATGACGATGACAAATGTGGGGTCTTACACTCCGAGAGTAGGGAGTTCATGTTGTCTGCTGAGCGCGTCCTCCGATGAAGAGCGCCGGCGAGGGTGGCCGCCGGCAAGGACGACGGACTTCCTGAGAATGACGGATGGCGCGAGGAGAACGACGAGGCTTGCTGTTTGCTCTTCGCTTTTGGCCGTCTGCTGGCGGCGGCGGTGGTGGCCGTGTTTCTAACGAGGATGAGCGACAGGGCTGCGCCACAGAGCACGAAGGCAAAAGTAGCACTTTTCCATAACTTCATCTTAGAGCGTGGAGGAGCATTGAGACGCTGGCAAGAGAAGAAGAAGAAAAAAAAGAGACAAACGTCACTCTGGCTCTGAGGAATGCAACAATAGGCTTTACAGAACCCCGATGTGTGCTTGTTCATTTTTCTAAATGAGGTTAGTGTTGATCTTTGGGCTGGCTAAAGGGTAAGAATTCGCTTTTGGGTTTGAGCGGACTTCGGGTTGGTCTCTGGGTTGTGGGTAAGGCTTGGTGTCGAGGCAGAGTGAGGGTTGGTCTTGATGGCAAGTTGGCGGGAAGGTTTGGGGTTCAGCGCTTTGTGGCGTTTGGCTTTTGATCGGGGTTGATTTGACGGTGTGCTTTTGGGTAGAGTAACACTTGGCTGAGTGTTGTATCGAGTCTCATGAGCACCAATGTTTGCATATCGGTAGCACGAGGGTTACGCTTTGGTCCCATAATTCCTCTTCTTCTTCCCGGTTTCCTTCTCCCTCTCACCCGGTGAATGCGGCGGGAGCGTTTCCCAACATTTCAGTCATGCTCAAGTAGCGGGAGGAGTTAAAAAAAAAAGGAAGGGTGAGGAAGCTTGCTTGAATGTGTCGTAAACCTTTCAGACATGCAGAAAAGCGATTTTTTTTCCCCCTTCTTAATCTTTTACTCACTGTCCAATAAAAAATGTGCTTTCAACCAAAACCGTTTCAATCTTGCTTGAGCCCGCCTTTCACAATCGCCACTCTGCTTTTTCTTTTTCCTGCACTTATGGCTTCGCATTTTTCTTATCATGTCACTTGTGAAGAAAAGAAAAAAAAAAAAAAAGGAAAAAATCATTTCCTTCAAGCCAGAAATAAGTAACTGTCTGTCAGTGTCTAACAGCAAATCCAGACTGGCTCTTAAGTGTTTTGCCAGACTAGATTGTGTTCACACATGTCGTAGTAGCGCACACTAACACATCCAGTATGGACGTACAGAAGGTTGCCATGAAAGCAACAGTCTATAAATAATGCGATGCCCTATGAATCATGCTAATGCTACATTGGTGTGTTACAAGGAGAATCGTATCGCTATCATTTCCTCAGTGACCGAGGATCATCTAGTTTTTTTTTTTTTTTTTTTTGGGCGGTCTGCGGACCAGCCAGGACACCTCATCTTGTGTTAGCGCTAGTACGGAGGTCAATCGAGCAAAATGCTAAAAAAAAAAAAAAAAGTGCATAATTTTTATGATTCATTAGCTTAGCTCCAAGCGCTAAAGTAAAATAATGGAATGTCACGTGACTAAACCGAAAAAAATCACGTTGGCAGCCGTAAAGTAATCACATAATTAAATACAATGTAAAATTGTGACTCTTGATGCTAACTGCTAGCACGTCAAGGGGATTTTGCATTGTTTTTTTTTTTTGTTTTTTTTTTAGCATAACGCAAAGAGGGCCTTCATTGACGCGGCTCTGGTTGTTTGAAATACACAAAGTGTAATTCTATTTGTTTTTATATGTCTCCACTGAATGATGCCTCATATGTTGAAAATTCCTCGCCTCGCTTGTATCTCAAGGCACCATTTTGTATTTTGGTCGCCTTACTTGCTTACTTCTAACTCCGAGTGTTGCGCAACGCATTTGGACAAGGCTAACCCGAGAGCAGGTGTAGCTAAAGCCGTCGTCTCCGGAACGAGCGTTGACAGACGACGACAAAGATGAGAACCGCCACCGGCAGGATGAGGAAGGAAGAGGAAGGAAGAGAGACCCGGGGAGGAGAAGGAGAGGAAGCAGCAGGAAAAGTCATCGGCAAACAAAAATAAAAGAGGCCGACGAGGCCCTTGAAACAAAACAAATGGGGAGAAAAAGAGCCCGTTTTGTGTGCGCGTTGGGGCGGAGAGGAACATGCGTGCGCAGCCGCTGACGGTCTCCGAGGATCGCTTAGCGTGTTTGAGGCTGACCGTATAAAGCTCAGCCAAGAATGATCAGAATGCTCATACCATCCTCGTCCCCGTTAGTTTAATACAAACATCAAACAAACGAAACCAACAATTTTTCTGCACTTTTTCCACAAAGAGTTCAAAAGCAAGCCGATGGACATTAAAGTAATGACATCCGGCCAGCAGAGGAACATCACACCCGCCGCAGGGCAAAGGGCAGATTGCCATCCAGAGACAGCAGAGATATTTGGGTCCAAAATAAGCCAAAGCGGGTGAAAATGGGTGAGACGCAAGCTTCATTGGAGGCAACTTTTTGATCCAACCTACAAAACAAGCCACTTTGTGTTTGGAGTAAGCACAACAATTTGAGATTTGTCATATTAATTCAATTTATTTGAAAACCTGGACGACACAAATTGTGGGCAATGCAGTCAAGACAAGTCAGGCCTTTCTCCATCCTGTGGCGGGCGTCCGCTCGGTCACTTCCAAACGCAGCAAAACTTGAAATGAGCATTCGAATAAATCCAAATCATGTGATGGATTTTTTTATCTGTATTTTGGCTCCGCGACCGCATCTCTCTGCGCTCACACGCGACTTCCGGGGGCCGTCTTTTTCTTTTGCCATTTTACCGCCTTTCATGAACGCGCGAGAGGCGTTGAGGGCGCCGTGAAAACAGGGACTCTTTCAACTGGCCTCCAACCGCTCAAAGATGCCATTATCTTGGGTGTACAATAAATGGGGGGTTAATTGGGCAAGTGCCGAACCGCCTGGAGGAAGATGAGGCACCGATGTGACACCAAGACACTTTTGAAGGTCGGGTATGAAGCGTCTCTTTGTGCGGAGGAGATAGCGGCTTTTTTTTTTTTTTTAATTTTACGACGGCGACCTCCCCCGGGTCATGTGACGTGCCACAAGGTCAGACGCCGCACGCTCTCCGTCTCATAACACCTGATAATCCACTTACATAACGGCTCTTGATATGAGACCCGCTGAAGCGTCGGGTTTGAACGCGCCGCGCACTTCAGCCCGTAAGCAAGATGCAGAAGGGTGCGTTAGCGGCGTAAATAAGACGGTAGATTGGGCACCTACTGTGTGTCGTCGTGTGTAATGGGGGGGGGGGGGGGACGCGGGGTTTCATTTGGAGTCAGCGGCAGGTGGGCCGGGAGCCGAGTGCTCACAGAGGTAACAGGGACATATTCCAAAGATCAGGGCGGGATTAGCACTAATGCCTGCAGTCGGCTTTATCTGCCGTCACGTGGGTGAACACCTGGCCGCAGGGGGGGGGCGGGCCTTTCCTTTATATACACTTTGTGTGTGTGCGCGCGTGTGTGTGCGCTAATCCAGCAGACAGTTTCAACTCAGCGGTCGAACAGAAACACCTTCCTCACGAGACCTTTGCTTTATTCAGGAGTTGCTCTCAAATATAACGGCTGTTCTAAAAAAAAAAAAAAACGGGCGCTGAAACGAAAGCTTAATTGGGAGGCGCTTAGATGGGTCTGGAGCAGCTCACTTTGCTGCATCACCATTTGTGACGGATTCAATCTTTTAACTTCCCCAAAATCGGATTTCTCACCTTTCTAAAAATACATTTTGAAGTCAGGGAAACGAGGAAGCGAGCACCTCGATAGGTCTGAATAGGTGTTGTACTGTTAGGAAGTTTACTTTCTAAATTCAAGCTCCTCGATGGGTCGAGAGAACGAACAAACAAGCACCTCGCCGGATCGGGAGGCGGTCACTTTAGTACATCACCATTGACGAATGATTCAACCTTCTCACCGTGCAGAAACATGCTTTGAGTCAACGGGTCTGGAGCAGCACCACTACTTGCAAAAGACTCAACCGTCTAACCTCCCAAAAATGTGGCGCTTCACTGCCCTGCAAGATTCTTAATGATCATAAAAAAACGAGGACGTGCGCACACTGACAGGTCTCGAGTTTCACTTTAGTACCTCACCATTTGTGATTTTTTTTTTTTTTAAACCTCCCCAAAAAGGCTTCTCACATTCACACGTGACTTTTTAAGTCTGGAGAACAAAGGAGTGAGCGCCTCGATGGGTCTGACAAATGGAAGAAGCAAGCACCTCAAGGCGCTCTGGAGTCACATTTGATTTCATTGGATTCCAACTTTCTGACCTCACAAAAGGTGTCGCACGAGAGTTTCCTTTTCAAGTTTGGAGAACAAGGAAGTGGGCACCTCGACGGGTCTGAGGAAAAGGATGTAATTATCTTGAGTTTGGGGCCAAAACACTATTTGCAACACAAGTCTACTTTCTTACCTATGAAAAAAGTTGTTTGCTTTCGCCCCCGCCCCCTTTCCTAATCGACTTTTCTTCTCAAGTCTGAAGAGCAACGAAGTGAATACCTCAACGGGTCTGCATCAGCTCACCTTGTAGCATCTCAACATTTTTCATCACCGACTTTCTACAACGCGGCAGCAAGTCAGTATAACCTCGCCTTTGCACAGGATTTTCCTCGTCAGGAGAATGGGCAAGTGAGTGCCTCAACGGGTCTGGAGCCAACCACTTTGGCGCCGAGGTTGAGGCCCTCGAGGATGGAATCATCTTGAGTTTGGGGCCAAAACATTATTTGCAACACAAGTCGACTTTCTTACCTATGAAAAAAGTTGTTTGCTTTCGCGAGGCCCTCAAATAAAGGGGATATTACGGGGCTGGATTGGCTGTTCTAAATGAAGGCGAGCGCTTGAGTCAGCGAGATCTTTCGAGCGCCTGCCGGCGCTTGTTAGCGAAAGTTCCACACGAACGAGGGCAAATGTTGCTTTTGTTGCAAAACCGACGTGGAAAAGTGCTTCCGCGGACTGATTCACGTCAGATCGGCCCGTCGCGTTGAACGGCGCTCACAAATACGTGCAAGCACAGGCAAGTGCGAGTGGAGAAAACACGATTCTTTGTACAGGACTTTCCTCGTCACGAGAATGGGCAAGTGAGTGCCTCGACGGGTCTGGAGCCAACCACTTTGGCGCCGAGGTTGAGGCCCTCAAATAAAGGGGATATTACGGGGCTGGATTGGCTGTTCTAAATGAAGGCGAGTGCTTGAGTCAGCGAGATCTTTCGAGCGGAGATCTTTCGAGCGCCTGCCGGCGCTTGTTAGCGAAAGTTCCACACGAACGAGGGCAAATGTTGCTTTTGTTGCAAAACCGACGTGGAAAAGTGCTTCCGCGGACTGATTCACGTCAGATCGGCCCGTCGCGTTGAACGGCGCTCACAAATACGTGCAAGCACAGGCAAGTGCGAGTGGAGAAAACACGATGACATTTTTGCCTGCATGGTAGCTAAAAAAACACACACGAAAAAAAAAAAAAAACAACGCGGTGCTCCGAAGGTCGAAGCGAGGAAGCTTTCTCTGCCTCCCTCCACTCTTTCTCACACTTGAACTTGTCAGACGTGTGATTCACTGCAGGGAGGGATGAGGCGTCGTCATTCGTGGTGAATGACTGCGATGACGTTCCGTGAAAACCCGATTTCAAAAGAGCGGTAAATGGAATGCACTTATTTGATGATGACTTTAACTTGGCTGCTTTCTTTTACGTGAGCTTGATTTCATATTTTCAATTATAGATGAACTAGATTTGATTTTTTTAAAAAAAACAGAAAAAAAAAATATATATAGCTTTTTTTTTACACACACACACACACACACACACACACACACACACACACACACGCACACACACACACACTGTGGTATTTATGGGCTTGAGTTTTTTTTTTTTTTAATTTTCAAGATTCTTTTTTTATGCCCTAAATGCTTATCGTAATTTAATAACAAAATCAGAAATAATTCAATTTTTAAAAACATGATTTGGATTGCACTGTATTCATTCATGGGTTTATTCATCAGCCCATCATGCGAATAATTTGTATTTATTTTTTTAAAGGGTTGAAACAACGATGTGTGACATTATTTCATATGAATCATCTAAGTTTATTTTTCAACAATTCAACACATTTTTGCATTCTTTGGCTTTTGGCTCGGCATGAGACTTGATTTTTAGTTTGGCTGTTTTTTGGGCTTTCTACTGTTTTCGTGATTAATTTATTGTTGGTTGTTGTAGGAAATTTTTTTTGGTCCAAATGCTGCACTTTGTATATCGCGGTGGTTGTTTTAAAATGCTCTTTAAATAAGTTGAGTTGAGCTGAGAATAAACTTCAAGCTTGAATAAATGTCATTCAAATTTTTTTTAACTGAAGTAAATAAATTTCTTTTAAAATATTTTAGGAAACAATATTGATTGATATGTTTCGAGCCATAATTTTGTTTTGTTTTTTTCTCATATATTCTATTGATATTGGTCCTCTTTTTGCACAAGATCCCCGAATCCAACAGTTCGTATGACATTTGACATGATTTTCAGCATTTTTCTTCACCGAAGCGGGAGGGAGATGTCACGTGGTTCTGCCGCTTGCACGCACGCACGCACACATGCCGTGGACCAAAAATGGTTTTCACGCTAACGAGCTAAACGTGACGACGAGGGGCCAAAAACTGTCTTCAAAATGCGAGTGGGATGCAAGAGAAGAGAATTGCGTCACAAGCGTTCCGTGACAAGTGGCGGCCCTCGCGTGGAGGTTTCCGACCACCATTGGAATTAATCCCGGCGTGCACTCGGCCGCGCCGGGGCGCAACACCTAAACGCCTCGGCCATAAGCTCGGCCGGCTTAAAGCCGACAAAAGGAGATATGTGGCGTTCTTACCGTTCGGGCCGACTAATCCAGATTTAGCTGCGTGGCGTTTTGTCTCGGGCTGACCTCCACCGGGAAAGTCCATCACCGTGTTGACGGGTGAAAAACGCGCATCCCGACGCGGCTGCACCCTCCGGAGAGGGAGTTGTCCGGACTTGATTCAGGCCCTTTGAGTGTCTTTTTCTTTTTCTTTTGAAATCACTCGCGCTCCTTCACGGGAAAGATCCAAACGCGCGTTCGTGGGACTTTCATAGCACTCTGAGCGGATCCGCGCGGGAAGAAAAAGTTTGGAAGGTGGTGGGCATCAGCATCTCGTCCGCAGCTGTGAGATGGTGGAAGTTGGGCGCCGAGCGTCTCCGCCTGCCTTTGCTCGGCACCCCCCCCCTCCCCGACCGCTCCAACTGTTGCTCCTCCTCCTCCTCGGATTACCCCCGACATGATAATCTCCCTCGGGGCCGCGGCTCCTGAAGGATGCTTTGGCCCGGCGCGTACGAGGGCTTTACGCTCACCTTCTGCTCGGCGAGAGAGTCGGGCTGGGGGGCAGGGGGGGCTGGCGGGGTCCGCCGCAATCTTTTAAGGGGAATTAGGAAAGTTCGCAATGGGTTTTAACGCCACTAAGACGATCTTAAACCCACTTAGATGAAATTATCACAGCGGAGGCATTCCGTGATAATGGAATCTGCCGATGAAAGCGCCTCAAAGGGTAGCGTTTTTTTTTTTGGGGGGGGGGGGCGCAGATGGTGAGGTGTTTTGGTGGACGGCCGTAAGAAAATAAACAGCGCCAAAGAAGATCGGCAAACAGGTGGGTAGGGAAGCCGATAATCAACAATCTCCATGTCATCTAAACATTTGTGATGTGCCGCCAGACTGCCCGACTACTCACCTTGCGTGGCCTCCTGCCAAGTCGTCAACTTCCAGGGATATCGGCGGAATCGGGGTTTTGGAACTTCTCTCGAGCCTTGACGAAATTTGTCCCCTCACCTAAGGAGAACAATGAGGTCAACGCATTAGACGGGTCTGGAGTCGCTCGCTTACGTTATACGTATCACAAGCGGTTCAGATTATGGATGGATGCATGAACAATTTGTTACCTGCTCAGCTTCCGATGAGACTTTTGTTTTCACGTCAGCTGAAGAAAGGGGGGGGGGGG
>NW_017806235.1:699867-706120 GCF_001891065.2 Hippocampus comes
TTTTGACAGAGCAGAAGAAAGAGGGGGGGGGGGGGGCCTCCACGCGTCTGGCAACACACCGTCGTCATTCGTGATGGACTCGACTTTCCAACCTCCTAAAAATTGGGCAGAGAAGCTGATTAACAATGACAACGTCTAAACATTCGTGACGCTCTGCCCAGACTGCCCGACGATTCACCTTGTTTGACCTCCAGCTCAGCCAGTAACTTCCAGTGTTTGGCGCCTTCAGAGTGTCGGAAATTCCTCAAGCCTTCCAAAAATGCTTCTCATCACCTCGAAGACTGAAGAGGTAAACGCCTCGATGGGTTTTGATGTCACTCCGTTTTTTTTTTTTTTTTTTTTTTTACATATCACGATTCAAAATGGATTTAACTTCCTGTGAGACTTCAATTCACTCACCGTTTAGCTGTTTTTTGATGAAAGGTAAACGCATTGACGGGTCAGGAGCTGCTCATTTTTCAAAGACTCGGCACCGTCTTTCATGATTTTTCCTAATTTCTGTGAAACTTGGTGGGCAGGGAAGCTGATAAACAACAATCTCCAGCTCTAAACATTTGTGATGGTCCGCCAGACTGCCCGATGAGTCACTTTGCGTCGTCTGTGGCCAAGCAGCATCGGGTGTTGGAATTCCTCCCAAGACTAAAAGTTTACAAGAGGCTCCAGTAATGTTGACCGCCTGCACGACGGAGGTCCCCATTTTGCCTTTCAACCCTGCAGCCCGGAAAGAAAAATTTGATACGCAAGAGTTGGCTCTTATATTCGTATTTACAATAATCCAGATTGCTTTATATAAAGAAGCCACTGGATGGGTATGATCAATTGACTGATCGGGTTTTATACGACCCAAACGTCGCCACATCTTCATTCATTTTTCAAATGTTGCTGGGGTCATAACATTTTTAGCTGCCAATCAAGTGCAGTAGAGTGACAACACAAATCGAAGAGAGGGCGCTTCCCCCATTAGGCAAAGTTAGCGTTCCTTAAATTTCGGAACGGAACACGATGACGTCCTCGTTTGGTTGGTCGGCTGGATTTTTTCAGTTAAGCTTTCGCTCGCGGCCTCAGTCACCGCCAGCCTTGAGAAGCTCCTATCGCACAAGTGGACTTTACGTGACGTTGCATGCGGCCCGCTTCCCGGCAATGGAACGGCGATGCCCATCAAATGTTGCTTTTGTAAACTTAAGTTAAATTATTTATAATTTTCATTTGATATTTGAGCATTATATTCTTTTGTGTTACAGTTAGATAGGTTGTATTCCGTTTAATAATTGCTTAAACAAGTTTATGTTGATATTGTCTGAAGGAAACCAGGAAGTGTTTTGAGTAGCCGGAAGGAGGTGTGTTCTCGTTCGTTTGGGAGTTGCGGAGCAGACTTTGAAAGAAAAAAAGCTGCGTTCAAAGGATTCCATTTCTCCTTTTGCCCATTTATAAAGTAGAGCTATCCACTAAAAACAACGAACCCCTCAACTTAGACTTTTCAGGCCTCGAAAAGGAAACATCGGACAGGAGGGTCTCTCACATTGCTCACACATGTGCGCGGGGTTTTTCTCTTGTTAAAAAAGACAAAAAAAAAAAAAAGAGCAGCTGCCTCTCATCCCTAAATCAAGTCGGGGCAGACGATGCAAACGAAACGCTTGAGCGCGTCCGTCACGAGGCCGCGACTTGAGTTACATCAGCGTGACACGCTGCATACACAAAAAGAGAAAAGAACAACTCGGAAAAGCGCGTCAACATTGTGCAAACGCGCGGGGGTCGGAACGCGGTTCCTTGTTTAGGTCTTGGCGGGAATTTCAAGGAAACCCTCAATCAGCGTACACATAAACACTCCAGTCAAGGTGTCATTAGCGGCTAGAATGAAAGCGCCGCCTGCACGTTGCCTCTCGTACAAGTTGGACATCTCAGTCTAAACTTGAAGCCATCGTGAGGTGGAACAATGAGGCCTTTTTTCTTCGGGATGCGGTTTCAAGGGAAACCAAAGAACGAAAATATACAAGGTCATTTGCCGGGAGACACGGGAGTTTGCCGTTAGGTCTGAGGAATCGCTTCGGAGGTCATGCGTGTGACAAGCTCGCTGTGTTTACATGAAAAAAAAAAAAAAAGTCTCTTATTGGGCAGCCACGTTGAGTTGAGACGTGAATCTAAATGGCGCCATCTGGCGTGTGCAGATGGCGTCTGCATGATGCAAGGGATGCCGGCAAGCTGGAGGAGGAGTCAGACACCGGGCCTTTTTTGGCTTGTGCGAATCCGGACACAGTTTGGTTGGCGTTACCGGTAGTAAGTCGGATTCGTTTCCGGTGAGGGTCGGACTGCGCCAAGGCTGCCCTTTTCTCAGCGAAAAAAAAAAAAATCAATAATGGCTACATCAGTTGTGCAATGAAGTCAAAACACGGGGAGAGTTTTGTACAAAAGAACCCCAATTATGTATCTTTATTAACATCAAGGTTTGTTTTTTTTTCTCTTTTTTTTCTTACAACTCGAGTGGTCATTCGTTAACAGGTTTTCTTTTGAAATTCCAGTTCTTTATCAACAAATAGAAAAACAGATGTGTGTGTGTTTGTGTGTACAACTGGTGGAACCCCTACAGCACGATGCATTCACAAGATCTAAAAAAGAAACAAAGTAGCCGCCCTCCCCTTAAGCTCCACCTCCCAATACACCCAGCGCCGCCACTTAAGGCGTGTGTGTGCTTCTGGTGGCCATCTTGGCGGAGGGTGTGTGCGTGGCGACAACAGGGAGGTTGTGCTGCGTTATGTCCATTTTTTTTTTTTGTCAATGGAACAGTACATACGGCAAGAACAAGCTGCGTGTACACCGATATATCATTGTACATATATATAATCATATATATATATATATATATAGATTTTTTTATTTATAGTTTTATTTCTGTATAAAATAAGATCAATGTACGTGTGTGTGTGTGTGTGTGTGTGTGTCACATCCGACGGGAATGGTCCATTCTGTACAAAGGCCTTTTTGCAGAGGAAAACAAAAAAAGTCATGTGCTTTGCTTTCCTGTACACACTGTCATCGTCTGAAGGCTTAGCTTAGTAATAGCTTAGCATTAGCCGCTTTGTGCTCGTCCTTGAGGAAATAGCGAGTGAAAAGGCAGTTTTTTATTTATTTTTTTTTGTCGTCTTCCCCCCCTTGTTGTGGTCATCATCCTGACTAAATCCAGAGCGTGTGACAACAACGCAAACCAGCGGCCAGCCCGGAGGACATTAGCCTCTAGCATCAGTATGCTAAAATGTACCCCTTTACCACCTTTAAAAACAATGCAAAAAAAAAAACGACATTAAAAGTAGTAATTATTAAAATAAAGCACTGGAGCCATGTTAAGACACAATGTTATTAAAAAAAAAAAAAAAGATTTAAAAAAAGTAGACTAAACAATAAATGTAGTAAATCATTGCAAAAATGAGTGGAGGTACCGCTAGAAGGGGGACAGGTGACGCTGTCAACTGTACAAGACTTAGACGCACAAAAAAAAAAAAAAATGAAAGTCACATGGTTGGTTCCGTTCTACGCACCTCTCCCCGAAGCAAAAAGGTTGGGTGGCGTTTTTTTTTTTTTTTTTTTTTTTTTTAATGACATTATTTTCCGGGGTTTGGGTGATGAGATGGGACACATGGCACACTCCTGAGGGACTCGGACCTCGGCGCCTGGGGTTACGTTGCATAGTGGTCGAAGCTCCCCAGGTATTCCAGAGCGGCCCGGTAGCACAGCTGGTACTGGTCCTGTCACATAACACGTAGACACATGCGGTCACTTCCAAGCTCACGATAAGACACCTCCCCTCACATGGATGTTTTTTTTTTTTTTTAGGGAAAAAAAGAATCTCAAGTGGATTCCTGTATGTATGTATTCTCAAGGAAAAAGTTAAATGAAGCTGCATAGGGATGAAATGCCTTCCCGTCAATTCGAGCGAGACGTCCGGCGCCGCTCACCTCGGTCTGCACCATGGCGGGCCGCTGAGTGCGCAGGGTCTTCACGGTCTGAAAGAGGTCCACCACGCCTTCGTACCTCATCCTCTCCAGCACGATGCTGAGCGTGATGAAGACTCCGGTGCGACCCACCCCGGCACTGAGGAAAACAAGGCCAAGCGTTAGGCCATCTTTCAGCGTAGCGCTCCTCCGTTCGGGTTGAGAGTTTGCGGCCCCGCCCATACCTGCAGTGCACAGTGATCGGTCCGTCCTGTCCAAACTGTTCCTTGGTCTTGTGCACTTGTCCGATGAAGTCGATGAAACCCTCCCCTGTTTTGGGCACGCCCTGCTCGGGCCAGTCGGTGAACTGGAACTGGCGGATGGTTCGGGACTGTCCGTCGCGGGCGTCTGTCACCTTGAACTCTCTCAGGATGTACTGCGGCATGTTGTACTCGGCCATGGGGTCCACCACAAAGTACTGGTAGCGGGCTGAGCGCTCAGCCGGCCAGTACTGGTGGCACTTCTCCTGTTGCGCGACAAAAACGCACACAATAAACATTCGATTTTGGTTTATCGTATTCAGAAAGATAACTAGACACTGTACATAAAAACAAACAAGCAAAAAAAAACCCAACAGGTTCTGTTTCAAAAAGTTTAGTGATGTAGGATTACTGAAATATTTGAGAAAGCACGTCAGTATGATGCAGTGTGTATCTAAACCAGTGGCCGGTAATAAACTCATGGCGGTCTGACATGATTGCAACGTGCTGTTTACGCCTCACCCGTCCCATCTCCCGTAGCTTGGTGAGCATGACGACAATGGTGGAGTTGTGCTCCCACAACATTCTCCAGAAGTCCTCGGTGGTCTCCGCCAGCGGGCCTTGCGTGGCCAGGTAGGCCTTCTGCTGTCTGCACAAACGCACGCAAGCACAAACCAAGCGGCATCAGCAAACGCTGCAGAGTCAAAAACATTGTAAATGCTCATCTATCACTGCATCGTATTGGTGAAACACACCAAAGAATTACATGCATTTATAATGGATGATTGAACAAACATTACACCATAATTAAAAAGCCGTACCAATCCTCCATCCCGTGAAATTAAAACTGGAGTATTAAAAAAAATAAAATAAAATCATAATATCTATCTATCATCGTCTCATTATAGCTTTTTACCAGCAAGACCAAAAGAAAAACAAAACAAAAAAAAATCATTATCATCAGCGACATTTCCCCGCCTGTCCGTCATGACGTCACTGCTGGAGATGAGCGTGATCGCGCCGCTGGCATGCGGTCGCCCGCTTGGCCAGCAGGTGGCGGCAGCGGGCCACTCACACCACAGTTTTCATGCAGCTCATAACATATTATTTTGTTGTATTATTTCCGCCACACCTTAAATGCCGGTCCCTGAAAATATTGTCTGACATAAACCGGTCCGTGGGGCAAAAAAGGTTGGGGACCCCTGCATTAGACCATAATTAAAATGACATACCAATCCTCCATACCGTGAAATTAAAACTGGAGTATTAAAAAAAATAAAATAAAATCATAATATCTATCTATCATCGTCTCATTATAGCTTTTTACCAGCAAGACCAAAAGAAAAACAAAACAAAAAAAATCATTATCATCAGCGACATTTCCCCGCCTGTCCGTCATGACGTCACTGCTGGAGATGAGCGTGATCGCGCCGCTGGCATGCGGTCGCCCGCTTGGCCAGCAGGTGGCGGCAGCGCGCCACTCAAGAATCGCAGCACATAGCTAGCGCGCTAACGCGCTAACGCGCTCACGTGTCAAGCAGCGCAGCGCACGTGGAAGCTTGCAGGTGCGGAAAGAAGTGTGTGTGTGTGTGTGTGTGTGTGTGTGTGTGTGTGTGTGTGTGTGTGTGTGTGTGTGTGTGCGTGCGTGTGTGTGCGTGACGCGACGTATACACGACATCACACGCACGCACGGTGCAGCTAATGAACGCGCTGCAGGCGGAGCGCCAACGTGGAACCGAGAGATTAGAACGTGCTGAGGGCCTTTTTTGCGCCTTGCACAAATAAAGAAACAACAGATTGTCGCAAGAGGAGAAGAAGACGCCGAGAGGGACAATGTTGAAGGAGAGGATGCGAGGGAGGACATTTGAAGGGATGAATGGGGAGGAGGGAGAGAAAAAAGATGAAAGCAGAAGGAGGAGGAGGAGGAGGAGGGTGGGGGAGGAGAGCGGCAGTGATGGGCTATAATTAATCGAAACATCCCCTGAAAATGTAGTGACATGACATATCAATGACAGGATCTAAAAAAAAAACCAAATTGGTGAAAATGTAAAAAAAAAAAAAAAAATTTGT
>NW_017806235.1:706263-718997 GCF_001891065.2 Hippocampus comes
GAGGGGAGAGGGAGAGAAAAAAGATGAAAGCAGGAGGAGGAGGAGGGTGGGGAAGGAGAGCGGCAGTGATGGTCTATAATTAATCGAAACATCCCCTGAAAATGTAGTGACATGACATATCAATGACAGGATCTAAAAAAAAAACCAAATTGGTGAAAATGTAAAAAAAAACATTGGTTCAACAAATCCAAACGTTCAACATACTTTTGTGTAAAGTCAGTAATTCCAGAAAAATGAACAAAACATCCCACCGTAATTATTAATGCCTTTTTTAATTAAATTGTGTGTGTGTGTGTGTGGGGGAGGTGGGGGGGAGGATTAATTGGTTAACAAGTTTTATTGTTTTGCATCATAACAATTTATGTCATCATTTTAAACATGATGTACTTTGTTAAAATGTGTCATTAAAATCATGAATTAAATTTGCTTCCGGAGGTACTGACCACTGGAATGTGGATGGAAGGAAGAGAGTTGAAGCCTCGAGGAGAGCAAAGGAAGGAGAAAAGAACAGAGGGAAGGAAAAGGCAGTGGAGAAAAGAAGACCTTCCAGGGAGGATAGAGAGAAGGGAACGAACGATAAGAGAGGAGAGGAGAGGAAGGAAAAAGACATCGAGCGCAGGCTCAAGTCAAAGAAAACAGCAAAGGAAGATGAAGTGGGCAACGAGATGAGAGGAGAAAGACGAACGAGGACTCGACACTGCCACCTTTTTTTTTTTTTCCAGCCTGTTCATCTGGTCGCGTTAGTGCGAGCGCACTCTCCAACAACACCGGCCCTCTATGATGTGGTTGAAAGGCTCGCTCTCTCGCCTCTCGAGTTTCCGCGTCAGAGGGAAGGAAAAGGCAGTGGAGAAAAGAAGACCTTCCAGGGAGGATAGAGAGAAGGGAGCGATAAGAGAGGAGAGGAAAGGAAGGAAAAAGACGTCGAGCGCAGGCTCAAGTCAAAGAAAACAGCAAAGGAAGATGAAGTGGGCAACGAGATGAGAGGAGAAAGACGAACGAGGACTCGACACTGCCCCCTTTTTTTTTTTTTCCAGCCTGTTCATCTGGTCGCGTTAGTGCGAGCGCACTCTCCAACAACACCGGCCCTCTATGATGTGGTTGAAAGGCTCGCTCTCTCGCCTCTCGAGTTTCCGCGTTGTGCGTCTGCTGACCGCTTTGAAGGTAAACGGACCGCCTACGCGCACACGGTTTTGCTATGTTGGCTCCATTTCGGCTTTCGCGTCGTCGGTGCGCATTGTTGATAAACACCCCGGCTTACTCATTTATCATTCCGCGGACCGGACCGTGCGCACGGCAACATGCGGGAGCATTTCCGGGAGAAAGGTCAGACGTTCTATCGGTTTCCGCTGGCAATCTGTTCCGAGCTAGCGGGATGCCATCCGACAGAAAAACAAGCGCCTTCGTTCACTGCGTGATTCTTTTTGTCTTGGCGTCACCGTCCACACATTCTGCACCGTTGCGACCGTGACGGTGAGGAGTGTGGGTCTGACCAGGCTTGAGTGACGCGAAAAGGATGTCGTGGAAACATACTGCGGTGTGTAGTGACGGTGTGCTGAGAGCGTGTTTTGGAACCAAAGCGATTGATTGATAGAGCGCTAGCAGCTCTTTCCCTCCCCGCCTCCATCCAAACCACCGGTTATGGATTCCAATTTATTCGATCGAGCTATGCTAGGCTATATTCATCCAGCTAAGGGTGTACCTGTATCCGTCGATGCAGCTGGCGTTGATGTAGTCGGAGCCCTCCACGCCGCGGATGGGCTGCAGGCAGACGCGCGTGGACTCGAAAGGCATGATGTTCACCAGGCGGTTCTTGAACTTGTTGCAGGGCAGGTTGGCGCTGATGAAGCGGGACGTGTGGGCCTTGGAGTTGGCCAGGCGCTGAGCGACAAAAAGCAAAGCCCTTGGGTGAGATTTCATATTTTGTAAGATTTGCGCGGGGCGGCAGTCAACGCGAATACCCGGTGAGGACATTCATTAGACGTGACCGTGTGGATTATCGAGCCGTTGATTTCTATTGCGTGCGTGGGTGTGTGTATCATGAACCGGCAGCAGATAAAATATTTATTTCATTGAAAATGCTCACATCATATTCCTGATTAAAAAAAAAAAAAAAAACGACCTCAATTGAGCTTGACGGTGCAAAATTGATCATCCCGGTCCAAGTGTCGCGTTCAAGATTAGAAGGAGCATATTTATTAGCACTGTGACATATTTTTATTATTATGACCTGGGTTGGCGGCACAGTGGTCGACTGGTTAGCGCGTTGGCCTGACAGTGCAGAGGTGCAGAAATAATTCCGGCTCTGGCCTTCCTGAGTGAAGTTTGCATGTTCTCCCCGGGCCTTGCGTGGGTTTTCTCCGGGTACTCCGGTTTCCTCCCACATTCCAAAAACATGCATGGCAGGCTGATTGAACACTCGAAATTGTCCCCAGGTGTGAGTGTGGGCGCAGATGGTTGTTCATCTGTGCGTGCCCTGCAATTGGCTGGCAACCGGTTCAGGGTGCCCGAAGACGGCTGCATAGGCTCCAGCAGCCCCCCGTGACCTTTGTCAGGATAAGCGTATCGGAAAATGGATGATGACGTCAACTATTAAATTAGCTGTCAACAGGTTTGGCTGTCAACGTATTTGTGACTCATCTTGGCTGCCCCTACTTGAGATACGAGTTGAATTGACAGCAGGACCACGCTTGAAACTCAAATCGCCTCCCCCCATTGAAATGAATGGAAATGCCACAAATTCATTCATCAAACGATGCATACGAGCATTGCGCTCATGTTTAAATGAGCGCGTGTTCATTTCAAAGCGCTATTTTAAGGAATGTCATTTGAACAAAGAGCGCGCGCGTTGGAGTGTGGCGCCAGCAAGTTGGCGCCGCTTTCGACAGCAGATGGACTCGCGGGAGCAAATACGGACAGTCGTGCTCTGCCAGCAGCGTTTGCGCTGTGTGCGCGTGAGTGTTGTGTGACCCAAACACCACACAATCGCCGCAGCCACGTTTCATTGGCCGACGCCATCATCGCTTCAAACACAATGCATCGCGGTCACCACGAGGGCAAATGGCGGCGCTGGGAGGGAAAACGTTGTGATGACATCACACTGGACAGCAGGTGTTTGCCTGTGTGTGCGTGTGTGTGTTTGAGAGTCACCTTGAACACCGTCGGTTTACGTCGTGTGTAAGTCGCGGAGGTCATTTCCGATGCGTTTTATCAGCGGTGTCTATGTGATGTTGATAACCACAGAAGGCATTATCTATTCGAATTTTTTTTCCCCAACAAATAAGTGCATCCTGTGCTGAAAATGGTCTCCTCGGTTAAAACATGGATGTTAAGTCGTCCGTTAAGTGCCCTGCGTTCCAAATGTTTCCAGCCACAAGGCGTCGTTTTTGTCGGGAAGGCGTGGACGACGGTCTCGCCCATCCGATGTGTGAAATTCAGGTTTGCAAAGCATTCCAAGGACTAACAGATTCATTTGGATTCGGATTGCATCGCTTTGGATTTGAGATCAGCACAGTTTTCAAGTCAAAAGAAAAGAGTAGGCAACGAATCTCACTTGGTCACGTGGATTATGAGGGAGAGAAATGCCAACATGTGAAAAGTCCGACAAGTTTAAGCACCTCGCACTCAAACAGATGAGGTCTATGCATGGTAGAAACGGAACGCGTGTCGCAGTAGATAATAGTAAGTGCACATGGCGATCCTGAGAGATGTTGCAAACGGGATCTAAAAAAGCCACCCGAGTGGTGAGTCACCGTTGCTCACGTCATGTTTTTTTTTTTTTTCCTCCGTCGCGGTAAACATGGTGTATATGTTGTCCTTTCCTCACCTTGAACTCCAGCTCCATGGCGGTGACCGTCTCGCCGGGCGGCGGCTGCGTCAGCTTCTGAATGTGCGCGTAGAGATTGCGCGCCGGCACCTCCGTGTTGCCGCACGTGGCCGCCTCCAGCAGCGCCTCGTGGATGAAGATGTACTGGTCCTCGGTCTGTACCATGTAGTTGCGTTGGGCCCGCATGCACGTCACGTGGCCGTAGATGTCCACCGACTTCTCGTGCTTCATGCGCTCCAACATGGCATCGATCACGATGAAGCAGCCGGTCCGGCCCACGCCCGCGCTTGGATGGCGTAAGGACAAAAGTGCAATTTTATTGCGCGCTCTATTGCGCCTTTCGACCAAGCTCGGGCAACCGAAGCGCACGTTGACGGAAAACGATGCACCGACATTGACCGGCGTGCGTGCTATGCTAGCATGTTTTGCTTCCCCCACCTGCAGTGCACCACCATGGGCCCGGCGTCCGGAGGGTTGCAGGCTTTGACGCGTCTCAGGAAGGCCAGGATGGGAGTGGGATACTCGGGCACGCCGTGGTCGGGCCAGGCCATGAACTGAAACTGCCGCAGCTCTCTCTTCTCGCTAGAGCCGTTCTGCAAAAAGAGAGAAGGAAGTTCAAGCGGGATGTAATTGGAAGGAAAAAAAAAGAAAAGAAAAAAACACGTATCATGCCGGGTTGAAGCACGCCCGACAGTTAAAGGTCAAAAGCGCTTCAATGACGTGACTCGGCTTCCATTTGAAAAGCACCGACGGTTTAATTGTCACACGTTCCTCGCTATTCCTCACAAAGGTCTCGATTGGAGTCCCTCTCAGGGCTGTGATCAACCGAGTGGCTGGAGGCGGAGATAAGGTGCAGAGTTTCAAATGAAAGCGACCCCCGCCCCGCCGTTGCTCGGGAAATAAGTTTCACGAGAATTGTCTTTGGTTGCGGAGAACCGTCTGCGGCTGGAGTGGCTTTAATTGGCACAGATAATTGTGTTTTCAAAAGAAGCAAAGAGAAAGAAAGAGCGCCGCATCATGCCGACAGTTCAATGTGTCGCCCAAAAACAAAGAATTCAATTTTTAATGACTTTTTTTTTCGAGGAACAATAGGGAGGTTTTGAAAATAAAAAAAAAAATCAATAAGCAAAGTCTAGCAATGAAAGCTGCGAGCAGCCACAAATTCGGTCGACCTCGTGGAGTTGAGCTATTCGGGTATTCGGTTTTAATTTGAGTCATCAAACTTCGCTCCATCGAGACACGAGGACAACAACACACACTTTCCGCTATTTAGTCTCAACTGGACCAGTTTATCATCTGGGAAGAAAATGGCTCGCGTGACAGCTTCAAATCAAAATGTCCGCCCTGCTGGGGCCATTTGGGGCGTGGCTTCTTCAGACTTTCCCGTGGTTCGACGAACGATAAAAATGCCGACCAAATGTCCTGGTGATGAGTTCAACGGGCTTCATACGGTGGCTGACTTTTGCCAAAGTTCAATTTCCATCAATTTGGGTGGACATTTTTATCAGCGATGAAAACAACTGCAAAATTTGGTGAGTTTTTGAAGATGGGAAAGCCCACCGTAGGGCGATCGATTTGACTTCACAAAAGTTGGATGCAAATTCAAGAAACTTTGGAGCCACGCCCTGCTCGCAAATAATGATGAAAGCTGAATTTCAAAGTTCAAATTTCAAGCCAATAATATGGAGGACGAGCTCATCTTTGAAGAAGGTCTGAAAATTGGGAGGTTACGGCACTCCAAATGAAACGGCAGACGTCCTCTGTCTTTTCACTCATGGCTTCTTTTTCGTACGTCTACTTGTGATGGACAAGTCGACCGAATTTCTTGCCGGTGTGTTAAATTGGCTTTGGGGGCTCCATTTTCCAAAACATACTTTTGTCACCATCCTCCCACCAGAGGTACAATGATGTCAAATCCAAATTCTTTGGCTATTGCGTGCCCCCGAGCTTGTTCCGTCTTATATGCTTCAAATTCGGTCGAGTCTCTCTGAAAAGTTTGCTTTGAAGGTAGCCGTGGAGTCAGACCAAGTGAGCCCTTTCCAACTGGAACGGTCGCGTCGGAATAAGTAAAAGTTCAGCGGCGTACCTTGTAGAGTGCGAAAGTGCGGACGCTGTAAGTGGCCAGCTCCACCGTGTCCAGCATGGTGACCTGGATCATGCCGTAGGTCTCGGTTCCTCGCGCCGGCCAGTACTGGTCACACTTCACCTGGCGGGTCGAGAGGGAGGAAAGAGGGAAGAGGAGGCGGGCTGTCAGAACAGAGCGCGGCGTGGAGAGCGCGGCGTCGAGCGCTGCTGATTAACAAGGAGGGAACATTAGAGGGGTCGGATCAGAGGCAACGCGGGGCTGTCTCATTAAAAGCTGAAGACTCGGCATCCGCCAAAACAGGGAATGCGCTCTCTCTCTCACCTGTGGGCGCGTGCGAGAAGTGCACTTCAAAAGGCCGCTTTTGTCTTTCGGCGGCCTGTGATTGTTTGCGTCGAGCTAATTGTCAGGCGGCTCGCGGGCCTTCGTCACGTCCGCTTTTCGCCGAGGCAAATGCGGACGACAGGCGAGTCTGAAGACAGGTTATGACGGGGAGCGCGTCCGCTTGGCGGTTCTGACAAGGGTGGGCTTTGCGTGTTCTCTCCGTCCTCACACATTCCCCAAAACCTGCATGTTAGCTTGAATGACATGCGGCCTTTGAAGATTTCCTTTCTATTTCAAAGCATGAAGTCTTGAGGCTTAGTCTTGGCCGCTTCAAACTAAAATGGTTGACTTATCGAGCTTGACCTTTTTTTTTTTTTGGGTGGATCTACTCAAGATCGACATGCCCACAAAACTGAATTGTGAGTGAGCATTTGAAGGATTCCCGACAGCAGGTTTCTTGAGGCACTTTTGTGTTTTGTGTCAAAATAGTTTTGCATTATTTTTCATTTGTCATTTTTTTCCCCCCTAATTTTTTTGGTTAAAATTTCCGAACAGTGCAAAGAAATGTTAGTACTGGCGAACGAATCTTGGATGAAATTCTCATCGAGAAATTTCCCACGGTTTCCCCCGTCCCCCAACTTCTCTTTACAAGGAACGTTGAAATGATGACTCAAATGAGCAACTCGTGAGTCATCCCAAAACATCGGCTGCAGTTCTCATAAAGGTTTTACGACGGCGACAAATTGACATACGATGTTATGTTGCCGTCGAGCGCTTACCTGACAAAGGCGCTCGGCTTTATTTATATTTACGCTGATGGATGGAACGCGAGAGCGGCTCATTAGTTTTGCCTTCCTTCGAGGCTTTCTCGTAACTTGTAACTGTGATTGTTATGTGAAGGTTACATTTGGAAAAAAAAGTTTCTCAACATTAGCTTTTTTTTTCTTTTTCCTGCGTGTCTTTTATAGGTTGGCTTTATTTTGGGAAGCGGGCAAATGTTGGGTGACAATCCTCTTAACTTCAACTTAAAAGAGTTATTTTTTTTTTTCTTTTTCTCTCTCTCTCTTTCTCCGTCGTCTCAAGGGCCAAACGCAGGCAGGGAGCATAAACACCAGCCGCAAAGTCGACGGTGCCTGCAAAAACATATTAGTATTGTGTGTGTGTGTGTGTGTGTGCGTGTGTGTGTGTGTAGTGGTAATGAATGAAGAATGTAATTCTCATTATTATGGAAATCCGTCCGGCAGACAGGTGCGGCAGGAACAGACCGAGAGAAACTTTGGGAACGATGGCGTCTGCAAAGTGACTTTGATCAGGCTGACAAATCCAGCTGAGCAGAAGCAGGCGGCAAAATAAAGAGGAAGCTTGTGAACGCGGAAGCGACTGGCGGAGCGGATGTTGCGGGGGATCAGCTGACAATTGAGGTTGTCGTCATTAGGAGACCACCCCGCCAACCCCCGGCCAAAGTTATGTTATGTTATGTTCAGCGCCTTTATTATGAAGCGGCCGAAAGCCAAAAGCACCGACTTTGCGGACACTGCAACATTTGCAAGTACTTCCATGACATTTTTCTCTTCCATTCATTTGAGTGACAACATCCGGGTGAGTCGTGTGACACACTTTGTTCTTATATTCTCAAACATGGGGCAGTTTCCTTAATATTTGGCCTTTTTTAAATGTATATTTTTTAGATTCTTTTTTTCCAGTACTACTTGTGATTTTTTCTTTTTTTTTTTTTTTTGTTAGATTCTTTTTCTCCAGTACTACTTGTGATTTTTTTTTTTTTTGCCATCAACTATTTGAGTTAGAGATATTTGTGTTTTTATCAAATACTTTTTGTAGTTTTTCACCTAATAAATGATTTCCAAATATTTTTGTCTGTTTTTGATCCAATTTTATTTTATTCAGTTTCTAACATTTTTGTATTTCTTTTAACTAATATTTGCATGTTCTTTCCTAATATGGTGTATTAATTTATGACTTCTTGGTTAAGTATTTTCCATGATATTTTTCATGAAATGAAGTCAATTTTTTTTCAACTAACATTTTACATTATCGGGTAGAATATTTTTGTATTTTCTAATATTTTTTTTCTCCAGTATATTCATGGCACTTTCAAATATTGTACATTTTTTATCGTAGTTCTACTATTCGTGTAATTTCCATTGAATATTTTTAATTTTTCAATTCATAGTATTTTACTTTTGATCTCAGATGTGTGTATTATTTGATTATATTTTTTCATGATAATAATAATTTCTGTATTTTTTATCTGATGTTTAAGGAATGATGCAATACTGTTGTATTATTTTCTCCAACTTAAAAAAAAAACCCAAAACAATTAAAAAAACGTGTGTTTCCCAACGTTGGAAACGTTTTTTCATTCTGCAGTCTCGCCCAGCCTTACCCGAGACTTCTCCTCCAGTCGCGTCATCATGACGATGGTGCTGGATCGCTGCTCCCACACCATCCTCCAGAAGTCGCTCAGCGTCTCGGGCAGCGGTCCCTGCGTGGCGATGTAGGCGTTCTGCTTGCGGTAGCCGTCGATGTAGTTGGCGTTGATGTAGTCGCTGCCCGGGACCGCTGGGAAGCAACGCGGGGCTTCAGTCGACATTTTCCCGCGCGTTTTTCGAGGCGGCCGCGATCTTTGCGCTGATGTTTTCACGCTTACCGTCGACGGAAGTGAGCACCACCCTGGAATGGTCGTAGGCGATGACATTGGCGTAGCGGTTCTTTGGCTTGTTCACTTCCATGTTGGAGTTCTCCCAGGTGAACTGCTGGCCCGGGTCGATGGACTAGGGAGGAAGAAGGGAGGCCCGAAGCGTTAGCCTGGCAAGTTTCGGCATGACAACCGAGACACGCGTACATTGACATATAGTTCACAGACAGTGGGTCAGTTTGAGCCGCAACATAACAGGAGGGTTAAGAAGATCAAGACTTCTTAAGGCCATATTGATCCAATTTAAGAAGAAAAAAAAAACAACTTATCACCACACTGCAAATTTATCTTGACTCAAATGGAAATCCGACACAGTGACTGCCTGTAACCCTCCCGTCAGATCTGTTTAGGTCGATTTGACACGGGGCATGTTTAATTATCCAATGGTGTCAGATCCAAGAAAAAAAATGCCAATAATTGTTGTTTATGTCTCATTAACTCTCCTTCTCAATCAATATTTAGCGGCTGACCTCTCCCCGCGTCACGGCTCCACGAGGATAATTCACATCATTTAGTTATACATCGAAAAATGCATGTGAAAGCTGTTTTGAAGGGCAAATATATTGAAGGAACTATTTTCTTTGTACATATTGGTTGCACTTCTGAAGCAAAACAAAAGTTTCATGCGGGGAAAAAGTCGATTTTGTATGAAACATTTATGTGTTAGCATCGGTCAATATGAATTGCAAAATAACAGCGGCGGGGTTTTGGAACGACATCTATATTGAAGGAAAAAGATTAGCAGAAGCGTTATCATATTCATGTCAATACTTTCTTACTTTTTGGGGGATTTTTTTCTCAAATGGGCCAACGTGCGGTGGAAGATAACATTTGTCTCGCTAACTATGACCACACGGCACCTTAAGCGTGCCCGGGCATTTTTAGGATGTCGTTTGGAGACTCCCGTTGGTTGGGTTTGCCGGGTGCAAGGTTCCGGAAGGGAGGGGGCGGGGCGGGGGGGGGGGGGGGATGAGCAAAGGTGCTTCTCCAGCATAGCCGCTGGCGGGCGATCAATAGCTAATAATACGAGACCCGGTGACATAATCGAGGCGGAGGATAAAACGTCGTCGCACATCCCCGGCCGATCGATATGTACGCGCTCCGACGTCGCCCGGAGGACAAATGACGAATGCAACGAGAGCAGCGATTTGTCCCGCATGCAACTCGGGGATCAGAAACAGGTAAGCCAAGAGCGTGCGGCGTCATGGTTAGCACGTCCGTCTTGGAGTTGTGAGGTTTGGGGTTTCAAATCAGCTGTGGCCTTCCTGTGTGACTTTGCACGCTCTCTCCGCGCTCGCGCGGCTTTTCTGAGGCCGCTCCGTTTTCCTCCCATGTCGCTAAAGAATTCTCCATCCGTGTAAACGTTTTTTTTGTCTTCGCGTGCCTCTTGATGAACTGACGACTAGTCCACGGGCGAAGCCTCAAACTTAATTGTGGTTCGATTTTCGTATTCCATTGGACAAAAATAGACCGTGTGTCCACTTCGGTAAGGCATAAAACCACAAATGACATTTGTTTCTTTTCAGCCATTTCTAGTCAAAAGCGTTCGAAAGGGCAAGCAAGAGGCTTGATGGTGACAAAGCGCCACGAGCGACGTCGTGTGGCGTGCGGGCTGGCGCGCCATCTGCCAGGCCACAGAGGCGCTCTACCCATCGTTTCCTCCATTTGCTCGGCCGGCTGCCCGCCGCTTCCCGGCCAGCCCTGGGTCGGTGACATAAACATGTCGCGAATGCAACATGCTGCTTTGGAGGCGTTTCGTGAGCCATCGTTCTTTATTTACAGCGAATGCGATCAATGCCTCCAAATTTGGTTGAACTCAGAAATAATCTGAGTCGTTCTGTTTAGTTTTAATGTGTAAGGTGGACATCGTTGATGATTGGCAAGAAGATCCGGAACACGCGATGGCTCAGGTTGTAGGGTGGTTGTGTCCCCCGACTGCGGGTTCAATTCTCAAGCATTGTGGCCATGTTCGGTGGTCTGTGATCAAAACACGGAGTTGAATGAGGTGACGGAGATGTTGTTAAAGCGCTTTGACTACCTTTACGGTAAAAGCGCACTTACCATATTATGTAGTAGTTGATAAAAAAAAAAAAAAAGACGCAGTTTTTGATAAATGCAACAGTTTGCAAATGGGAATCTGGGGGGGGGGAAATGCCCCATCGCCCTTCAATCAATCCAACAATCAGTGGTAGCCGAAACAGATTGAAAGATCTGAACAAATAAATGAAGGAAGAAACAAACAAACAAAAAAGAAAAACAGTATGGCGGTTCTTTTCTGTACACGGGGACATCTCGCCGCTCTCCAAAGCAACGTGCCACTTTAAATGCTAATTTTCCTTGCTCCTTTTTATCGAGGACGAGAGGTAATCCCTTGCCGAGTTGCATCACAAGGAGACACTTGCTGATTGCCTTTGTGTCGCTACCACCTGCTAGGATTGTGTTAAAAAAAAAAAAAAAAAAAAGGGAAGAAAAATAAAACAAACAGGACGCAACGGCTTTTAATGTAATCAAGCTGTGTCGGGAGGGGATCAAAGTGGCACAAACCTTGAAATTTGTATTTCTTAACCTCTCCTCGATTATTTGCTGAAAAACTCTTATCTATTTCCTGTCTTTTGTGATCAGCCCAAAGCAAAAAAAAAAAAGTGTTACTTTGACACCACCTTGTGGCATCTTGCTTCGTTGTTGTTCGGTGTAACCAGGATGTCCTACTTTTTGGCTGGTCATTGAATGTACCTTGTGTGAGGAAACAGGAAGCGAAGCTTGTTTTTGCTTCTCTCCTGATGCGCCAATAGCTCTCGTCATCCGCTTTGCCGCCATCGTTTGCCTGCGGTCCCGAACATTTACGATATCGTGTATGCCAAAAGGTGACTTGAACAATGTAACCCAACGTGCGCTGTGAATTCAGTTCGTGTCAAATAATTTAACGACTGAATTATGTAACTGATTATAACTGATGTAACGGACCGCAAATCAATTCAAACGGACCACCGGGGTCCGTTTGAAGTGCTTTGCCACCCTCCTGTGGCATGGACGGGCAGGTGGGGTCAAGTTTTCGCTATTCACAGCAGGGCCCATGCATCGCCGGAGTTCGCTTCACACCAAAAGGCCACCGGCCTGTTGATCTTTACCTCATACTCCTGAGAGAAACGCAGGCCGTCATTGGCCTTGAGGTGCTCAATGTGGTCGGCGAGGCCGGCAACGGGAATGGGCGGGTGTTCTCGCATCCCTGAAAGAACGAGAAAAAAAAAGGAGAAAAAAAAGAAAAAGGTAAGAAAGGGCGGAATGTCGATGGATGTCACAAGACTGGGTGGGACCATGAGGTGGCGTTGATGCGTGTGGGACGAGAGATGGCGAGCGAGGACACGGGCGGGTGCGCATGAGTGATTGCGGGGTGAGAGGCATGCGTCTGCGGATTTGGGGCTCGGAAGAGTCGAAGAGTGAGAACTCCGTAAGTCTCAACGGATCAGTCACACTCTTATTTCACAGGAGGCAGAGAGGGGGGAAAAAAAAAATTGACTGGTCAACAGCCAGAACTCATTTCTTTGAAAATATCTCTTCTTACAATAGAGGATCCTTTGGCACAGCCTGGAGCGCCTGGCCTGGATTACTTTCAAAGAACCCCCCCCCCCCATTTCACAGGAGGCAGAGAGGGGGGGAAAAAAAAATTGACTGGTCAACAGCCAGAACTCATTTCTTTGAAAATATCTCTTCTTACAATAGAGGATCCTTTGGCACAGCCTGGAGCGCCTGGCCTGGATTACTTTCAAAGACCCCCCCCCCACCCCCCC
>NW_017806235.1:739019-754150 GCF_001891065.2 Hippocampus comes
CCCCCCTCCCCTCGCACAACCCCATCCGCTCTTGCTGTTTTCTACAGTTATTGGGGCGATTTATTGCTAATCTGTTTGCGCAAATTCCCCCATGCGCCTTTGATCTTGGCTTAAAACACATTGCCGAGAACCCGTGCGATAGATCACAAAGTCAGCGCGGAGTTCATCGCCCATCTTGCATGTCACTCTCACACCACTCAAAGACACATGAAAGATGTTCCAGTTCATCCCACCTTTGTGACGCTGCCAGATGATCGCAAACATTTTTTTTTTTTTTAACAGTTATGAACGTGCAAAATGACACTAGGTGAAGAGTCACATCTTGCTGCTTCACTACCAAGCCAGAGAACTCCGGTTCCTCGAGAGCCCGTTTTAGGTCCCCCTCCCTACTCCAACACACCCGATTTAGTTGCTGATGATCACTTCAGGCCTCGACGGAGCTTGCTGATGAGCTGACCATTTGAATCGGGTGTGTTGAACCCGAGGAGATCGAAAACAGGCGGGATATGGCTCACGAGGTACCGGAGTTCCCTCGCCCTGCACTAAGCCGAAGGAGCATTACGACCACAAACCGACAACGGTCAACGGTAACGAGGCAAACAAAACAACCTGGCGTGATGAGCTCCGCCCAAAGACAAGGGCGATCGCATCCCATGGCGTTTTTTTTTTTCCACTTACGCAATTAACCTGGAGCCACCTCGCGATCATAAACAAACAACTGTTTACAGGCCGAAGATGTAGAAAATGATCTCCGTGGGCGAGCCACATGCTGCTTCACCCAACGACAAGGTCTCCTGACGACTCTTTTTACCACGGTTTGGCTGAAATGGAAGGTAAAGACGCAAGATAGCCGAGCTCGCGTAGAACGTGCGTACGCTCGGCTATCCGTGGAGTGCCGGTGGGGCGGGGTGAACAGACTGCTGGGATTGTGATGTGGAGAACACAGAATGGGGCGAGTGACAAACACAGTTGACACCTGGCACCACACCAAAAGTAGTCCAGTTCAGTACTCGAACGCCACGATTGTTTGGCAGAGAATCACCACTTCCGGTGAATAAAAACCTGCACACAGTTCAGTACTCGAACGCCACGAGTTGATTGTTTGACAGAGAATCACCACTTCCGGTGAATAAAAACCTGCATTAGAATTTTACTGAACTGTACTGCTGTGGTGGAGGGTGGGGAGTGGGCATGGGGGATGGGGGCTTTGGGCGACATAGCGGACTAACTTGGTGTGTTGGGGCTGCGGTGAGTGCTGGGACCTGTGGAAGAAACGAGAGTCACGGAGGAAAGAAGTCATCAAGGAAAAAGAGTGGCACTCGCCGGTTTTGGAACATTGTGGACCGGCCACACGTTTACTCTGGAAACAAACACAGTGCGGCTCGGCCTCTGGCTGGTGGATATCAAGGCTGGCGGGCGGTGCCATTTTGACAAACAGCCTCACACGAAAAACTCAAACTTCCAGAAACAGCTTCGAGCGGGTTTCACCCCCCCCCCCAAAAAAAAGCCCCGAATAAATAAAAAAATGTTTGCCACTATTTATGTGAGCAATAACAGGTCTGACTTGAAGTGGAAAATTTTAGAGAAGGGAAATCAACTTTGCATTGAGAGAATGTGGGTGCACAAGTTGACTGAGCCTTTTAGAAGTACACTTGCGTCGGAGTCGGCTATTCTTGACATTTCTGCAGGCGCATCTGAGAGCACGTGCCAAGGTCCGCGGGGAGCCTCCCCGGCATCAGAGGGATCTCATCGCTCAAAGGGATTTGTCAGGCGAAGGCAACACAAGAATTTCCAAATGCAAAGACAAAATACAAACGCGATTGCTTAACGCTGAACATACCCCCAGCCCCAGTTATAAGAGGGTGTGCACACTTGTGCAACCAGATTATATCAATGTCTTTTGACTTACTTTCTCAAAAATACATTTTTTTCCAACTGAGCTGTAAATTGTGATTATTTGGATATCACAAAAAGCCGATCGTTGAGGACGGCGGTGTTCATTTTTGATAGCCACTGTAGGTTCAACGAATCGACTTGTTGCTGGCTACACTTAACAACAATTACAATCAAGGCAGGAATGTTCCCCCGCCGCCGTGCGACAATCACGTCAAAAAGAGAGAGAGAGAGAGAAATGGCGGCTTAAGTCTTGCACGGCTTGGTGAATATTTGATAATAAATGCCTCTTGTCGAGACGACCCGGGAAAAGACGGAGATCAATGTCGACGTTCCGGCAAAGCAAGGGGGCGGCAGAGAGCGCGAGGTGGGAAGAAAAAAAAAAAAGCGAGATTATCAAACAGGAGGGAAAATGGAAGACAAAAGGGAAAGAGAGGTGGAGTGGGAGGAGGGGAGAACAGGGATTCTTTACAGCGCCAGCCCTGCTTAATTCCTCTGCAGGGATTCAAAGAGGCTGAGTGTGCGTGTGCGTGTGTGTGTGTCAATATGGTCTCTAATAACACGAGAGAACGAAAGAAGGAATGTACACACGCGTGCGTGTGTGTGTGCGTGTGTGTGTGTGTGTGTGTGTGTGTGTGTGTGTGTGTGTGTGTGTGTGTGTGTGCGTGTGAGTTCCTGGGTTGACATTTTCTCTCAGCTCCATTGTTCCCTCCACCTAGCTCACCTTGACATCAGAGGCGGCAGCGACTCATTACCAGTTGGGGGGGGGGGGGGAGAGGGGGAAGCAGCTGAGGGCGAGAGGCATGGAGTGGGGGAGGAGAAAGATAGAAGAAGGCTGAGGTCCGACACCTCCACTAAAACCTCCCCGCTCGGCTACTGTGCGTCAACAGTGTGACAGAGCTGGAAGGGCTTGCTTTAAAATCTCCGTTTTGCTTCTGCGAAAGGCTACAAAGGGGGGAAAAAAAAAAGAGGCTTGCAAATGAAAACATTTCGAAAGCGAAGACTCAGTCATGGTGACGGGATTGTGTCTGTTTCCGAGAGGACTGACTGAAAGAAGGCTTCTCTGTCTTGAAGCCTTTGCTGCAAAGCCGCGATTTTTTTTTTAGAGATTGTTGATGCGGACGCGCAAGTTGATGTGCACTGAACTGGCTCGAGACCGCCATCCGACCCTTTGGTGCGCGACAGGCTGCGCAAAGGGTGACAGAGCTGAAAATGATCTGTTTATGTCTTCGTTACGTTTGTCAGGAAAAGGCTACAATTGGGGGGGAGAGACTGGCTTGCAGTTGCAATGCATTGCTAAAGCGACGAGTCAGCAACCGTGACGGGTTTTTGTCAGTTTCAAAAAGTGTCTGAAGCCTTCGTCACAATGTCAGGGTTTTTTTAAAAAAATTTTTTTAAGTTTGGTTTAAATCTCGTTGCCCACCGCCCCCCCGGAGTGGACCGGTTGGGCCTTCCGACCTCTGTACGCGACCGCCTGCCCAAATAGTGACAGAGCTTGAAACGGTCGGTTTCAATCTGAGCTGTGCTTCTCCAAAAGGCTTACAAATGAAATGCTACGAGTCAGCAACGGTGATTGGATCGTGAAGATTGACTGAAAGAAGAGCTCCCCCAGATGTACCAAGACCTGTTTTTTTTGTTGTTGTTGTTGTTTTTTTAAACTCTTGTTTTAATGGAACTGCAGTTGGTGGCAAAGAGATATGAAAGCCATGCATGCTCCAGCATTTGACTCAAATTTCCTCCTGTGCTAGCGTAGGGCTATGATTAACGACGGCAAATTCTAGTTTAGCAAATTTCGGGATTCGTTGCTTTTAGAGGAACAGAACTTTGTCTTAAACTGACGACTCCCGCGAGCCGCCTCCGAGCGCCAACAATCTTCACGATAGCATTGGCGGCTAACAGTACAAAGCGACGCGTTACTGATCCGCTTCTTCCAAGGTCACGCAACTCACACGGTTCATTTTGCATATTAGCTGTAAGCCCCTGGATGAGTGTGTCATCCCATCATGTTTTTTTTTTTTGACTGATGCAGTGATGTAAATATCTTAAAAAAAAAAAATCTGGACGCGTCATCTAATTGCAAGGATCAACTGACTAATTAATCAAAAACAATTAGTTGACACATTCACACCCGCAGGTTGGCGCCAACGCAACCATATGTCGACGACATGCGTAAGATGTGAAAGTGGGGTGGGGGGGGGGGGAGCAGATGTTGTTTCCTACCTGGCGTCTGGTAGTTGAGTCGTCTCATCTCCACGGGGTCGGAGGAGTTGCCCAGCAGGGAGTCTTTCACTCCACCCGACTGCTCGTCCTTGGGCAGGGGTGACGCCCGCTTCCTAGAGAGACAAACAAACAAACAAACATTAAAGGGGCACCCAACTGCGAGGCAGTCATTTGTCCACTTAAGTGGAAATGACGGCATGATGAGAGTGACATTGATTCTTTTTTTCGATGCAACGAGAAAGAGAAAATTGGCTCTGGCAACTTCCTCAGGGGTCCCCTTCTTGACAATATCTGGATGGGTAAAGGACAAGCAGAAGGCTCCGCAAAGCAAAGTATGAATAATTATGACTATTATCATGACTATCGGCATCATCATCATCTATTCTTGAAGAAATTGGCCAAGAGAGCTTCTCGAAAAGATTCATTCGTGACTGAACTTTTTTGGGGAATCACTGTTTGTTTCGGCCTCCTGGAGAGATCAGGGCTTGATTAAACGTCCCGGAATAATTGGTTTGAGCTGAATTTACGGTTTGCCTGAACCTCACCGAGGGATCAGTTCTTTCCCAAACTTGCAGAATGTTTCGGTTGCTGAGAAAAAAAATCTGATGGAATACCGTTTTTGACCGGGAATTTCCGGGATTGATCACAGTTCAGGTGAACTACCTGGAACAAACTGCTCTCGGCAGAAGCTTCTTGGAAGGACCCATTTTGTGACTGAGCTTCCGGGTTGGATCGTCTTCATTAAATCTCGCAGACGGTTGAGGTCTTGACTACATTTTCAAGATGTTTTGGTTTTTGACAGAATTGTGGCGTAATCTTTTCTGGACTGGACTTTCTGGATTTCTTAGCAAAAGCTTTTTGAATGATTCAATTCTGAGTGAACGCCCTTGTTGGATCAGCGTTTCATTGGACTTGATTGGCTACAACGTTCTTGTCTGGAACTTGCTTGAATTATGGTTTTTGGATGATCTTCTGGGTATAGGTTACGGTTTGGCTGAACGACCTGCTATGTTCGTGTTCATAATCGAACATCTTGGCTGGATCATGAGAAATCCGCAGTCCCTCGAAGGCCAACTGTGGTTCGCCGAAGTTATTTTTAATTTTCGGACGACTTGTAACAACAGAGAGAATTAAGTCCTGGGGCTCTCGCGCGAATCAAAGAGCGCGTAAGGATTAAAACTAAAACCGTACGTCCGCACAAAAGTCCCAAAGTAGCGTACGAAAAAAATATCCGACCTATCAAGCCGTGTGTACGTACATACACGCGCCTGTCGGACATTTTCCCTTGATAAATTACCGAATTGGGGAACCCGCACGTACCGCCTTCGACATGGCCAAATATAAATAATCCATGAGTGGTCAAGGCGATAGCAGCAAAATGCTGGCCAACGCTTTGTCAAAGGTGAATCATGGCGACAATGCTTATCAGCGCGGTGGAGGCAAGGAAGTGGATATTGTTTGGTGGCCTGATTGGCACCGGACAAAAACAAAAAAAGAACAAAAACGACAGGGAGGACAGAAGGAGGAAAAGGAAGTCGGTGATCCCCCTTACCTCCAAAGCCTGCGCGCGGGCACACACACACACACACAGAATACACAGCGTTGATAAGGGAGACCTCAGCCCATTAGCCTCGTGAGTCATGCAATTAAGGCGATAGAAAGACCATCATTTTCCTGGAGTGGTCCAGACTCGCTTTGGATATATGACAGCTGCTGTGTGGGAACGCGCACACGTGCATATGTGTGATTTTCGCAGTTGTGTGTATGCGTGCGTGCCAACAACACGTTGTGTTTACAGTCTTTCCAGAGCGAGAGGGAAACAGGCGGTTGCCGTAATTAGCTCATCAGCCGGGTGGCACGATAGCGGATAATTGAGACCGCTTTTGCAGCACCTGCGTTGCCTGGCGGTTCTTCGCGTAGGCTCGGCCCCGCTCGGCTCGGCCGAGCGGAACCCGGTCCATCGGGTGGACAGGCCGCATGTATTGTATAGCTCAGACGGCTAGCATCTGTTGACACGCGCGCCTTGCTAACGGGCCCCTCTGACTGCAAATGAGAGACGCCCGCTGGAAATGTCGCATCTCAACGCGCCCCATAAAAGCGCGGCTTTTCAAGACGTGCGGCCGCCCGAACCCGCAACACCTGTTACGTTAAACGGCGGGGTCTTAAGCGAATGCTAGCAGCGTGACGGAGAATCCAAGACCAGCATCCCTTTCCCCTCCGAGAGCCGGACTGTGTCCGGGGAGGCAGTTGACGACTCGCGCATGTGTGCTGACCTCAGGTTAAGTCATTATAAAAAAAAAGAGATAAAAACAACCTTGATTGGGATATTTTTAACGATGATTTTTTTTTTATTTGACACTTTTAGATCATTAAAAGCGCCCCGTGTCAACGTGACCCTGGAACATTCTTGCCAATCTCAAGAAACAAATGCAACAGGAGGGTTAAGCGCTGGCCTCCTGCCATTTCTGTAAGGTTGTGCGCGTCATGCTTCAAGTGAGTGTGAGAATCTTCCAAAGAGTTGGACGATGTTAAGTGTGCGCGCGTGTGTGTGTGTGTGTGTGTGTGTGTGTGTGTGCAGTAAGCGGTATGCTTAATGAGCGCATTAAAAGCCCTTTGTTAAGGCTTCTGCCTGGAAGAACGGCTCTCTGCGGCTAATGCCAGCTTAAAGACGGGAACATTTCTTTTTGCGGCATTTTCCCCCCCAGCCTGGCATTTACTTGACAATGGGTCACTCTGCAGCCGTGTGCTGCCTTGGTATTCACATATGGGGGAGGGATCGCATGCCGAAGTCGGATGGATAAGGAAGCACAGCACGGGCACACAGGACTGATGTGATGACGAACACGGCCACCACGTGTGGAGCATGCACATGTCAACCTCACATCTCACACCTCCCGTCACTTGCTTTCACCTGCTTTTCAAAGGAGATGCTGGCCTGATGTTAACATGTCGAAAATGTCGATGCTGCCCCCCAAATAACATGTTTGGACACACAACCTTAAACGACTGCAGTCCTCCATGTTCATTTTTTAAAAAAAATTGGATTGCCGGCTTTTCATTTCCAGCAGCGGATGCGTGTTACTTTTCCACCATTCAAAGCATGCAGCAACATTTCACACTGTTTTCTGCAACGACGCCTTGCGGCAGAGCTCCTTCAGGTTTGCTGTGTTTAGAACTTGGAACTGCCTTTACAGCAGCTCCTGTATTTTGTTCGTCTACTTCTTCCTTTCATCACTTTGCTGCTGTGAATTGGGAATTTCTCCATTGTGAGACTAATAAAGGTTTTCTTATCTTATCTTGGAAGTTTACATTCCGCATGAATATTTCTCGAGCAGATGGAGCCAACCCCCACACCCGTGTCGCTTAATTTCACAGCTTTGACCATTTTCCACTTGCCCCTGAATGGATCCGCATGCAGGGCTCATCTGTGGTGGATAACGATGTGAAAATGGAGATCAATCGTTTTACTTTCAGATGGCGCTGTTGTTCCCCATTCAAAGCATGCAGCAACGTTTCACACCTTTTGCTGTCTCGTCACTAAACCGGAAAAGTGCCTGTCGCTCATTGATGCTGGACAATGTGTGCAAGTAATCTTTGAAATAATAACGATAATATGAGTGGACCACATGGTGCTACTCATCCCCCATTCAAAGCATGCAGCAACGTTGGACAACTTTGACTGCTTTCTGCCTCGCTACTGTACCGCTAAGCGCGTTGCTCACTGGCGTTGCCGTTTACGACGCCACGTGCTGCGTTCAAAACTAATTTCACGTGACTCGTTTTGACCTATTTATCAAAGACGGAGTCTGTTGCGTTTCGCGTCCGTTCAAAGCAAACAAACATGACTTGACGAGTCCATTTAGTGTCTGCTTTCCCTCCATTTTGTCACAATTTTGAACGTGAGAGGAAGCAGACCCACAGTGAAGACCACACAACACAAAATGGAGGACGCATGACTGATGGGGAGTGACAGTACCCACCTCTCCTGTTTGCTGCGTTCATTTCAAAAAAAAAAAAAAAAAAAAAAAAAGGGAAGGAGAGGGAGGGGATTAATAGGCAATTATTATCCTCTTGTTTTAATCCAGCTCTTTGAAAATGTCAAGCATGAGATGTTACGTTTCCGCGAACAACTCCATCGCAGGCTCTGGGTTTGGCAAACGTGCAGGTGGCAATCACAGCCGTTCTGGCGAGGACTCAATTATCTATCGCTTTGTGGGTTTTATTGACAGAAAAAAAAACAAACAAAAAAAAAAAAACTCCAAAAGGTTCTCTCAGCATCCAGCCCACACTCGCTCCTGTCAATCTGTCGGCATGGAGAAAAGGGCTACCGCGGAGGCGCAGCGGCGGGTTATCCGAGGCCTGATTTCAAGCCTCGGCGAGTCTCCTAGCGGACTGTGAGGAGGCGCAGGGGCTGACCGGAGAAAAGGTTGGCTTTTGAAGAACGTTGGTTGTTTATTTGAAATGTGATGACTCATCAGGATAGGATGATCATCAAACAGTCGAGAAATGAGTCAAGAAAATAGACACGATTTGTCATGAACAACAACAGCAAAAAAAAAAACAAAAACAAAAAAAAAACAAGCAACGCCCCATATTTATCGTTGCATAAACGAAGCCAATTATTTGTGTTAATTTCATTTGAACTACTGGCTTTTCATTTTTTTTTAAGGTCATTATTTGTCCACCACATACGCTTGTTTTTATTCCTAATTGAAAGCACGCGACAACCTTCCGAGTTGTCCACCTGACTGCCCTGATTCTGAACTGATTAAGCGCGTCACCTGAGTGATGATTTGTTTTCCTACTGAAGCCACTCGTCCGCAGGCCAAGAAGCAATTCCTGTTTGCACTCTTACGACCAATAAAAGAGGCGTGTGACTTGTTGAGAAAGATTTTGGATGAGTAGAATTTTCTGAACGTTTTTAAAATTTTTTTTTTTATCTCGACCAGGAAAAACTGAAAACAGGTTGGACGTGCCGGTAGAATATCAAGCAAAATTTGGATACGCATCACAATCATCGCGTCGGCTCTTTCAAGAAGCGGACATTCCGCATCACGACTTCCACGCGCAAAACATGAAGAGAGCCACTTACTTTTTGTAGAGCAGGATGGCTATGACGACACTGATGATGAGCACCACGGCAAACACGGGGCCCATCACCCACAGCATTTCCGTCTGCTCCGCACCCCGAGCCAGCGACTGCGAGGTGACCTGGATGAGGTCCGAATAGGGACTGGCGGAAAACGTCATCTGTTGGGAGGGGAACAAATTGTGAGAGTTCAGAATTTTCATAAAATTACCGTCGCATCGGCTAAGGGAAGTTGCGCGACGGCCATTCGGCGTCGAGTCATAATTATTCTGATCGTATGACAGAAGTGTGGAAAGAGGAGTTCAGAACATTCACGAAGGGTTTTTGTCACTGAAGAAGACCAACGTGACATCAGCTATGGGAAGTTAAACTACAGCCACGCTATGGGGCAAAATTTCCGCTATGTCCGACACTTGCCGGGGAAAACAGGAGTTCAGAACATTCCAAACATGAGTTGCTGACAACAGACGTGACATTTCGCACAGTAGAAAGACAGCTACAGTACATCCGCTAAATCATCGCGTCAGAAAAATAGGACGTGTGTGTGTGTGTGTGTGTGTGTGGAGCCAGAAGTTCAGAACTAATCTTTTCCATTTCCATTTTAAAACAATTAAAGTTAGCAGCAACTATTTACGGGGGGGATCATGAGGACAGAGATCTAATGCAAAATGTTTCTCGTTTCTTATGTTCATAGATTAAACTGTAAAGACTTGAATATGCTTTCAAATTCATCTGACATTACCCTTAAAAAATAATTGGCTCACAGATGATTTGATTTTGAAGTCGCGCACAGTGTGGCAAAGTCTCTCCGCAACTTTCCCGAACAAGCCGAGCTAAAACGAGTTCCTCGCCAACATAAAAAAGATGGCCGGCCGTCTTGCTCGTCGAGACCGATCGATTTAATATTTCCTTCAGGCCAATTACTGCTTTTGGCTGGTGTTTCGTCTCCCTTTTAAGCAATTTACCTCACGTAACATTTTCCTTTGGAGTGACGGTTCACACCTTCAAATGACGGCGGCAGAGGAAAAAGGCGAAAACCGTCTTTGAAGCCATTTAACCGTTTTTCAGAACCCCGCCGCCTTGGTTAAATGACACACACACGTAAGGCGTGGTTTACTCTTGGGAGTCATGAGAGCTTTTGACACCCGGAAGAACGTGCGGCGTCACGATGAAAAGGTCTGCAATGACTTGTGGTCACGAAAGGATGCTTGAGCATGGTAAAAAAAAAAAAAAACAAAATTTAAACGTGAATTCCCGAACTAAGCCCAAAAAGAAGTTTGTCTCAGTCGCATGTGTTTTTCCACCGCGTCACACCAGAACGATCCAAAGCAGCCTGATGAGACTTGAGAGCGGGGTGAGCAAGGGGAGCCAGAAAAATGCCCCCCCCCATCCTGTCCCAACCTCCGGGTTCTGCTCAGGATAAATGGGGGTCATCGCCTCTCCTTCATTAGTGTGCGCGGCATGATGATGGTTGAACGAGGGCAAGGGAGGAGGGGGTGGGGGGGCGCCGGCGACAGGGGGCGTATAAATGAGACATCTCGCCCTCCCCGGTCCTTCGTCTTCAAATGGCGGCGAGGAGGAGCAAGACGAGGCGAAGGCGGCGTAGGTGTGAGACGGAGGTACAGCGGGAGAGCGGCGCGACAGACGACAGCGCCGCAAAGCTCCTCATCATTAGAGCTCAGCGTGCTACTCATTGCGCGGCGATGTGGCGACGCCATTCGGGAAGGGAGGGGAGGGCCGCCGGTGACAGATCGCGGGCCCTGACGGGGGCGAATCGGGCTCCCAGCGTGCGGCGGCACCGGCGGGCCGCGGTAATCCGCATCATTAGCGGCACAGTGGCCCGCTCCGCGGCACAAAGGCGGATATTAATTGGAAAGATAAACCGAGATGGGCTCAAAGTGGGATATGCACTTCTGTTATCGCAACTTGAGCAGGGAAAACGGGCGCAGCGTGTGTGTGTGTGTGTGTGTGTGTGTGTGTGTGTGTGTGTGTGTGTGTGAGCTGCGCCGGGGAAAATGCGGACACGCATACACGCGGGCGAGTCAAGTGTGAAAGTGAAAAGGTGACAAAATTGCTGGAACGAGGTGCCTGAATTAATGAACCTGCGATCGCAATGACACATTTCTGCCAACTGAGGGTGCCTGTGAATCTTTTCAAGGTGGAACCGAGATGCTTGAGCAAGCTCTGACTTGTTGCCTTCTTGCAATTGGAAAATCTGCTGCCCACGCTACACCCAAAAAAAAACACAGTCATCAAAACTTAATTCCCTCGCAATTTAGGGTTGTCCGTTTGTCCCGTATAAGAGGGGTGAAGTTGACGAAAATCTGTTGGAAAGCCCAAAATAATTCTAAAATGGAACTTCGAACCAAAGCAGCAGAATTCCTGTACCTTCCCGGGCAGGGGATCTTGAGGCAGTTTTTTGTGGGTGTACCCGTTCATGATAGACAAGTACATCAAATTTCATGTTACTCAGTCAACCATGCTTTGCAGGTCGCATCAGAAGCGCAAAGTAGGGCACCGACTGCCTTGCTCAACGCCAGTAGTCGTATCTGTTTCCCTACGCTTACTCGCCCCCGAGTGTTTTTTTTTTTTTTTTTTGCTGCAATTGAGTAAAACTCCTCCGACCAAAATATGAGCAACGGCAACATCATACAAAGACATTTTCGTGGCTTTGAACTGAGAAGGCGAAGCTTGAAGGCATCCGAGTGGCAGCGTAATTACAACCAGCCGTTTGCAAGTCTAACCATAAAGCGGGAACGAGACCACCGCATTTAACGCTGCGAAATGTTGATTGGATTTATATGACCGAGCGGTACCGAAAAGTTGACCAGAGCCGCCGTGGCCTTCTTGTTTACAAGCTACACGCCGATGAGCTGAAATGCTCGATGATACAGAATGCAAAAAAACAAAACAAAACAAAACAAAAACAAAAACATCTCTTTATTGCGGCGAGATCCAAAGAAGCGGAACACGACGAAGTCCACAATGGTCATTTCAGTGCGGAGCTGCTGTGCGACGTGGCTCTCATCAGATTTGAGTGCCGTTCAATTGGATGATCTCAAGTCCTCTGCCGTGACACTTGCGCTTAGCAACGAGCATCCTTTGCCATTTCCCTTTCGAAAAGCGCAGCTGCAGTCATTTGTTACGCCACACGGGCAGTGAAAAACAAAAGTTTTTTTTTTTTTTTTTTTTTCCCAGGATCCCCCTAAAGGCCACATCACGCTGACCGTTACTGCCCCTACGGTAGGAACAGGAAGCCCTTTGTTGTCCGTCCCCGTTAGTGTGTGAGCGCTCTTTTGTTTTTGGAAGATAATCGGAACCTCCGGACACCACTCGGGATGGGAAAGACCCGCTCTTATGCAACTTGCGTGTTCACGACGAGACCGAGTCTCATCTGGTTGAAGATGCAGCTGAAGTAGACCTCGGCCATCTTATCTCCGAGTACGTGAAACGAGTTGTTTTCAGACGGGGCTAAGAACTTCATTGTCTTCTTAAGGACCTGGCTTAACTGGACCTTGACAAATCATCTTCAAGGGTGTGAAAGTTTCTTATTGGCGACCTGACTTCACGGGAACTTGACAACATATCTTTTCGGCATTGCGAAACTTTTTGTTGATGACGAGCCAAAGACTAATTTGTCTTCTTCAGGACCTCGCTTACCGTGACCTTGACAAAATCATTTTCAAGGATGTGAATCTTTTGGTTTGTTGCTTACTTCTTGGAACTTGACAACTCAGCTTGCCGGTGGCGGTAGAAAATAATATTGATGATAAAGTGATCTTATCAGTGGCAACGACAAAGTACATTTGGCAAAAGAATGTCACATCAAGAAAAATGCTGGCCGGACTGATGGGCCACGTCAAACTGCCCGCCAAACTTTTGTTCATTCAAATGAGAAACGGCGTCATTAGCATTTTAGATGACTTTGACGAGTAGCGGAGGCACCACGACTTCTTTTTTCCATTCAAATGAACTCGAGGAACTGCGAACGTCGCTTTTTCAGAGATGTATAGATGCACACATAATAGCACGCATGAAACATCGGTGGAGTTTGCAGCCGCCAGTGCCGACTCCCACACTCAGCTAGCAGCTGATGAAAGCTGGCAGCAAGCATGGAGACAACGGGAGGAAGAGATGTTCTGCTACTTGCACTATATCCAGTCTGTGATCTGGCCCTTGGGCTACACCCCCCCCCTCCCCCCGCATCACCCCTCCCCCCTTCACTCCCCGATCCCCGGAGCTCCCAATCCGCAGTGCGTAGGGAAAAATACCAACACATTTGTTTCGATTCGCTGTTGACCCTGCAAGCCTCTTGTCTTTCCCAAAGTGGCTTAAATATGCCGCGGGGGGGGGGGGGAACAAACACACACACACATGCAAAGACAGCCATTATGTGTTTCTTGCTGCCTCCCCTGGGGAAGCCCACGCTCGGCTCCTCATCCGAGCGTGTCACAGCCAAAAGGGAGGCGCGGGGAAGTCGTTGAAGAGACAAAAAGTGCAAGTTGGAGAATGATCATGTGCCCCTTTTGCACACTGTGCGTCAGAGGTGGAAAGCCTCGGCAGAGCCGGCATCTTTTGTCCCGCGCCTTGCATCCAGAACGCGACAAAGTGTCATTGCGGCTTGACGCATTCGGATAATGGGCCAGTGTGTCGGATTACCGCACTGCGCATAAAGCTCCACCGGGCCGGCAGAGATTTCATAAATAATACGATGAAATCAACAGATTCTTGTTTTTTTTTTTTTTTTTTTAACTTTTTTTTTTCACTGAATGCGATCATTTAACTCACAGAATGATGAAGGATAAAGACGCTAAGTATAAAATAATCTTTGAAACGTATCATATTCACAGTATTAACTGTACCGGCTTTTTTTTTTTTTTTTTTAAATTTATACACATATGTGTGTATATAAATAAATTCCAATAATCTTTCAGACATTTTTAGGGGCGGATGGTATCAGATGACTTTTTGTCTCTTCTGGGATCATAATTTGTGCTCACTATTGTTGAAGCCTTTCAGGGACGGCGCTGACTACAGTGGACAGCAGATCATGTGATCAGGTTAAAGGGTTAAACTATTAATAGAGGCCGTTCTAAAAAAAGAAAACATTTTTGGAGGGGGGGGCATGATTCGCTCATGGGTTCTCGCTATTGGCGTCGGGGCTAAGTCCCGATGAATCGTGAATAATGAGGGATTATTGTACGGCAGGACTTTATATGACGCGGCGCTCGTATTTTTGATCAACCGCAGAACACAATCATTGACAATTTGTTTGTACAAGAAATCAGACGCCAGTCTCCTTCCCCTGCCTGCGCGTCTCATCATCGGCCGTGCAGGATGAGAGGCCTCCCTCTCTTTTCCCGCCCTCGCTGCGGCACATCACACAGTATTTCATGCTAGCTCCCCTCCCTCGCGCGCCTCTCGCATTAAATGATACTGTTTATACACAGCGGCATCTATCATCCCATTTCACACTTCCCCGGGCTTGTTTATCCGCCTCAGGCTGCGGGGCGACGCGAAGGCACACTACTCCCTCTTTCTTCCTCGCTTCCTTCCTTCCTCACTTTCCCGCCGCCTCCAAAGCTCGGCTGCTTCTGAAAACTCAGGCGCTGCCCTTTGATCCACGGCGGCGAGGGGGGAGGGGGAAGCGGTGACGTCGTTTAAAGTCCGATAACGAGTTGTTTTTATGTCAACAAACGCCCGCTGAGTCGCTTGCGGAGCGCGGCAAAGGGGGCTTCTGTGATGCAATCGGCCAAAGCGGCCTCGTCATCGCCACTTCCGCCGCGCGCCAGGACCGGCGCAACAATCGACTGTGCTTACAGTTCTCACGTTCTTCCGAAGGCGAGGAAAAGCAAATTCGGTGTGAGTTTTGACGCAGTGTGCTGCAACCCTTCGATTTATTTTATTATTATAATTTTTTTTTTTTTTT
>NW_017806235.1:754835-757443 GCF_001891065.2 Hippocampus comes
TTGGGGGGGGGGGGCAATTTTTCGAAAAGATTTGCGGGAAAACACTATATAAAGGATTTTAATTGGACAGGAAAAATTTGTCCCAAAAAAAAAAAAAAAAAAAAAAAAAAAAAAAAAAAAAAAAAAAAAAACAACAAACCTCTTGTGACTTCATGTTACACCAAACCTATGAGACTGGAAGCACGTCTTTAGTCCAATTCCATGACCCTTAGTTGTCCGCGATCACTTTATTTTCGATTGAAATCGACATTCATTCTCAAGTTTATGGCAACGTTTATCGGGACGAAACAAATAAAATCAAAGGAACGACGACGGGCACTTTGTTTTTCCAACCAACGTTTATTCAGCTGGCGAGCTTCTCCTTCCGATCGGAGCGTCTCACCGCTTGCCCACTATTATAGCCTCGGACGGACACGCCTTCCTTTCCCCTTCTCGCAGCGGAGGGGGATTACAGGCCAGGAGGGGGGCCTTGGAGATATTTAAAGCAGCATTTCAAGGGAATGTGGCCTGCTTTTTACAGCCTCCCTCGGCCCCCCCCCGCCCGACCGGGCCCTCTTCTGCCTCTTAACGCCAGCTGTGCTAATCAATCTCCTCTGCTCTCGTCACGGCGGTGAAAGAGACCCGGAGAAAAGGCAGACGGGAGATGGATGGAAGAAATGGATGAATACATGTGGATTGTCAGGGCTCTCTTCTTCGTGTTTGCGGCTAAAAATCTGTTTATACACAGCGGCATCTATCATCCCATTTCACACTTCCCCGGGCTTGTTTATCCGCCTCAGGCTGCGGGGCGACGCGAAGGCACACTACTCCCTCTTTCTTCCTCGCTTCCTTCCTTCCTCACTTTCCCGCCGCCTCCAAAGCTCGGCTGCTTCTGAAAACTCAGGCGCTGCCCTTTGATCCACGGCGGCGAGGGGGGAGGGGGAAGCGGTGACGTCGTTTAAAGTCCGATAACGAGTTGTTTTTATGTCAACAAACGCCCGCTGAGTCGCTTGCAGAGCGCGGCAAAGGGGGCTTCTGTGATGCAATCGGCCAAAGCGGCCTCGTCATCGCCACTTCCGCCGCGCGCCAGGACCGGCGCAACAATCGACTGTGCTTACAGTTCTCACGTTCTTCCGAAGGCGAGGAAAAGCAAATTCGGTGTGAGTTTTGACGCAGTGTGCTGCAACCCTTCGATTTATTTTATTATTATAATTTTTTTTTTTTTTTTGTCAAAGATTTGGACTGACGGTTCAGTGAGAGGACAAGCTCTGTAGTTCTGTCTCTGTTCTGCCGGGGAAAAAAATAATCTCATTTTCAATGCCAGTTCCGGTCCGACTCCAGATATAATTAACTTAAGTGTCGAGCCACGATGAGGAACGACTTTCGCTAATCCCAGAGGCAGCGTGACTCGCACAAACACACGTGGAAATTTAAGAGTGGGTATCGCTGTAGGGTTTTTTTTTTTTTGTGTGCATATTAAACGCAAGGGAAACATTTTAATAAAACATGCCGAAATGCATGCAAACGTCTTTGGTCCTAAGACACACAAAGCGTGAATTGCTCGAATTCATCGGTGACAAAACCCTGTCGAGGTGTGTTGAGGACATCAACGGAGTTGTCAAGACGCTCGCTGGCTTGTTGCGGCTCCGCGTCTGCGACGGAAGCGAGCTTTTAAAGGTGGAGCGACGCCGCGCCGTTAAGGGCAGTCGGCGGAGAAAGACAACGATATGGAATCCCATTAAACGCGGCCGAGCGTGTCCGACAGGCGTCAAGCGGCGAGGGGGACAGCCGGTGAGCATCCCCGTTCCAAGTGGAGCGTATCGCAGCTTGCACTACAGCCTCGGTCACGGCTTTCAGCCTTCCTTGCCGCGGGCGGGCCTCCCTTTCTTAAAACACGCTTCACCAAGGCAGGCTTTTATTCCTTCAACTTTCACAATTCGCCATTCTTCCGTAGTTTGATCACATGTTTAAGCCGTTCGATTTCCTCACCCAACTAAATCCAAGGTTGAAAGAATTTTATTGATTAAAAAAAAAAAAAAAAAACAACACAAGTGGCTGGCACGACGTCTCACTCTCTTTTGTGTTGTCTGCTCACACAAAGATCATTACTTTCAGCTGTCCTCAACCAACTTCATCCAAGTTTGTCAGCACTCGGGCCTGATTACAACAAAGTAACACGAAATTTGGCTCCATAAAAAAAAAAAAAAAAAAAAAAAAAAAAAACAACAAACCTCTTGTGACTTCATGTTACACCAAACCTATGAGACTGGAAGCACGTCTTTAGTCCAATTCCATGACCCTTAGTTGTCCGCGATCACTTTATTTTCGATTGAAATCGACATTCATTCTCAAGTTTATGGCAACGTTTATCGGGACGAAACAAATAAAATCAAAGGAACGACGACGGGCACTTCGTCTTTCCAACCAACGTTTATTCAGCTGGCGAGCTTCTCCTTCAGATCGGAGCGTCTCACCGCTTGCCCGCTATTATAGCCTCGGACGGACACGCCTTCCTTTCCCCTTCTCGCAGCGGAGGGGGATTACAGGCCAGGAGGGGGGGGCCTTGGAGATATTTAAAGCAGCATTTCAAGGGAATGTGGCTTGCTTTTTACAGCCTCCCTCGGCCCCC
>NW_017806235.1:757507-762273 GCF_001891065.2 Hippocampus comes
CGTCACGGCGGGGAAAGAGACCCGGAGAAAAGGCAGACGGGAGATGGATGGAAGAAATGGATGAATACATGTGGATTGTCAGGGCTCTCTTCTTCGTATTTGCGGCTAAAAATGTGCCAAGTCGTATGGCGACATCATTCGGACAAACCAGGCGGGACTCATTGCTTGGTTTCCAAAATATCAAATTCTCAAAAGGTGAACAAAAGGGGCGCGCATCTCTCCAAACAAAACAATTTAATACGTCATCTCAGGACTGATTTCTTTCCTTACTTGGACCCAATGGGAACAGAACGGTCGCGTTAAAACTGAAGCACCGCGATACCCGGACTATATTTGACTGAAAATGAAGCAACAAGCCTTGATTTGCACTCGCTCGCATCTGCTAAATATGCATGCGCGGAGTCCAGCGGCAGCCCAAAGCAATCGCCGGCTCTCATTCCTTCCCAGAGTCAAGTTGACTGCTGACCGTCCCGCGGAGGGGCCCCGGCCGGGCTGGCCTGCGCCGACGCTCTCTTTGAAGCGTCCACTTAAAAAGCCAAAGCGTCTTGTTTCCAAGTATTGTAAAGAGCTTTGCGAAAAGCCACATCTCCCAGGACTTGACGGGGCTAAATGGGGGGTGGGCCGCGGGGTGGGGACGGGGGACTTAGCGGGACAAGCCGCAATGACTTTTAGAGGCGGATGTATTAAAGGCTAAGTGGCAATAAAAACAAGCGCAATTTGGCTCCCCATCGCCGCCTATTCTGGACACGCTTTAGCGGCGGCGTAGTTTGAGCCTGGGGACGGGCGATAAACTTCAACACTCTGCCAGACGCAAAGAGGGGCGCGCCGTTGCGGGGCCGACTCCTTTTTAATTTGGCGAGGTGAGACGGAGGCTCGAGGTCTGAAATTGAAAAACTCTTTCTACTTCGACTGCCATCAAGTTGCAGTTGGCAAAACTGTAACGCATTAAAAGGCTTTATCATCAGGGTATTGATCGGAATAGTCGCCGCTTAATCCTGAACAAGTCATTTGAATATCCTCGTATGGCCCCAACAACAAAAATGGGCCCAAAAATATTCCGTACCGATAGTATCGGGGAATCTTTGAAAACGAATTTCGCTTCTAAGCATAATTGATGTCTAATGTATGTTGAAGTATTAGTGACTAAGAGGGACGAAGTCCAAAGTCACACAACAACAATAATAGTTGTATAAAAAAACCTTTTTGTTTCATCCTAGTTTTCATGAACACCATAAAATACATTTGCAAGGAGTATGCGATTGTGATGATTTGTGTCAAGGATCGGCAGCAGACTGACAGAGAGACAGAGGGTGAAGTGTTGCTGCATGCTTTGAATAGGAAAAAAAAAAAAAAAAATCAACGTCCCCTAGTGGACATATAAAAATGACAACTTGAAAGCAAGTAATACAACATGTAAGGTTAATCAGCAAACGTGTGTAGGTGCGACTCACGTAATTGGAGGCGCTGTCGCTGCCCTCGGATCGCAGGACGGCCAAAACGAAGCAGACGTACTCCTGCCCGCTGGTCAGCGGCTTGTTGTAGTAGTTGTTGTAGCGCTTCTCGTCTCCCAGCGTGAAGGCGGGCGGCAGCAACGCCAGCTTGGCGGCGATGTAAGGCTTGGACGAGTCCAGATGACGCCGCCGCCGCCTCAGCGCGGGGCCTTCGCTCGATTTCAGAAGCTGCGGAAGGAACGGAATTGTTTGCGCGGATAGTAAGACGGGCTTGCTTTTAGCTGTTGTTCAAGTGCTCTAGAAATTGATTTTGAGTTCTAAGCATGCTACTTTGTTCGAGTCGCGCAGCAACACCAAAATACGCTTTACTGTGGAGTATATGCAGCACTGTAGCCATGGCGAAAATGTCTCAAAAGAGAGAAACGCCGTTCGGTGAGTGAGCCGGCTGCAACGTAACGCAGAGCGCTGCGGCGGCATTTTGTGTCGTGCCAAGCGCTGCTCCAGATGCGGATTTTATGAAATGATAATGTCGCAGAGAGGAGACAATGGCCCGCTCGCTGTTTAATGACTCAAGGAGGGCCCTCTCTTTCTCTGCCAGCCTTGTGCTTTATTTAAATACACCGCTATTAATATTCTCACAGTCGTTATGCTCCCGTTCCCTCGTGGGGCGGGAAAATCTTTATTAAAAGGCAGTCGTTATGCTCCCGTTCGTTCCCTCGTGGGGCGGGAAAATCTTTATTAAAAGGAATGATAGAACAGTCGTGAACACTTGATGTAAAACGACGATATCTGCGGGTTGAAGACTTTTGAAAGGCACTTTTGATCAAATTGAAGCCTTCTCGATGGGAGTGGCGACTGGCTCATTATTAGGACGACGTTTTTAAGAATTTTTACAATGTTTGAGGATTTATTTTCGTTGTACGTAGGCATTTATTTAGTCATCCATTTCAGGGATTTCATATATTTCACAATTTATTTCGCAAAAAACATTTAATCCATGTATTGCATTTTAAAAAATTATTCATCAATTCATGAATATATTTATTCATTCGATTAATGGATTTAATTTATTTTCTGATGTAATTAACATTTTTTATTTTTCAGTTTTTATTCTTTATTTATATTTCATTGATTTTTGTCAACAGAATCTCATTTTATTCATCCAGTAAGGGAAGAATTTTACTTTGACTTGATTTATTTTGAGAAAATGTTCAAGGGATAGGTTGTATTAATATCTTTCATTTTATATTTATTTTCATTTTTATTTTATTTTATCCGTCTATTTACAAACTATTACCACTGATTAACGTCGGGTTTGTGTGCTCTCTGTGACGTGTTTTACTTCTGACAGCGACACTCGGCGAGTATGGACTTGTTTCGACTGTGTTCATTTCTTGTGTGCAGGGCGGTGTCTACTTATTCTGTTTACCGGGTGCATTGAGCAGATGGGCACTGTCTGCAGACCTGGCATGCAATAATTAGTCCCCCCCCACCACACAACCTCCACCGTGCTCAAGCCCAGGAGAGCAGTGAAGATAATTGGTAACAAGCAGACACTTCCAGCCCGGTCGGAGTTAATGGCGACCTTTCTCCCGCCACGTAATGTGCCAATCGGCTACCGGCTGGCTCATACTCACCTCATCCAGGTCCATCTCATCCGGATTCTTCCAACGCCGGCTCGACTGGGACACGGGCAGAACGACAATGTAGTACCACCTGTCAAAACAACAACAACAAACACGTTGGCATCCGGTGACAAACTCGAAGGTTGGAACAAAGTCGAACATCAGCAAACTAATAATTAAGAAACGCAATCTGCCCAACAACACACAACACATACACACATGCACACACACACACAGTCCCAGCCAGACGAGCTTTGAGACACCCACAGGACTCCGGAGGTTAATAGGACGCCCCGTGTGAGTAAGCTCTAATTGCTGTCATTAGCGGGCCTTCAAACGGAGCCAAAAGTAAGGCTTTTAGTACAGTTGGGAATTGAAAAGAATAATAAAAATAAATCGTTATTTTTTTAAATCAATAGTTTAATAATTTGGGGGGTGGGGGGGGAGGAGGAGAAAGATATCATCCATGCATTACGATATCTATAGCCTGAAAAATAGAAGACAACCAGAACAGGCCAGTTGCAATCGATTCAGCAGCGCCCTGAGAATGAAATGAGCTGGGGAATGAAAATGCTCGCAGACAGACAGACCTTTGTTTCACTTTATTCATTTATTTTTTTTCAAGCACTACTTCTGTGTGCTTTCACAGTGCTTCTCCGCAGCATGTTCCAATCAGACAATTACATGATGTATCTTATGTATGATGTATATTGTTTGGAACGGGAGCTTGGACTTGTGTGTGTGTGTGTGTGTGTGTGTGTGCGTGTGTGTGTGTGTGTGTGTGGTGTGTGTGTGTGTGTGTGTGTGTGTGTGTGTGTGTGTGTGTGCGTTTTTAAACCAATCAAAGATGTTGAAGCGTTCGTTCATTCCACTGACCTGACACGTGTGGTGGTCTGCACCTTGGGCAGGTTAATGGTCATCATGCCGCCCTGAGCCTGATGGGCGCTGTACAAAGGCTTGGTCTTGATAAGGTCGGGAGCGGTACGGATGGACACTTGCTGCTGCAGACCCCCGGCGATGTTGCCACGGCTGGTCAGCACGAACGAGTAGTCGGTGTCGGGCTGCAGCTGCGTGATGAGCTTCCGCTTGAGGTTGCCCTGCACCTCCACGCTCTGCTGGCTGTACAGGATCTGCAACGGCGACGCAGAGAGTTAGTAAGCAGCGCTCACGGTCAAGACAGGTCCTGGCGGCCACTCACCTTAAAAGGCACTTGGGACTTGTAGTTGGGCGGCAAATCCCAGGTGAGGAGCACCGACGTCTTCATGACTGCTTTGACCCCGAAATTCAAGGTGGGGAAATCTGCGGGCGAATGGAAAGAACCCTTTGATGAACACATACGGGTATCGTCCACACATGAGAGTGAGCTTGCTTTTTCGACATCGTGAAAGTCTTGATTAGCAAAGACACATCAGCGGAGCGTCTAAAATAAGAATTTCCAGCATTACTTTACATAACGCTAAACAACACGACAATGTACTGTAAATGTGACGGCAGGGAGGATGGTTTGACTGCAGCGTGTAATGAGATTAGTCGGCCATAAATCAATAAACACACACACACACACACACGCACACACACACACACACACACACACACACACACACACACACACACTGGTGCGCGGGGGCGGGGTGCTCAATGAGGACAGCATGCCGACTGGTGCAAAAAACAAACAAACAAACAAACAAAA
>NW_017806235.1:762399-767525 GCF_001891065.2 Hippocampus comes
GATGCCGCGTTGACCCCCCACGTAGTAGGCGATCTTGCCGTTTCTCTCGGCCAGCAGCGGCGGGTCCCACGTCAGCTGCGTGCTGGACTGAGTCAGGCCCGTCACCTGCAGGTTCAACGGGAACCCCGAGGGCACGTCCTCAGGAGTGCCGATCTCCTTGGTGTAGGCCTCGCCCACGCCGGCGCGGTTACGGGCACTGAGGCGGAAGACGTAGGTGGCGCCCTTGTGCAGTCCCGTCACCGTGTAGTGGTCATCGGTGTTGCGCAGTTCACGCGACGTGTACGCGTCGTCGTCGGCGCGCTTGTACTGTAGCAGATATCCCATCAGCTCGCCCACCATATCTTTGGGAGGCTGCCACTGGATGAGCGCCGTGTTGCCCATGGTGGCGCTGATCATCATGGTGGGCTTGCCGGGCACTGGAATCACAATCACAGACTGTCACGTCTTTGGCTAAAACGGCTTTCATTTGCACTCAAAGACAAACTGCACTTGAGTATATACTCCGGTTTATTCGCAGAAACGTTCCAGTCTTGCTCACGCATATAAAGAAAAAAATGGCGCACCGAAGGTAAATGAACTCTCTAGATTTGACAGGACAAAGAGTCAAACGCACTAATACAAAATGAGAAGACTTGGAAGGAGCTGCTGTGGACCACGACTCAAACCCAGACGCTCGCACGCAGACTAACTCACGTGGCCACGCCCCCTTGAAGCACACATCCAACAATGCCCTTTGGAAAAGCAGTTTATTTCTTTCCACTCTCTTATGTTTTGTTATGTATTCATGCAAGGGCATTTCGGTCAACAATTATACTGTTAAAACCAAACAAAAACACGAGAGACGTTCAATACTCGAATGGAGGAACACTGTGTTCACCTGCTCCGGTGGTGGTGACCAATTTCGGTTTGCAACGAGGTCCGTCTCCCCTGGTGGTGTACGCCGCCACGGCAATGGAGTAGGTGGTCTCAGACTGCAGTCCGGTAATGAAGGCCTCCTGCGATGTGGCGACATTTACAAAGGGCTCAAATTATAAACGACGACACAAAAGAGCCTTCTGAGACGAGCACCCACAAAAAACAAGTCGACGATGGAGTAGGTGGTCTCAGACTGAAGTCCGGTAATGAAGGCCTCCTGCGACGTGGCGACATTTACAAAGGCCCAAATTATAAACGACGACACAAAGAGGCCTTCTGAGACGAGCACCCACAAAAAACAAGTCGACACCCTCCGGCATCCACCGGGTGTCCTGGTCAAATCTGTTCACAACACCCCTCAAAAAACAAGACTTGGATCTTCCAAAAGGCACACGCAAACTGGACCAGGAACTTTTCTTGGCCAAGAAAAACTCCCGCGCCCAATGGCAAGGCACACTCCAAACCCCATCGACCAACCGGATGAGCGGGAACATCACCAGCGTGTCAGTGTTCACGCCGGCCGCACGGGAGACCACCAGAGGCTAAGCACCATCTTGCATCATAGAAATGAACATTTGCCGACAAATGATTAAAAAAAAAAAAAAAAAAAAATCTGTATGTGTTCCATAATCAATTGACGATAATTGTCACCTCGCACAACAGAAATAAACGGAGCCACGAGCAGGGCGCTACCTGACTGGTTAGAGGCAGTACAGGATTGGATATTTAAGTCTCGGCATACACGTAAATAACTTAGTGTGAGTACACCATCAAGCTATCGTGCAACACCTCCTTGCGGCATTCGTGTTGGTCAATGTGGCACAGAAACGGGGGGTCGGAATAACTGGAGAATTGTCGGAGAATGCTCTTCACTCCGAAAAAAAAAAGTGAAAATCTGGACATTTTGACGATGTCTAAAAAAATAACGCCGGTGGTGGTCTACCTGTGGATTCCCATCGAGGAGTACACTGGGGCGGACACAAGAACACGGACACGCTTGCGTGGAACAGCACACACACACACACACACACACATGAACATTGCATGAAAGAAATAAGCACACGAGTACTCACCACTTACAAATTAATTTTTTTTTTTAAAAAACGGTATATGGTCCATATGTATGCACACAAATGTCGGTACTCTCTTTATCTACAGCGATAGAAATATGTCTTATTATTATTAGGACCCTTTGGAGTATATTATCATAGCTTAAAAAAAAGAAAGAACAGCTTTGACTGGCAACCACTTGATGGCAGATTTGGCGTCATATGCATGTCTGATAGAAATATGTCTTATTATTAGGACCCTTTGGAGTATATTATCAGAGCTTAAAAAAAAAAGAAAGAACAGCTTTGACTGGCCACCACTTGATGGCAGATTTGGCGTCATATGCATGTCATTACAGAGATGGCACTATCAACGACTATCGGCACAGGATATCATCATAAAAACGTTTGTAACTTTACTTTGGAATAAAAATACCATTATTCTCTTCATACGTAATGGCTTGAACAGTCTCACACGCACGGACATTTTTCTCCGCCAACGTCGAATTAGCTCGACTGACACTTTTATTTTTATTTTTTCTCATTCGGGACCGAATGCGGGTCGAGAAAATCGTGTGGTAGAAGGAAGAACTGAACAACAAACAATGTACATTCAAGTTCTATTTGATTATCTTATACTTAAACATGATCAAGAACAAACGACATCCAGTACATTATTCCAAACACCAAACGTAATATTTTCCGTTCATGAACTGAATTGTGAAGTAACGTGGATGAATGAATTTTGCCTGCGCAGTCCAATGGCACGCAAACGTTATCGTTGACCGCGGCCTCAATTGCATCTCCGCATCACGGGCGAGACGACCGTTGCAAAAGCGCTTTGAACACGTCCCGTGCAGAACGAATTCCTTCTGTCTTCCAAAACAACTTCTCTGACGGCTCCTTTGAATTCTCCAAGAAGCAGCATATCGCGCTTACGCTCAAGCGCGCTGATGAAGACGAGGTGAGAACACGGCACGAAAGGCCAGCGTGTGACGGCAGCGCGGAACGGCGAGCTGTCGTCGACATGAAAGGCCGCTGCTCCTCTCGGAGATGATAAAACGTGCGGAAGGACAACAGGTTCGCTTTTAAGTGATGTCTTCCGACGACGGGAAAAGCGTCCACGCTGAACGTCACGTGAAATGGCCGCCTTTGGTAATTCGACAGGCGCCCAAGTCATCAGCGAGCATCTTGAAGGCTGAACTTGCAATAAATATAGACGACAAGGAGGGGCTTGCCAATGGCGGCCGTGATAAATCCAATCTGACGGCGCTAAATCCATCCGACGCTTTTATTCATGAGATTTTTGGATGTCATCGCCGCGTCGTCTTAGGAATCAATGGAAGTGTAATGAGTTAACTATCTGACGGCGAGCGACAGAACAGAGGCGGAGCTTATCGGGCCCATCTAGTTCGCAGTCAGCGTGGGCTGGCGGCGCTGAAATGGAAGCCGACGGAACATCGGCGTCAATATTAACACGTACCGTAAACGGTTCAGGCCCAACTAGTTTGCTGCTCAAATGGTCTGTCATGAAAAATGACACAGAGCGCAGACTCGTTGGGCCTGAATCAACTGGAGACGTGTATGAGGAATTTGGGGCTGAACTGTAAGTGTATATTCTGAATCGTACAGCAATACACCAATTTACCTTTTCGTTTCGATTTTGAATGGCTGCCCAGCGAGGCAGAAAAGATGAATAATTTGAGGCTGAAGTGTACAGAAATAATCGCATCTATTTAGGTTCCGTTTTGAGCAGCAAACTAGTCGTCAATCGGTCAAACTTTTGACTACTCTGCTTTTGTTCAAACAAGATGTGTTATTTTGGGGGATGCTATTTCATATTTTCCTACCGTGAAGACCTCATTTTCCCCAATTTCCTCAAAGGCCCAGACTAAGTCGTATGGGTGAACGTCTCTTGCTGTGTTTGTGACGCGTGAAGTGAGAACACAAATCAAATGCATTTAAGGCACGGCACGCACACAATCACACATTCAACCCAAACACACAAACAATACCCCAAACTGCGGATTGGGACCCTGTTAAAAAAACCAAAAAAAAAACGGCAAACCCAGCAGCACACATGAGGCTTACTCACATGCTCGGTGAACTCCGTAATATTGAACTGATGGGAGAGAAGACAAGACACACAGGACACAGGGTGGGGTGCACGGAGGAGGAGAATGAGTCAAGAGGCAACACAACAGGCACGAGGAAAAAAAAAAAAGCGCTTGGACTTTTTTTTTTTCCGCTGCGAGACAGATGAATGTAGGTGTCATGCAGAGGAAGCGGCAGAGAGAGAGAGACAGCGTGCGTGATGGAGGAGAGGCAGTAAAAAAAAGTTGAATGTGTGTCGTCAAGGTCGGGTATGATTGTGAAACTTTCTGCTGTTATGATGCACTGCCTTGTTTTCCCATCTGCCTATCAATCTTACCAAAACATGTTCCCACACATCTCCATTAGCCGGAACTGCACTGGATGTTTCAGGGGTGGAAAGCGTTTCCCTGGCACGATTTTTTTTTTTTTTTTTTTGTGGGTTTCTTTTTTTATTCATTACATTTCAATATGTTTTCCAAATGTTCCTTTTTGCTCGCCCCGGGAGATTCCCGGGGGACGCGAAAGCCCACGGCTCCGCCACCGAGCATGAAATCTTATTACCGGCGCCACTGTACTCGTGCCCCGACATCAAAACCCGTCCATGCGGAATGCAAACGCTTGCCATTTACCGGCAACGCTCTGCGTAGTTCAACAACTCGTGGGCCAGGTTCACCGATGGGCGGCATCAGGAGGTCGTGGTGAGGACTTGGGGCAGGATTAAGAATTCTTGGGGAGGTTGGCAAGACCAAATGGAAGCGAAAAATGGCGGGGAGGTGCAAATTTTACTGTCACCGATGTATAAACAGAATGTCCCGTATTTTCCGCACTAAAAGGCGCGCCTAAAAGCCTTCCATTTTCTTAGAAGCTCACAGCGCGCCTTAAAATCCGATGCGCCTTGTGTATGCATCATTACGGTAATATTTCGACCCCAAAAATGGCAGCGGCAAGAGTTCAACGTGAACGAGTCATTGTTATAACTTGCTGTTGGTTAAGTGAACTGTGTCGCTGCTTTATTAAATAAGTTTTACTGACATCTGATCGTTCTGTTGGTGTTTCCTTGAGCGTAGC
>NW_017806235.1:785019-793190 GCF_001891065.2 Hippocampus comes
GATCACTCCGGCCGGGCGGGAGACCACCAGAGGCGAAGCACCATCTTTCATCATAGAAATGAACATTTGCCGACAAATGATTAAAAAAAAAAAAAAAAAAAATCTGTATGTGTTCCATAATCAATTGACGATAATTGTCACCTCGCACAACAGAAATAAACGGAGCCACGAGCAGGGCGCTACCTGACTGGTTAGAGGCAGTACAGGATTGGATATTTAAGTCTCGGCATACACGTAAATAACTTAGTGTGAGTACACCATCAAGCTATCGTGCAACACCTCCTTGCGGCATTCGTGTTGGTCAATGTGGCACAGAAACGGGGGTTCGGAATAACTGGAGAATTGTCGGAGAATGCTCTTCACTCCGAAAAAAAAAAGTGAAAATCTGGACATTTTGACGATGTCTAAAAAAATAACGCCGGTGGTGGTCTACCTGTGGATTCCCATCGAGGAGTACACTGGGGCGGACACAAGAACACGGACACGCTTGCGTGGAACAGCACACACACACACACACACACACATGAACATTGCATGAAAGAAATAAGCACACGAGTACTCACCACTTACAAATTAATTTTTTTTTTTAAAAAACGGTATATGGTCCATATGTATGCACACAAATGTCGGTACTCTCTTTATCTACAGCGATAGAAATATGTCTTATTATTATTAGGACCCTTTGGAGTATATTATCATAGCTTAAAAAAAAGAAAGAACAGCTTTGACTGGCAACCACTTGATGGCAGATTTGGCGTCATATGCATGTCATTACAGAGATGGCACTATCAACGACTATCGGCACAGGATATCATCATAAAAACGTTTGTAACTTTACTTTGGAATAAAAATACCATTATTCTCTTCATACGTAATGGCTTGAACAGTCTCACACGCACGGACATTTTTCTCCGCCAACGTCGAATTAGCTCGACTGACACTTTTATTTTTATTTTTTCTCATTCGGGACCGAATGCGGGTCGAGAAAATCGTGTGGTAGAAGGAAGAACTGAACAACAAACAATGTACATTCAAGTTCTATTTGATTATCTTATACTTAAACATGATCAAGAACAAACGACATCCAGTACATTATTCCAAACACCAAACGTAATATTTTCCGTTCATGAACTGAATTGTGAAGTAACGTGGATGAATGAATTTTGCCTGCGCAGTCCAATGGCACGCAAACGTTATCGTTGACCGCGGCCTCAATTGCATCTCCGCATCACGGGCGAGACGACCGTTGCAAAAGCGCTTTGAACACGTCCCGTGCAGAACGAATTCCTTCTGTCTTCCAAAACAACTTCTCTGACGGCTCCTTTGAATTCTCCAAGAAGCAGCATATCGCGCTTACGCTCAAGCGCGCTGATGAAGACGAGGTGAGAACACGGCACGAAAGGCCAGCGTGTGACGGCAGCGCGGAACGGCGAGCTGTCGTCGACATGAAAGGCCGCTGCTCCTCTCGGAGATGATAAAACGTGCGGAAGGACAACAGGTTCGCTTTTAAGTGATGTCTTCCGACGACGGGAAAAGCGTCCACGCTGAACGTCACGTGAAATGGCCGCCTTTGGTAATTCGACAGGCGCCCAAGTCATCAGCGAGCATCTTGAAGGCTGAACTTGCAATAAATATAGACGACAAGGAGGGGCTTGCCAATGGCGGCCGTGATAAATCCAATCTGACGGCGCTAAATCCATCCGACGCTTTTATTCATGAGATTTTTGGATGTCATCGCCGCGTCGTCTTAGGAATCAATGGAAGTGTAATGAGTTAACTATCTGACGGCGAGCGACAGAACAGAGGCGGAGCTTATCGCGCCCGTCTAGTTTGCAGTCAGCGTGGGCTGGCGGCGCTGAAATGGAAGCCGACGGAACATCGGCGTCAATATTAACACGTACCGTAAACGGTTCAGGCCCAACTAGTTTGCTGCTCAAATGGTCTGTCATGAAAAATGACACAGAGCGCAGACTCGTTGGGCCTGAATCAACTGGAGACGTGTATGAGGAATTTGGGGCTGAACTGTAAGTGTATATTCTGAATCGTACAGCAATACACCAATTTACCTTTTCGTTTCGATTTTGAATGGCTGCCCAGCGAGGCAGAAAAGATGAATAATTTGAGGCTGAAGTGTACAGAAATAATCGCATCTATTTAGGTTCCGTTTTGAGCAGCAAACTAGTCGTCAATCGGTCAAACTTTTGACTACTCTGCTTTTGTTCAAACAAGATGTGTTATTTTGGGGGATGCTATTTCATATTTTCCTACCGTGAAGACCTCATTTTCCCCAATTTCCTCAAAGGCCCAGACTAAGTCGTATGGGTGAACGTCTCTTGCTGTGTTTGTGACGCGTGAAGTGAGAACACAAATCAAATGCATTTAAGGCACGGCACGCACACAATCACACATTCAACCCAAACACACAAACAATACCCCAAACTGCGGATTGGGACCCTGTTAAAAAAACCAAAAAAAAAACGGCAAACCCAGCAGCACACATGAGGCTTACTCACATGCTCGGTGAACTCCGTAATATTGAACTGATGGGAGAGAAGACAAGACACACAGGACACAGGGTGGGGTGCACGGAGGAGGAGAATGAGTCAAGAGGCAACACAACAGGCACGAGGAAAAAAAAAAAAGCGCTTGGACTTTTTTTTTTTCCGCTGCGAGACAGATGAATGTAGGTGTCATGCAGAGGAAGCGGCAGAGAGAGAGAGACAGCGTGCGTGATGGAGGAGAGGCAGTAAAAAAAAGTTGAATGTGTGTCGTCACGGGTGGGTATGATTGTGAAACTTTCTGCTGTTATGATGCACTGCCTTGTTTTCCCATCTGCCTATCAATCTTACCAAAACATGTTCCCACACATCTCCATTAGCCGGAACTGCACTGGTTTCGGGGGGGAAAAGGTTTCCCTGGGCCTTTTTTTTTTTTTTTTTTTTTTTTTTTTGTGGGTTTCTTTTTTTATTCATTACATTTCAATATGTTTTCCAAATGTTCCTTTTTTGCTCGCCCCGGGAGATTCCCGGGGGACGCGAAAGCCCATTTCCTGCCGCCGGCTCCGACACCGAGCATGAAATCTTATTACCGGCGCCACTGTACTCGTGCCCCGACATCAAAACCCGTCCATGCGGAATGCAAACGCTTGCCATTTACCGGCAACGCTCTGCGTAGTTCAACAACTCGTGGGCCAGGTTCACCGATGGGCGGCATCAGGAGGTCGTGGTGAGGACTTGGGGCAGGATTAAGAATTCTTGGGGAGGTTGGCAAGACCAAATGGAAGCGAAAAATGGCGGGGAGGTGCAAATTTTACTGTCACCGATGTATAAACAGAATGTCCCGTATTTTCCGCACTAAAAGGCGCGCCTAAAAGCCTTCCATTTTCTTAAAAGCTCACAGCGCGCCTTAAAATCCGATGCGCCTTGTGTATGCATCATTACGGTAATATTTCGACCCCAAAAATGGCAGCGGCAAGAGTTCAACGTGAACGAGTCATTGTTATAACTTGCTGTTGGTTAAGTGAACTGTGTCGCTGCTTTATTAAATAAGTTTTACTGACATCTGATCGTTCTGTTGGTGTTTCCTTGAGCGTAGCTCCATCTGGTGGATGCATTGTAGATTGCGCCTCATAATCCAGTGCGCCTTTTCGTGTGGAAAATACGGTAAACTGTTTTCAGGTGGTAGCGCTGATATATGGATCATTATAAATATTTCTAGGTGGGCTGCAATTTGTGGCAGTTTTTCGCTGTTCGTGGCAGGGCCTGGTCGCAATCCGCCGCCAACGGCTGGGGTTCACTGTACCCGCTTTAAGCAGCCAAAACAAATCTATAACAACTCACAGTCGGAAGGCGCTGTACCTGACTGCTTCATTTGTTTCCTTTCAGCTTTCAGTCTCATCGCAAATCTCCTTTTGCCTCAACTCCAGGCAGAGAATTCTAATTTACCCTGGCACACATTTCTATTTCCAATGCCACCGCTAGCCGCTAAGTTTCATCGTCGCCGACGGATGCAAATGCGATGACACGGACCGAGATTTGCGGCGATCAAAATGAGACCGAGGTGGCGGTGGCGTGACGAGTGATGTGGAAGAGAAGGAGCTGCCATTGGTGATGGAGTGAAATGGGCTGAGGTGCTTTTTTGTTCCCCCATTTCTATTCAAGTCCTATCTCCGGCAGTGAGGCGAAACAAACGCGCGCGCGCACACATGCACGAGCCAACACAAACACGCGTGAAGCCCGCAAACGCATGAACGGTCAGGCAAAATGGAGCCGAGAAAGCGGCTGCTGAATGTGGGCAAACATGGGCAGTAAGTGTAGAGAAACAGGCGGGCTGACGCATTCAACCACAAAGCACACCATTTTCCGATGACTGTCACCGATAAATGTACGATCAGGTGCAATGGTGCCCATTCTAATTTTGTTTGGCGACCGGGTTGACCCCCTTCATGAGCTTTCCCCTAACATTGCGTTTGTCCTTCTTTTTGCTTTCCACCGGTGTCCTTGAGATACTTGGAGGGACCCGGCTTATGAGTTTCGAAAGGTATGAGACGTCATTCTAGTGAATTTTCTTTCGCGGTTTGGCAAAGAGTAAACAAATTCATCAACAAAGAAGCTTCAAGCTGTCGAAAAGACGCTGCTACCTTAGCAGTGTCATCTTAGCTTAATGCTAACAAACAATATGCAAAACATCACGCGCAGGATAGCGCGTGATGTTATATTATTGTATATTATGGTATTATGGTAATATTATGTCTAAAACTGCTAATAGCAATGGTTAGCATTGCTATTAGCAGTTTTAGAAGATATTGTTTTTCAATAAACGGTGGAGGAAAATGTCGACAGATGCAATAATGTTCACAGGCACGTTTTCTTGATCTGTTACGGAAAATGAGAGAATCTTACAAAGCCGCTTACGGTCGTAGTCGTAGAAGAAGTGGTTTACGCTTCTTCCATTTGTGTCCGCATGGCTATATTATACCGCTCCCCATTGGACAAGGCGGGGACACCAGAGGGAACAGGACAAGGAATAATTCATTTAATTACGTTTCTAGTCTGTTTTGATCAATTATTATCGACTGAATTTTTTTTCTTTGTTGAAAAAAATTTGCAGTTTCCACAGAGCAACAGGGGAGCATGCAGACGTGACATTCCCACGCGCGTTTATCTTTAGCTGTGCGTCGCCATCGTCACATTTGGAACCCCAGCAGACCTTTTTCGCTCGTATAAGAGCGCGAGCGAGAAAAGCAGAGTATGTACTGCACAGTGGAAAAAAGGGCCTTTTATCACAGGTAATAATTGCCTAAAGGTTACCCGAAGTGCAAAGCAGCAAAAGCGGTCCCCGTCCGTCACGGTCGCAAAAAAAGGGGTCGATAGCATCGCGCTGTTAGCTCTGGCCTCTTGGTTTAAAATTAGCACGGAAAATTGAGGGTGCTGTGTGGGCTGGGGCATGGAAAGAGGTGCTTGTCGCGCCCACACGCACGCACACACACACACGAGGCATTGCGGCTAAGCGTGAGGAGGTGAGCGGCAGCCAGAGATAAGAGCAGAGGGAGAGGTGATAGCCATGCAGACGGAATTCGCCATCCAATCGCAGTCAGGTTTGCGTGACACCTTCGATAAAGTCAAAGAATGTTTTTAACCTGTATGTTAAGTTTGCTTCTGCGGTACACCAAAACTGTTCACAGGTCAATGTGGTTAGCACGAGCGCCTCAAAGAGCAGTCGGGTTCGATTCCAGCCCTCGGCCTACCTACGCGGAGTTTGCATGCTCTCCCCCTGTCTGCGTGGTACAAGCCCCCTAATTCTTGTTACATATATAATAATAATAATAACGAAATGGGTCTTCTTTGACAGGCAAAGTGTGTTTTTTTTTCAATACTACCCCATTACAGGAGCTTACTTGTGTTACGTGTCAACACAGTGATGATTTGCCAGGTGATAGACGATGTGTGGCGAGACGGTTGGGTGAGAAAATGGCTGTCTGAACATTACTTTTGTTTTTAGCTGACTGTGTGGTCCTTCCCTTCGTTGATGTCCGGGCAGGCCCGTGCAGGTGGCCCACTCAAGATGACTAAATCGAGGGGAACCGACTTGCACGCAAAGGCTCTCTCTCGGAATGACGCAAAAGGGAAAAAGGGAGACAGCAGGCAAGATAGAGAATTGCCAGAGGCGGGAACAACGGCGGGTTTGAGAGAGAGCGAGGGTGGGGGGAGACAAGCGTCTTCACGACTGACTCGAGTGGCAATTTGCGAGATGTGTTAATTGCGTGGCACTGGCACAAACCAGAGCTGTCAGGCACGAAAGCTCGGGATCACGTCAAGTTCAAGCCGGCAGGTTCATGCGCAGGCAAGAAGCCGCCATCTTATCTGCGGCGCACACTAAAAGGGGTCCAAGTGAGACAGCATGCTGGTTATTCAATAGGGGTACGAGCGTAATACCCGTTTGGTGGCGATGTGTGAGCACCAAATATTTGAAGTGTTTTCAAATAATTTGGGCCTTTGAACATTTTGAGTTCATCATCACTTATTAAAAAAAAAAAAAAAACTGTTTTCAGGTGGTAGCGCTGATATATGGATCATTATAAATATTTCTAGGTGGGCTGCAATTTGTGGCAGTTTTTCGCTGTTCGTGGCAGGGCCTGGTCGCAATCCGCCGCCAACGGCTGGGGTTCACTGTACCCGCTTTAAGCAGCCAAAACAAATCTATAACAACTCACAGTCGGAAGGCGCTGTACCTGACTGCTTCATTTGTTTCCTTTCAGCTTTCAGTCTCATCGCAAATCTCCTTTTGCCTCAACTCCAGGCAGAGAATTCTAATTTACCCTGGCACACATTTCTATTTCCAATGCCACCGCTAGCCGCTAAGTTTCATCGTCGCCGACGGATGCAAATGCGATGACACGGACCGAGATTTGCGGCGATCAAAATGAGACCGAGGTGGCGGTGGCGTGACGAGTGATGTGGAAGAGAAGGAGCTGCCATTGGTGATGGAGTGAAATGGGCTGAGGTGCTTTTTTGTTCCCCCATTTCTATTCAAGTCCTATCTCCGGCAGTGAGGCGAAACAAACGCGCGCGCGCACACATGCACGAGCCAACACAAACACGCGTGAAGCCCGCAAACGCATGAACGGTCAGGCAAAATGGAGCCGAGAAAGCGGCTGCTGAATGTGGGCAAACATGGGCAGTAAGTGTAGAGAAACAGGCGGGCTGACGCATTCAACCACAAAGCACACCATTTTCCGATGACTGTCACCGATAAATGTACGATCAGGTGCAATGGTGCCCATTCTAATTTTGTTTGGCGACCGGGTTGACCCCCTTCATGAGCTTTCCCCTAACATTGCGTTTGTCCTTCTTTTTGCTTTCCACCGGTGTCCTTGAGATACTTGGAGGGACCCGGCTTATGAGTTTCGAAAGGTATGAGACGTCATTCTAGTGAATTTTCTTTCGCGGTTTGGCAAAGAGTAAACAAATTCATCAACAAAGAAGCTTCAAGCTGTCGAAAAGACGCTGCTACCTTAGCAGTGTCATCTTAGCTTAATGCTAACAAACAATATGCAAAACATCACGCGCAGGATAGCGCGTGATGTTATATTATTGTATATTATGGTATTATGGTAATATTATGTCTAAAACTGCTAATAGCAATGGTTAGCATTGCTATTAGCAGTTTTAGAAGATATTGTTTTTCAATAAACGGTGGAGGAAAATGTCGACAGATGCAATAATGTTCACAGGCACGTTTTCTTGATCTGTTACGGAAAATGAGAGAATCTTACAAAGCCGCTTACGGTCGTAGTCGTAGAAGAAGTGGTTTACGCTTCTTCCATTTGTGTCCGCATGGCTATATTATACCGCTCCCCATTGGACAAGGCGGGGACACCAGAGGGAACAGGACAAGGAATAATTCATTTAATTACGTTTCTAGTCTGTTTTGATCAATTATTATCGACTGAATTTTTTTTCTTTGTTGAAAAAAATTTGCAGTTTCCACAGACTTACTCACATGCTCGGTGAACTCCGTAATATTGAACTGATGGGAGAGAAGACAAGACACACAGGACACAGGGTGGGGTGCACGGAGGAGGAGAATGAGTCAAGAGGCAACACAACAGGCACGAGGAAAAAAAAAAAAAGCGCTTGGGCTTTTTTTTTTTCCGCTGGGCGACAGATGGC
>NW_017806235.1:794410-800501 GCF_001891065.2 Hippocampus comes
ATTTTTTCGCTGTTCGTGGCAGGGCCTGGTCGCAACCCGCCGCCAACGGCTGGGGTTCACTGTACCCGCTTTAAGCAGCCAAAACAAATCTATAACAACTCACAGTCGGAAGGCGCTGTACCTGACTGCTTCATTTGTTTCCTTTCAGCTTTCAGTCTCATCGCAAATCTCCTTTTGCCTCAACTCCAGGCAGAGAATTCTAATTTACCCTGGCACACATTTCTATTTCCAATGCCACCGCTAGCCGCTAAGTTTCATCGTCGCCGACGGATGCAAATGCGATGACACGGACCGAGATTTGCGGCGATCAAAATGAGACCGAGGTGGCGGTGGCGTGACGAGTGATGTGGAAGAGAAGGAGCTGCCATTGGTGATGGAGTGAAATGGGCTGAGGTGCTTTTTTGTTCCCCCATTTCTATTCAAGTCCTATCTCCGGCAGTGAGGCGAAACAAACGCGCGCGCGCACACATGCACGAGCCAACACAAACACGCGTGAAGCCCGCAAACGCATGAACGGTCAGGCAAAATGGAGCCGAGAAAGCGGCTGCTGAATGTGGGCAAACATGGGCAGTAAGTGTAGAGAAACAGGCGGGCTGACGCATTCAACCACAAAGCACACCATTTTCCGATGACTGTCACCGATAAATGTACGATCAGGTGCAATGGTGCCCATTCTAATTTTGTTTGGCGACCGGGTTGACCCCCTTCATGAGCTTTCCCCTAACATTGCGTTTGTCCTTCTTTTTGCTTTCCACCGGTGTCCTTGAGATACTTGGAGGGACCCGGCTTATGAGTTTCGAAAGGTATGAGACGTCATTCTAGTGAATTTTCTTTCGCGGTTTGGCAAAGAGTAAACAAATTCATCAACAAAGAAGCTTCAAGCTGTCGAAAAGACGCTGCTACCTTAGCAGTGTCATCTTAGCTTAATGCTAACAAACAATATGCAAAACATTACGCGCAGGATAGCGCGTGATGTTATATTATTGTATATTATGGTATTATGGTAATATTATGTCTAAAACTGCTAATAGCAATGGTTAGCATTGCTATTAGCAGTTTTAGAAGATATTGTTTTTCAATAAACGGTGGAGGAAAATGTCGACAGATGCAATAATGTTCACAGGCACGTTTTCTTGATCTGTTACGGAAAATGAGAGAATCTTACAAAGCCGCTTACGGTCGTAGTCGTAGAAGAAGTGGTTTACGCTTCTTCCATTTGTGTCCGCATGGCTATATTATACCGCTCCCCATTGGACAAGGCGGGGACACCAGAGGGAACAGGACAAGGAATAATTCATTTAATTACGTTTCTAGTCTGTTTTGATCAATTATTATCGACTGAATTTTTTTTCTTTGTTGAAAAAAATTTGCAGTTTCCACAGAGCAACAGGGGAGCATGCAGACGTGACATTCCCACGCGCGTTTATCTTTAGCTGTGCGTCGCCATCGTCACATTTGGAACCCCAGCAGACCTTTTTCGCTCGTATAAGAGCGCGAGCGAGAAAAGCAGAGTATGTACTGCACAGTGGAAAAAAGGGCCTTTTATCACAGGTAATAATTGCCTAAAGGTTACCCGAAGTGCAAAGCAGCAAAAGCGGTCCCCGTCCGTCACGGTCGCAAAAAAAGGGGTCGATAGCATCGCGCTGTTAGCTCTGGCCTCTTGGTTTAAAATTAGCACGGAAAATTGAGGGTGCTGTGTGGGCTGGGGCATGGAAAGAGGTGCTTGTCGCGCCCACACGCACGCACACACACACACGAGGCATTGCGGCTAAGCGTGAGGAGGTGAGCGGCAGCCAGAGATAAGAGCAGAGGGAGAGGTGATAGCCATGCAGACGGAATTCGCCATCCAATCGCAGTCAGGTTTGCGTGACACCTTCGATAAAGTCAAAGAATGTTTTTAACCTGTATGTTAAGTTTGCTTCTGCGGTACACCAAAACTGTTCACAGGTCAATGTGGTTAGCACGAGCGCCTCAAAGAGCAGTCGGGTTCGATTCCAGCCCTCGGCCTACCTACGCGGAGTTTGCATGCTCTCCCCCTGTCTGCGTGGTACAAGCCCCCTAATTCTTGTTACATATATAATAATAATAATAACGAAATGGGTCTTCTTTGACAGGCAAAGTGTGTTTTTTTTTCAATACTACCCCATTACAGGAGCTTACTTGTGTTACGTGTCAACACAGTGATGATTTGCCAGGTGATAGACGATGTGTGGCGAGACGGTTGGGTGAGAAAATGGCTGTCTGAACATTACTTTTGTTTTTAGCTGACTGTGTGGTCCTTCCCTTCGTTGATGTCCGGGCAGGCCCGTGCAGGTGGCCCACTCAAGATGACTAAATCGAGGGGAACCGACTTGCACGCAAAGGCTCTCTCTCGGAATGACGCAAAAGGGAAAAAGGGAGACAGCAGGCAAGATAGAGAATTGCCAGAGGCGGGAACAACGGCGGGTTTGAGAGAGAGCGAGGGTGGGGGGAGACAAGCGTCTTCACGACTGACTCGAGTGGCAATTTGCGAGATGTGTTAATTGCGTGGCACTGGCACAAACCAGAGCTGTCAGGCACGAAAGCTCGGGATCACGTCAAGTTCAAGCCGGCAGGTTCATGCGCAGGCAAGAAGCCGCCATCTTATCTGCGGCGCACACTAAAAGGGGTCCAAGTGAGACAGCATGCTGGTTATTCAATAGGGGTACGAGCGTAATACCCGTTTGGTGGCGATGTGTGAGCACCAAATATTTGAAGTGTTTTCAAATAATTTGGGCCTTTGAACATTTTGAGTTCATCATCACTTATTAAAAAAAAAAAAAAAGATCCAGAACTGACATGATCAAATGTCAAGAGCAACATTTGCTCACAGATGGCTTTATATGTCCATCAATGTAGTTTTGACGCTGATTTCAAAATGTCTTTACTTTTTTTTTTCTCTCAGGCACATCATTTTTCGGAGACATTTTTCGTTTTTGTTTTTTTTCCTCATTTGACCGATACACGCTTGTGCAATGCGGATTTTACCGTGCGGTGTGATCTCTAGCTATGACATTTCAGAAAAATATTCCACCTGCTACTGAACCTAACCCTTCATTCATAAATATTAAAATGTTACTATTTTACAGAATCTATCATTTTTATTGTATTATGATTAAAAATGGATGTGCTCGAGAAAAGAAAACGAGGACAGATTCTGACTCAATGAAAAAAAAAAAAAAATCATCTAAATGTGTTCACTTGCATCTCTGATTAAAAATTGTGATATTTTGACCGGTGTTAAACACGGAATACGTAATATAACAGTGATTGCGTGAATATAAATAGCAATCAGGTTTTGGATCACTTTCTCTGACTGTATGGCATCAAGATTCAAGTAGAATATTCAAACATTAATATAAACGACCAATGAATATGTGTTCGATTGGGCATTATGTATAACTTTGGCCAAAAAGTGATCAAACCTTCATTGTGACTGCAAAAAATAGAGAGTTCCTATCGGGTTCCCGAAGCCTGCTATTTATGCAGCCAGGAGCCTTCACACTTCACCCCGAGCCACCCTCCAACTAACGATGCCAATTTTATGCCTACATCTGTCCACACCAACACTTTTCATTCAGCCTTTGACAAAAGGATGTCCTATCGTGAAAAAAAAAAGATCCTACTTACTCAGCTGACCTTGGCAGCGTGCGACGGGGTGAAGACGGCGGGATATTTACGATTGTTAATGAGGGTTAATAGCGGCCCTCGCTCAAGGGCGCGGCGGCGTCTATTTGCCATGGAAGGCGAGCGGTACCCTCGGCCGCTCTCCCGAAACGCGGACCGGCGAGAGCGCGTGTGAAAAATGAGATGATTTCTCCGAAGCAGCGAAGGGCGGCGCGTAAACGCGTGTTCCCGTTAATGTTCGCAGGCAGCAGGACAAACGGAGTTGCTTTTTTATTGGGTTCTTTGGCGAGTCATCACACGATGAAGAAGGAAAGGGCGTGCTGGGGTAAGATGTGAAAAGAGAGGAAAGAGCTCCGAAAACCTCCGTGTCCCTAGGTGATTGCATTATTTTATTTTATTTTTTTAAATGTCATCAATGTTATCAAAGCAGCTAGTGTGTGTAAAAATATATTTTTTAACAAAACAAACAGCAATTCTCACAGGCATATACCTGTATTTTTACGACCCTCTGCAAAGAATGACTAATATTACAGCGGTTCACTGCGGAGCGCCGTGTTGTTTATCGTGCCTGGGGAAGGAGGGGCGTGGGGGGGGGGGGGTCAGTGCGTGCACACCAGAAGGAGAGGCACAATGTCCATTCAATTGAAGCAAAAAATGTTGTCAAAACTGTTGAATGGTTTACATTTTTTCTGCTTAGTTATGTCATTACTCATTGTTTTTATAAACTATGATCTTGTAGAAAAAAGGCTGGAATGAATTAAGACCATTTCCATCAATTTCAATGGGAATAGATGAGTGGAGAGCTGAGTGTTTTGAGGTGCACAGCACAAAAACTCGTCAAGTTAGACGAGTAGAATCGTGGCAACACAAGGCAGTGCATTTGAAAGCCCTCATACAGAAGATGTGCCGCTACGGTATAACCTTAGGGAGGGAGACGATCAGTTCTTTTTTTGTATTATAAAGTCGGGAGAGGCAATTTCAAGTCAAATGTCATATGGAGAGAAACTGAAGAGGAAAGGGGACAGAAAGACAATGGTGTTCATGTATGGGCTGGGGACTGAAGCGTGAACTAGCAGCGAGAGAAAGCAGGGGAGAGAATGAAACATGAAAAAAGAAAAAGTAGACATGGCAGTGGCGGAGACAAGGTACCTGCTCCTCCGCCAAGACCACGTCGAGGATGTTGGGCTGCCCGCGCGGCTCGCCGTTCTCCACCAGCGTGTAGGCCACCTGGTAGCCTCGGATCTGGCCGTGCTGCTTGCTCTGCAGCGGCGGCTTCCAGGTCACGCGGATGGCGGTGGAGTTGACCGCCTCGGCCTCCAGCTTCCGCGGCGGAGCTCCCGGCACTGTGAACCGAAAAGAAGGTCGGGGAAAACGCTGAGTCGGGGATTTTCACGGTGCTTTGATGAGAGAAACGTCTGATTATTAAAAAAAAAAGCGACGTTGGCGGTGGATCAAGAGCAACTTTGGACCGGCAAAAATGTGGGCCAGCGTGTGGGTGCGGTGACGGCGTGAAAATGAGCTGAATTTCAAAAAAAAAAAAAAAAAGATTCATTACAGGCTGATTTCTCTGAGGAGTAGCAAACAAACGAAGAAGAAGAGAGAGAGAGCAAGGGAGCGCGCCGCTCCATTTTAGAACCTGGATGCTGTGTAAACGGAGAAAGAGGGAAGTGACACAGAGGCAAGTCCCGAGGTGATGAGACATAACCTGCAATACATTTTCAAAAGTTGAAACCAGGAGAAAAAAGGGAGAGACAAAAACCAACACGGCGCCCCTCGGGGCTGCAGGAGCGCCTCATTAGCTTGTTATTGATCAACAAATGAGACACAAAGAAGAAGAAGGAGGAGGAGGGAGAAAAGAAGACAAGCCTTGCATGTTATTTGCGTCAACTTTGTGACGAAACTTAAGTCCATCTGTACTTTACTAAAGTATTTATTTCTCTGACAATTTTTAACTTTGTACGTAAACTGAGAGGAAGATGCATTTTTACTTTTGTGCATCAACACATTTCAGGGTCTGTACTTTTCAACTTTGACTTGAGTAAAGTAGCGGGATCACTAGTTCTGCTTTTTTGGGAGTACTTTGGCCACCTCTGGCGTCAACGTACCATCCGGCTGTGTTTTCATCCTCACCGGAGCGCTCTCGGGGCCCGGCCCCGCCTTGGTGTGAGCGCGCACCCACACCTGATACTCGGTCCAGCGCTCCAGGTCCTGGATGACGTAGACCGAGGCGGCGGCGCCGATGCCGCTCACTTCGTGGCGCTCGGTGTCCTCGCCGCTCAGAGCTTGGTAGCTGACCGTGTAGCTGACGATGACGCCGTGGCGCCGGCCGGCCGGCGGCGCCGCCCAACTCACCTTCAGGCTGGTGGAGCTAAGGCTGAACAGGTGCACGTCCTGGGGGGGAGCTGAGGGTGCTGCGAGGAGGGGTGTGATGGGGGAGGGAGGGAGG
>NW_017806235.1:800552-811788 GCF_001891065.2 Hippocampus comes
GGTGGGGATGGGGGGGGGGCGTTATCGAGCAAACGTAAAATGAAAACTGAAGGACAAGCAAACTGAAGGCAAAACAAAAAACAAAAAAAAAAATGGAAGCTTTTTGTTTTCTTTTGAGTTGGAAATTGACAAAAGTATTGGGACAAGTTGCAAGGACAACTTTTGAGCTCTTTGGAGCGATTTCACAGCTATTTATTTATCTATCTATCTATCGATCGGCAACATGGGGTGGAGTTTTTCTGCCTCGTGAGACTCAGATCATTATCTGGCAAACATACTCAATTTGAACCATATTTAGCGCACAGCCTCAGTCAGTGGATATCTTTTCCCTTTTAACCCAGGACAATCTACAGTTTCAGTTCATGTTTGGCACCAACCATCAGTTTATCTGACCTTGTCTGGAGCACGAGGAGCAGAAGAAAACCTTGATCCGAGATGTCAAGAATTTGATTCGTGGGCTGTCTCCCAATACTTTTTGTCCATCACATGTGGATTGTTCACCAAGCAACGTCAGCAATACGAATACAAAAAGCTTCCCCTGACACTAAGATGCAACCTCCGGACTGTGGACTGAGAATATTGCTCTATTACGCGGACTGCTGTGTGTGTGTGTGCATGTGCGTTGTCGCACTTCATGTTACGCACGGGACCATGAAAACAATGACAACAGCGGGGGCAGAATATAAAATATCCCCGAGAATTTTACAGGTCAGTGTTTTCATAAAGATGTAATTTGCCCTGAACGGCGATCTCCCTCCCGTTGCTCCCTTGACGAAGCGAGCAAACAACTGCGTGAGAGTGTGAACAAGTGTCAAGTAATGTTTGCACGTCGTCGCCAAAGCCGCGGCAGAGCCGTGCTGTGGATTTCACCGACACGTGGAAAGTCGCGACGGCGTCTGTACGAAGCTGCTACTCGTCGGCCGTCAACGAAGCCGCAGCGGGAGGCGGCGACAAAGGTCTCGAGTCCAGAGGTACGCATCGTAACACATACGGCATGCGGCCATTTTTCATCACAACACCTATTCCACACCACAAAGGGGAAATAAGATGGCGTATTGAGCGAGCATGCCTACGAAGTGTCCTTCTTAAGATGCAGCGAGATGAGCCGTGAGCTCCAAATGGGAAGCTGATAACTAATTAACCCCGAGGGACATGTTGTACACCTTTTTTTTTTTTTTTTTGCAAGCAATTTTGGCTGCGTAGAATGAAAAGTGTCTGAACAGGCCCAAGGAAATTATTTGAGAGGCAATTTTTGAATGGTCTTTTGTTCCTTAAATGAGCCTAAAATGGCAACGCCAAGACAGAAAGAACATTGGGCCCCGGCGAGGAAAATACGTCCCATGAATAAATGTCATTTTTCATTGATTTCCCATCAAGTATATCGACGCAATCTTACATGTTGACGTTTCAATTTGGACTTGGGATGTTTGTCCTAATCTAGTTTACACCCTCGTTGGACGCAATCAGCAATGTTTCACACTTGTTTTCAGCAAATTTGCTTTACTACCGACCTGATAAGTGTGCACCGTTATCCATGTTGCGCTTCATTTTTATGTTCGCTCCCCAGATGTTGCTACGTTGCCCGCTTCCAAAAGTGCCACCAAATTTTCATGGCTTTTTTGGCGCCATATTATTGTCTTGATAAAAGACAAATCAGGAAACAAGGGCGAGAGACGAGCCTCGGGGGCAAAAAGCGTGCAAAAAGACACGAGACGTGAAACCAAGATCAGATTAAAGATCACGTTTTTCTTTCTCTCTCGTTTAACCGCACGCATTGACGACGAGTCAGCCAATCGCATCGAAAAACATCAAGGGATTCATGCAGCACATGCATGGCAGGAGTCTTACTAGGTGGATTCTGACGATACGTGGCAGGGACACATCAAACCTACCTTTGACGTTGAACAACAGAGCCCGGCCGGCCCTCCGCTGAGCGGACAGCGTTAGTGTTTGTGACAAGGATGGCGAATGCGCAGACAACATTTGATGCTGTGCTGAAATTGACTTTGACATTTGGGTAACCCGCGCTGTCTGCCACTTTGGTAACTCAACTTTGCGTGTTAAAAGCGATGACCTCGGCCGGCTGGCGGGGCGACTTTTATTTGGTTAGCGGCGGGAGCGGGGGGAGATAAAACAAAATCAAGATGAGTGACTTACTGGACTGGGCCGTGCGAGCTTCGATGGCCTGGGTGTAGACGCCTAAGCCCATTTCGGAGCGGGCGGCCAGGGAGAAGCGGTAGAGCGTGTCGGGCTTCAGGCCGTCCACGGCGTAAGAGCCGGCTGGATCGAAGGTCACGTGGATCTGTGAGTTGTGAAAATTCAATCTCACATTTCCTCATAGGACAACGTGAACACAGAAATAATGGAAACTGTTTGAAAATGTTATTTAAAAAAAAAAAGGGTGGGGGGGGGATAACCCAGGACTGTCGCATCCATTTTAGAGTTTACAGATGGGCAAATCCCCAATACGCACCAGCTCAGTGTAAATCCTCAAGCGGAAAAGGTACAATAGTCGACAGGCAAATTGGTATTCATCCGTGTTTCTAACCTTGTTGTCCGTGCCGGCCTCCCAGTACTGCAGCTCGTACTTGATGATGGGGTCCTGGAGGGGCCACAGCCAGGAGAGCAAGACGCGGGTGTCCAGCTCCGTTTCGGCCACGAAGCCCGACGGCTGGGATGGGACTGAGAGAAACGAGAGATGAAGAAGCGAACGTAGCCAAAGACGGACCGGCGGTGGGTCGGGGGGGTTTGGACGCTCACCTCCTTGCTGCGTTTTGACCTGAAGCACCTCGGAGGGCGGGCCGTCCCCCACGGAGGTGAAGCCCAGCACCCTGAGGCTGTAGGTGATGTCCGGCGTCAGCCCAGAGATGGTGGTCAGGCTGCTGTCGTCCGTGTTGTGCTTGTGCCAGGCGCTGAGCGGCGCCGCGTGGTCTGAGCTGTAGTAGATGCGGAAGCCCCGGATGTGCCCGTTGGGCTCCTCGGGCGGGTCCCACTGGACCAGCATGGTGGTGGCGCTCAGCATGCGCGCTTGGACACGGAGCGGGGGCGACGACGGGGCCTGCTCGCCCGTGCGCGTCGCCACCGGCTCGCTGGGCGCCCCGCGACCGATGTTGTTGACTGCCATGACCCGGAATTCGTACTCCGAGTAGGGGCTCAGGCCGCCAATGCTGTAGCGGGTCGTGGCGACGCCCTCCACCTCCTGAAAGGCGTTATCCGACGCCTTGGCCCGGTACTGGATCATGTAGTAGGATACCGGTTCTGGGTTGCCAGAGTCCCACGTCAAGGTCACGCTGGTGGCAGTTCTTTCGGTCACCACGAGAGAAACGGGGGGCTTTGGCAGGGCTAAAAAAAAAAACGATTAGTACCGGCTTTAATGAAGGGTCATATTGTGAAAAACTGTTTGCATACAAATATAGCGGCGCCTTAATGTGCGAGTGACATCCAGGGCTGCCGGACTACACTGTTCGAAATGAAGATGTAGAGCCACAATGAAATATAAACAGACACGTCTCCCATGTGTGGGATGTCGTTAGTTATGTGGGTCAAATTCTCGATCCTTGCGGTATTTCGACAAAAGCATGCCAGACATTTTGTTGGAATGGGTCATTTAGGAGCTGAAGGTTGTGATGTTTTTAATCCATCTGTGAAGGCCTGTTGCATACTGTTAACTCGTCCTTGACATGACGCCGGAACTACTTGAACTCAAAGCATAAAACCACAACAACCAAAAGAAAACAAATCACATTTTTAGTGGATTAAAAATTGGTGTCATTTTTAAAAAATAGATAAACTGGAGAATTTCTGCATGGGTTTCTTGACTCCGAATGCGGCTTTTCTACTGCACGGCCTAAGGCAGTTGGTTTTCCGCTTCAAAACATTAAAAATTCTGCAAACCATGACCCAACAATCGAGAGTAACGAGTGTCCGTTGGTCAAGGGATGAATTGTATCCAAGAGTATGCCATCAGCAGCAAGGAATGGAGCGCTACAGCAAAGTGGACACTGTGGACCCACCGTAACAACAGAATAAGCTCAAATGTTATCGATGACAAAGATGGCAAATGTGCCTGACCAATGAGCACGCAGCAAGAAGAATAGCCGCGTTAGGTGAAAAACTGCAGCGAAAAAACAGCGTGATGCACTTAAGTCGAGACTGTGGACTATAAAAATGCAGCAACTTGGTGAGCTCAAATCCTCGCCTCAAACGTTACGATGACCACGGACAGATTTGTCCGACCTTTGAGCATTCGGTGTTAACAACAATGAAGGAAAGATATGGGTCTGTTGGGTAGGAGAGAAATTGCATCCATCAGGAGACTAAGGGCAACAAGAATATGGTTGTGTTGATTGTTGTATGTTTTACTAAAAAAAAATATAAATAAATAAAAAATAATACTAATAATGAATAAATAAAACAGCCCCACTACCTGGGAAAAAACTTGTATAGCGAGTATACGCACCTTTGACGGTGACCTGCGCCGTGGCTTCGATGATGCCCAGCGAGGACATGGCCACGCAGGTGTAGTTGCCCGACTCGCGGATATTGGTGACCTCCAGCACGTTTCGGCCCATGGGCATCTCCTCTTCGCGGGTCAGCTCCTTCAAGTCCATCATCCACTTGACGTAGGGCATGGGCGAGCCCACGGCCACGCACGTCAAGTTGACGCTGCCGCCCGGCATCACCTCCTGGTTGGTGGGCGGGATGGAGAACCTTGGCGGAACTCTGCGTACTAAGGAGAAGGGACGGGACAAAAGGATGACAGTAGTTCGGATTTGATAAGTACGATGATGCTTTGCCCTTGAGTTTCGTCTTGTTTGGTGAGTCACGAAATTTGATTGACAAAAATTGATTGTGCTGTTTTGAATTTGCAGTAATAAAAAGAAAAAAAATGCTGGTCAGAAAAGGAGTTCACACTTGGACATACACAGTACATCAAAGTTCTTGAAATTTGGCGACGCCCACATGTCTGCAGTGGGATACTTGCTTCAAATTTGGTGGGTTAGATGTTTAGGACACTCTTATCTTTAAAGAACCCCCAAGAAACGGCCCAAAAATTATTATTACAAAATGGCTGATTTGAAGCAAAATGGGCACGGGTTCATTTGTGGGTTGAGCCATGATAGAATTGAATTGCCTTCGGGCTGAACAATTAATTGCATTTGCAATATGATCACAATTTGATGAAACGCCATTTTATAATCGTAGTCTGCCATTTGACGGGACACTGCGTTATTGAGAAGCGGAGTGGGAGGGGGGGGCACGGAGGCCTTCAGAGCAGGCAGATGGTGCGCGAGCTTTCAGTCACGTCTCACAAGTGTCTAACTTGCTTAAGCTTTTGCACATCGCAAGATTAAAAAGGATCTCCCCGCGGGTGGAAAAAAAAAAAAAACAATCGCAATTGGATTATTTTTCAGAATTGTTCAGCCCCAAATTGCCTACCAAATATCATAATGCGCTGTCAAAGTGGTTTTGGGGGCAAAAAATAAAAAAAAAATGGCTATCGAGCCAAGTTATGAGGGCTCCTCGGAAACCGTCACTTAATTAATAATCAAACTATGCTGCCATGCTCAGGCGACAAGCAATGCTAAAAAACGAAAATATTTTGTAAGTTAGCATCAGCTGGCTGCCAAGGGGATATCGTTGGATAAATCTAACCCAAACAGGCTTGGAGGGATGAATTTTCAAAGCGGCTCTGGGGCCACAACCCAAGCAATTTTGTTGGGTTTCGGGGCTAGCCCCACAAAAGGGAATGAAATCCAAAATTTGCAATGGACTCTTAACAATCGGTGCTGAGCGTTGCATCACTGAGGGACCGTGCAGTGAGGGCATTGTTTAATTTCTCCTCCCTCTCGCCTTCTCTCTCTCGGCTTGCTCGCTCTTTGTGCAGTGGTGAAATGCAGATGGGCTGACATTAAAAAGGGGTTCCCATGGAGACGAGAAGGCCCGCTGACGTCGCCCAGGGACAAGGCAAACACTGACGCGGAGGCTCCAATGAGGCATTCTGAGAGGCCAAGCCCGGAATAAAGAGACAGACAGCATTTACATAGGACTCGCTTCCACCATTTGAATCCAAACGGACAAGAGATGCCTGCCTTTTCGAAACACTCCTGGTAACTTTTTGGTAAACATCAGACAGAGTAGCGAAAACCAAACTTTTGGATCAATGAATCTTGAAGCCCGGAATGAAGAGAACGCTTGAGAGGAGGAGCTGTGACCTCTTTTGATTACGGAGAAAAAGGAAGCAAAGTCAAACATTTAGCTCCCCAGCGGGATGCCATTATAGCTATTCCAACAACGCTAGCTGCAATGTATTCCAAACGCTACGGCATAAAGCTATCCCTGCAGATTTGATTCTGCTGCACTCCCCCGCACTATGGCAGCATCTGTTTTCCTCTGCAAAAAAAAAAAAAAAAAAGCCCTTGACAATAATTGCACCACTCTCGTCTCCATCAAAATACAATTTTCAAATTCGAGTCCTCCTCCACCTTCCCTTTTCGCAACCTTTCACCCCGCCCCCTCCCCGCCGGATCGAATTTCTGGAACTGGAACGTCAATACAAAGCACGCTTGGTATTGCTTTCATTCTCGTGTGGAATTGAACAATAAAAAAAAAGCACTTTTTTGAGATTCTAGGCAGGCTGTTTGGACTATCTGCTATATTTTCATGAAAAATGTTGATTAAAAGCAAAATGGTGTCCCCTAAAATATAGCTTATAGCTTTGCTCCGAAGACTACTGTTGGCATTTTCGTTTTTTTTTTCCCTTCTCGCAACATGGGTCATCAAATTTGTTGAGATTTTCAATCAATGGCACTCTTTCGCATTCCCAGTGTACTTGAATTCAAAACTTAATTTGTAAGCAATCGTAACCCACAACCGCCTCCCTAATCCATGCCCAACCCTTTCCCACAAGCCCATAACAATATGGCTCATGCCAACCCTGACCGTTTTCACACCAACACCTCACCGCAACCAATATTTAACCCTTCCACATTGGATTATGACACATCCCTTCGCCCAGTAAACCCTCACCTTTAATTTTACCCTGTAACACCAAAACGAACCCTAACCCTGACCCATATGGTAAGGCCAAACCTTGGCCCCTAGCAACAACCCTAACTGGGGTTAGTTGGGGAGCGGGTTGTACTTGTGTGCGCAGAGCATTAAAGACCTGTTTTTTTTAAAAATGATTATTTATAAATTCATTCAAGCGGCATCTCATCATAATGCCCATAACAGAGTCCGTTTTCAAATACAACGAATTCAGAAACAAAAACACAGGGCTCGGTAAAGGTTTGAAAGGAAAATCTCGGTATGAAGCCGATTTGGACATGCAAGGGACTGGAAAGATAGAGAACTAAATGGTGCTCGTCTGGGAACAGGACAAGGATGACATTCTCAAGCAAGGCATGCATGGGAGCTTCAGAAAGATAGGGGGAAGGATTCGCAAGTACGCCGGGAGGGAAGAGGAAGAGGAAGAGGAGGAGGAGGAGGAGGAGGATGAAGGAGCGCCTCGGTCCGATTTTCGCATGTCAACTGATCCGCAGTATGACTAATATATGACGAGCTGGTTCTTGGCTACTTGTAGCCCTGTGACCACTGGTGTCACTCCCATTCACTGAACCTGAAGTGAGTTTTGCACACCACGCACAACTCACAAATAAGGCCCCGGGAGAAGAGGGCCTAATGCGAGACCATTACGCTCAAAGTGTCTGTTATTCTGTCATGATAGCGCAGACTTAACAGCGCTAAGAGGAGACAGTCAATGGACCCTGCGTATTTTGAACACTTAATGCCGTGAATAATTCATGGTGCGCGCTTAAGTTTGGAGAGGTGCTGCGGAACTAAACGACTGCAGGGCAGGTAATTGTTATCGATTCCCTGGCCGAGTCTCTAACGCCGACGAGAGCCGCACGCCCGGACGGGCGACGGGACTCTATCAAAACCACCAAATAAAGCCCCCGTCTGCACTCAGCCCGGCGTATCTAGAAATTTAACGACCCTTTTAAAGCGCCCGAGGATTGCAAAATGTGTTCCGTCAATCCGATCAATCGGGACGGGCAAACCCTGCAGCGTCGGCAAAGCTCACCGATGAGTCCTCGCATGGTGACGGCCGATCAGTCGTCATCTTGGTGCCAGTTCATTTTTAAACGCTGAACCGGTTGGTTCCTCATTATTGAATCACTCGTCATCTCTCGGATGTTTCTGAATGTTTTCGTGGGGGTTGGGGGGGGGGAGTATGCCAATGGGAGGCGGTGCCTATGCTGTTGTTTTATCTCCCTGACAACAGCATCGGGAGTTGGGTTCCATTACGAGAACACCAAACCAACCAGTTGGCGGAACACAGACGCAATCAATCGCAAATGATGAGCGAACAGACAGGAAGGAACAAGGCAACACAGATCGACAGTAACAATGCCTTGAGCAAACTGCACAAGATTGTGTGTGTTTGTCAAAGTTGACAGAACCTGTTTTGGAAGGGGAATGACAGTGGACAGACAGCATGCGAGGAGAGGAGGGTGATACAAAAGCAAGGAAATTAAAAGGGAGGAGATTCCCAATCCTGGGAAATGAATTTCTGGGGTTCCTCATCAAGGTGACCTAAAATCGGTGGCAAATTAAAGAGGCGGGCGGTGGGGTGGGGTTTTTAGAAGTCAAAGTCAACCAACCTTCACGCTGATCTGTTCGCGGATGAAGTGATTTGGATGGAGGTGAGCAATGGAAATGAAGAGTGGAGAGCAAGACAACACACAGGTGAAAGACAACACTGTCATGGAGAACAAGTAACACGGCTCGGATGCGAACGTCGGGAGCTGGACGGAAAAGCATCGGATTTGACCAACTCTCCCCAGATGGACAGTTTGGTTTGGAATAATGCATGAATTCGGTCATGCACAGGAAGTACAGATCGAGGAAGCTGCATTTTCACTTAAAATACAGCAAACTTTTGGGTTTTCTGGCTGCTGGAATAAAAAGTCTCTGCTCTGTGGAACACGCCGACAAAGTTCCTGGACACCTTGAAAGTAGGACCAACCAACGAGGCGGGTCTCAAGTTCTTGCAGTCCAAACACACAAGGGTCGAAGTTTGTAGTTTGGGGTTGAAGTTTTTGCACTCATTATGGTCCTCGTTTGCAGCTTAAACATACTGTGTGTGTGCGCGTGTGTGTGTGTGTGTGTGTGTGTGTGTGTGTATACAGTAATCCCTCGTTTATCGGGGTTAATGGGGACCGAAACCACCCGCGATAGACGAAAATCCGCGAAGTAGCGAACCGCCCCGTATAGGTATATGGACATGTGTATGAGCATAAATAATATTTATAATGTATGCCATTAAAATAAATTTAATGGCATACATGCATGTTTGTAGTAATTAACATTACTTAATGCTATATACTAATATATTTAAACATGTATAAGTGAGGTTGGGTTCGTGTATGAATAACGAAATACAGTAAACACATGTATGTAGTACTGTATATATGTTGCTCTATGTGACTTGCTGTTGTTTTGCTGACTTTCACTGCCTCTCGCGGACCTTTTGTGGACTTTTTGCGGCATTTTTGCATTTAAAAATGGCCGCGATAAACGAATCGCGAAATAGCGAGGGATCACTGTGTACACACACACACACACACACACACACACACACACACACACCACACACACACACACACACACACACACACACACACACACACACACACACACATATATATGTAATACACATTCGTGACGGCAGAAATGCTTCAAATAAACATGGCCCCTGAAAACGGGGCTCAGGGTCCCCTCTTTTCGAATGACCGTGTATAAGAATGTTTGTCCTGCCGACACACAGAACGAAGACATTTTAGTCAAAATAACATACAAGGAGCGAGCGCGGCACTTTATCCATGTGACATATGGACACGTCATATGGATATATGAAAAGGGGCAGGCGCGGACGGGAGCGATTCGGCGCCGGACAAAGCGCTTGATAAATGAGGACGCTTGTCATTCTGACCACGCTGATCAAGTCCTCCGTTTCCCAGTCACCGACAGCGACCCCCACCTGCAGCACCTACGGAACGCTCGTCATGGACAGAGGTGTGCAAGGGCGCGCAGCAAAAATAAGACATCCCCCCCCTTCCTCCCTTCCGTCCTCACTCTGAAACACGAAGACATGATTGTGCTGCGGCTATAAAATGTCCAGATGGGTGCGGGAAGCAGAAACCCTCAGTCAGGAACGGGATAAGATTATGGTTGTCAAGTGATAGTGAGCTAAAATGTCTGTCATCATCCAAAGTGTCCAAATTGTCTTAATTTTTGGTTGTATTTTTTTTTTTTTTTTAAACGTAAAATGAAAACTGAAGGACAAGCAAACTGAAGGCAAAACAAAAAACAAAAAAAAAAATGGAAGCTTTTTGTTTTCTTTTGAGTTGGAAATTGACAAAAGTATTGGGACAAGTTGCAAGGACAACTTTTGAGCTCTTTGGAGCGATTTCACAGCTATTTATTTATCTATCTATCTATCGATCGGCAACATGGGGTGGAGTTTTTCTGCCTCGTGAGACTCAGATCATTATCTGGCAAACATACTCAATTTGAACCATATTTAGCGCACAGCCTCAGTCAGTGGATATCTTTTCCCTTTTAACCCAGGACAATCTACAGTTTCAGTTCATGTTTGGCACCAACCATCAGTTTATCTGACCTTGTCTGGAGCACGAGGAGCAGAAGAAAACCTTGATCCGAGATGTCAAGAATTTGATTCGTGGGCTGTCTCCCAATACTTTTTGTCCATCACATGTGGATTGTTCACCAAGCAATGTCAGCAATACGAATACAAAAAGCTTCCCCTGACACTAAGATGCAACCTCCGGACTGTGGACTGAGAATATTGCTCTATTACGCGGACTGCTGTGTGTGTGTGTGCATGTGCGTTGTCGCACTTCATGTTACGCACGGGACCATGAAAACAATGACAACAGCGGGGGCAGAATATAAAATATCCCCGAGAATTTTACAGGTCAGTGTTTTCATAAAGATGTAATTTGCCCTGAACGGCGATCTCCCTCCCGTTGCTCCCTTGACGAAGCGAGCAAACAACTGCGTGAGAGTGTGAACAAGTGTCAAGTAATGTTTGCACGTCGTCGCCAAAGCCGCGGCAGAGCCGTGCTGTGGATTTCACCGACACGTGGAAAGTCGCGACGGCGTCTGTACGAAGCTGCTACTCGTCGGCCGTCAACGAAGCCGCAGCGGG
>NW_017806235.1:820342-820849 GCF_001891065.2 Hippocampus comes
CACACACACACACACACACACACACATATATGTAATACACATTCGTGACGGCAGAAATGCTTCAAATAAACATGGCCCCTGAAAACGGGGCTCAGGGTCCCCTCTTTTCGAATGACCGTGTATAAGAATGTTTGTCCTGCCGACACACAGAACGAAGACATTTTAGTCAAAATAACATACAAGGAGCGAGCGCGGCACTTTATCCATGTGACATATGGACACGTCATATGGATATATGAAAAGGGGCAGGCGCGGACGGGAGCGATTCGGCGCCGGACAAAGCGCTTGATAAATGAGGACGCTTGTCATTCTGACCACGCTGATCAAGTCCTCCGTTTCCCAGTCACCGACAGCGACCCCCACCTGCAGCACCTACGGAACGCTCGTCATGGACAGAGGTGTGCAAGGGCGCGCAGCAAAAATAAGACATCCCCCCCCTTCCTCCCTTCCGTCCTCACTCTGAAACACGAAGACATGATTGTGCTGCGGCTATAAAATGTCCAGATG
>NW_017806235.1:820978-876209 GCF_001891065.2 Hippocampus comes
TTTTTTTTTTTTTAGACAAAACTATCCCAACATGACACCTTTTATATGGCTCGTGGGTCGGTGGTTTAAACTAAGTACAAAATGTAACACCTCCCTGGCCATTTTGTTTTTCCCCTTCAGTTTTTCAGGTGGCATATTAAATGCAGCTCTCGTCTTCCCACCCAGCAAAATGCTCAATTCGCACACACTGCAAGTTGCCATTGCGGAGACGGCTTTCCACATTGAAATATTTCCACGCTGCAGACATGATCGTTGTAACATGGCGCTAGCTTCACGTTAGCTTCCCGTGACTACTGACAGAACGTTCCTACATTGGCTGTGCTTCCTTCTGCTGTTTGCAGCTCTGTTTTTGTAATGGTGCATTGTATAAAACGCACAGTAAATACTGTGCACACACACAACTGTACACACACGAGAGCGAGAGAGAGAGAGAGAGAGAGAGAGGATTTGCTTTTGTCATTTCTCATTTGTAGTTGTGCACATCTCAAGTATCGCATCATGCATACAGTAATTGTGTGTGTGTGTGTGTGTGTGTGTGTGTGTGTGTGTGTGTGTGTGTGTGTGTGTGTATGTGTGTGTGTTTTGCTTCTTTTTTTCTGTGATGCCACCACAGTAGGGTGATCGCAATACATACAGTAGTACTGTTACTTAAAAGACTGCCTGTACGGATTTAGTGAATAATGGTCAGCCGACCCAAGAACGCAGCGTGCCTATTATTTTCCTCAGGGGGAAAAAAACCTTTTTATTTCTGGCATATTCCAACCCGACCACTCGTGAGATACAGTTTGTTGCTACACTTTTTAACTCTCCAAACACTCCATTTTACATCCCAAAGCTTGTGATGTTTATAGTTTGGAGGCTCGATCTGCTAATCCCCTAAATCTCCCCTTTGGTGCGCTGCATAAAACGACACCAAGTACAGACGAGACTGGCGCTGTCGCTCATGTTTTGGACCTAATCAAAGCCCACTGACAGCGAAGCCACGCCGGGGGGGGGGGGGGGGTCCGACGCTCTCCGTCACCAGGGCGACAATGACAGAGTGAAAACAAGGATTTTTTTTTTTCCCGCCAGCAGACAACTACTGTTTTTCAAAGGTTACGCTCGGTTTGATTCCTATTTGGATGTCTGTGTGGGGGATGGCGGATCGGGGTGAAGCGATGGGGTGACAGCTACCTGGGTGGTGTTACAGACCTAGCGGAGCCAGAAGGGCGGGCTTTGCTGACGCCACGCCATGCAATCACACTATAATTACCTGCGAGAGGAGGCAAAGGCCGAGTCCGCACCCGTGACAGTTGATTAATAGACTAGACCGACATCCCCAGAAGTCGCCCGCCTCTACATTTAAGTTAAGGATTTGGATCAGAACCTGTCGGAGCTTGCGGGTAGTCCAACTAGCAATTTTGATGGCACTGTTGCCCTTGATGAGACAATGCAAGTGCCTCGGGGGGCAGATATTTTGTTGTCGCCGTTTCACTTTTCAACTCTTGACGTTTGAAGTCAAACCATAACATGCCCAAATGCCATATGAGAGTGTCGAAAGTCCGGCCCGCATTTTGTTTTTTTTCACTGTCTAGATGCATATTCGAATGATAAAATCAAACACAGTCGAAGGTTAAAGAGATAAAGAGTTTGCGTCGGTTTGCCGGCGGCTATGGAGGTGTGCTTGAAAGGAACTGTCCTTGTCCCGTGTACTTGTCTCTATCATTAATTTCCTCAAGAGTGGACATTTAATGTTCTGTATTATTAAAACAGCATCGCCCCCGCCCCCCAACGGTATGAATGAATTGATTTGATAATCCTTCCTTGAAGGAAAATGTACTGGCATAGTTGGCCGTTTTTTATTGTAAATGTCATCATATGTGTGCTTTCTGGCATCGCGTTACACCCCGAGTGTCGGAAAAAAAAAAAAAAACAAGGAAATGACAAAACACACATGCAGTCAACCTTTTGACGCCGGCTGAAATGAACTCCAAACAGCACGACATTTTTAGCCTTTCGTTGGTCATTTGCAATTTGGAATACGCGTACTTGAGGCTACTTCTACAACGTTGCGAAATGTGTGTGCGTGCGTCTTCTTTGGTCTCACACGTTCCCTTCATCCCTCTCTCGCTGCATACTAACAACTGGAGCTGCTATGCCGTTTCGTGTACATCAGACATGCTGGTGTTATCCACTGGGGCTGACCTGAACATTACTCTCTCTTCTTTCCTGGCTTGTATGTGTGTGTGTGTGTGTGTGTGTGTGTGTGTGTGTGTGTTTTTAAGAGGCTTTGTTGTCTTTTTTTTCTCTCCCTGCTCCTACAGCAGCAGGGCTGCAGGGTTGCCCTCAGCCTGCCCTGCATTAGTCGGCTCACAGAAGCACCAAAACAAACCCACCCGCCAATCCCGTTCAGAGAGCTTCGCAATGCAGTCAAAATAAGTCATTTGAGACAGGGTCTTGCCGTGTCATTTCGGTGCGGGAATTTGTTTTTTTAATTCAGCTGTTTGCATAGAGGCCGCTGCACCTGGAGGTGGAGGTTAGTTGATAGGAATGAATGAACAAACCACAAAGACAGAAATAGAGGTCGAAGCGTCGTCGGGTTAGACACCAAGAGAGATGCAAAGTGAGTTGGGGGGTCAGGAGGTGCACTTAGGTGACTTTACCTCGCACGTAGAGGTTGGCGGGAGCCGAGTAACGGGTGCCGGCGCTGTTGGTGGCGATGCATTCGTATTTGCCCTGGTCGGACTCCTCGCTGTTCTCAATTTGTAGAGCTCCTGCAGGGTGGAAGGGAAGGATGAAAGAACTGAGCCGCAAATGTAACGTGGCATAAAAGCTCGGCAACAATCTCGTCGGCTAAAAAAAAGCGGATACGCTTCCACCGCATTTTGGTGAGGTTAAATGCCCGGTGGCGGTGATAAAACGATCAAATGAAATTAATCAGCAGGCTTGTATGCGTCTCTCGGGTTCTGTCGTTTGTTGATGTTAGCATCCACAATACATGAATGTCGTGACACAAGCAAACAAACTCGGGATGGGCGGGAGAGTTGCTGACTTTTACCGCTGTGAAGGATCTTTTTTTTTATATGAATCAGAAATATGAGCAGTTTTTTTAATGGTGTTTTGGCAAAAATCTAAATAATAATACAATGATGAGACGCTACCAAAATTGCAGGCCGCATAGATGAAGTATAAAAAAAAAAAAAAAAAAAAAAAAAACTTACAGTGGTTCCTACTTATTTATCATTTGAGGCTGAAAAATGTTTTCTTTTGAAAAGTGACTGGATTTTCTGAATTACATTCCAAATTTGTCCCCATCTCTTATGCCTCTGAAAAGCCTGCGTGAATGGGGGGGGGGGCTATGGAGTCGCCCCAAATGATAGTTTGGCAAACAACAGCAAACTTACCTGCCTCTCGTGACTGACAACACACATGTACAAACTTTGAGTGTGTGAAACACATGTTTGCGACAACAACAAGTGTGACACCTCCCAAACAGCGCAGAACTAGCGTGAAAGTCAGCCAGCCAGCCGCGCAGTTGGGAACAAGACAGATCGGACGGCGTCAGATGATGTGTCGGGATACAAGTTGTCCCCCCCCGCCATCCCAACACCATGCAGCATGAGATGGATGCGACAAACAAGGCTCACCACCCGGCACGCCGACGACCAAGGTGAGTCTTCTCGGGTAGGAGGGAGTGGTGCGCTCAGATCTCACGACAGCGCAGCCTTCGATATTCCGAGGTGGCAAATTTGCCGCCGTGCGACTCGGTGCTGACATGCACCTGCATACTAATGACGCTGTCACCAAACTGTCAATCTCACGTTGGGGAAGAAATAGCGCGGACCGCCTGCGGGAACGAGGGCGCTTAAGTTGTCAGACCTGCGACACTTAAACCCCCCCCCCCCATCCAGTCTAGTTATTTTCAACTCTTTAGAGCAGTGGTTTTCCAAAACTGGATTCTGTACCTTAGTGGTCCACCAAATAATTTACCATAAATGAATGTGTATAATTTAAAAAATAATCATAAAAGGAAAACAAATCTACGCCTCCCCCTGCCCCCCCCAGAAAGGTAGCTTATCTTTGAGACGATGAAAAGCTTATGTTTTGATTGTGACGTATGCTCCCATAAGATGAATCTAAACTCCACAGGTGAACTTGATTTGACCTTCACCAAATTGGCTATCTCGTGTAGAGAAGGTAAGAGAAGGCATCGGAGGTTTGCACGGGTGTACATGGCATCTATGTTTAAATGGCATCGGGGTTATGAGTTGGGTCCATGGAGAAATGCTCCTCCGCAGCGTTTAAATCAAGAGTCTTCGCAAGGTGGGTGGAAGAGCGGGGAGGCTCGCTTGCATGGCTTGTATGCTAATGCGGCATCCGTTTACATTTCAAGACATGTCGTGCCAGCAACAATCTCACGTGGCAAAACCGACCTTCGTTTGAAAATGAAAACTCCTCGCCGCTTCGAGGTCAAGACGCGGTTGGCTCAAAGTCAGCCTTTACGGCAACACCGCCCGATTTTGAATGCCAGCTTGGTCACGTGTGCATCTGAAAAAGCATGCCTGGCCCGTTGAAGGACGTGGAAGTCAGCGGAAGAGAATGTCGAATTGGCTGACTGTTAACTCGCTAAAACGTTTGGCGCCGCGTGTTAAAGTGACGGCGCGAGGTGAGGCCATCGGCGGCTTGTCTAAAAACAGTGATTTGCAGCTGGTGGGTTGGGACCCACTTTGGGTGGGTCGCGGAGAGCAAGTAAACATTACTTAGCATTTTTCACAACAGTGCTGAAGTGTGTCAAGTTCCCACATAGAACATACAATACGGGGAAAATGGCAGGAAAGTTGACTCACTTGTTATCGAGTCACAAGCCACTCTACAAATGCAGTGCCGCTCAGTCCTAGCTAGCTAACGTTAGAGCTAGCAATGTACTTGTGGTGGTACGCCAAACTCATTTGAAACCGCGTTTAAAAATTTAACATACTGCACATGTATTTTTTGAGGCTATTTTTAAGTCACACAAAAAAAAAAAAAGCTCTATTGTTCTTAACTTCTATAAAATGGTTTGCAACTTTGGAACAGTAGGAAGATGTGGGTCCCTGGGTGACAGAAAATGTGCTTGTGCTTACAGTATCTTGGGACAGTTGGTCAATAACGCAATTGGAATTGCACCAGCGGCTGTCTAGACTCCTTCTATCCTAACCACCTGTTGGGGGATTACGCACACAGTGTCGCAGTGTGTGTGTGTGTGTGTGTGTGTGTGTGTAGGTTCTCAAGGCACACACAAACACACACACACACACACACACAGAGACACGGTTGTCATTACTAATAAATAATAATAATTATTAGGATTATTATTATAGGAAGAAGATAAGCACTTGGTATACGCATTCCCTCTGGGAAAGCGGAGTATGAGCAAGTCTGATGATGTCTCCCGGCATCCCGAATCAGATTGCGTTGGGTTGGATTTCCAAAGACGCACACACACAAGGTCACACCTTGAAACATGCCGACAACAAGGCTGGTGAACGTCGTGTGTAAGGCGCAACCACCGCGGACAGACCATGTGCTCGCCGGACGAACGGGGGGGAAACGTGGAAAGAGGCGTCAATGAACCTGGAGTGGTGGTGACTTTGGGTAGGGTGGGGTGGCTGATGCAAGAGGGGGGCGGGGGGGGCTGTTGCATGAGATGTGATGGTACACATTTGTTATTTCTTTCTTGATGTCTTTTGAATCATCATCCTTACCTCTAATTGGCGTACCACCTAGGTGGGAGTCATATTGAGGCAAACAGGGGTTGAGAGATTTAGTTAGTAATCCACTTCAACATCGGTGGGAGAGAAGAAAAGAAAAAGCCAAATAAAACACACGGCTTTCTGGCAGGCCGCCGATAAGGAATAAACAGATTAGAAGCAACGTGATAAAGTACACCGTGCCGGATGCGGCAAAACACTGAGGGGCTTCCATACATTGCATTGGGCTCATAAACAGCCAGTAACCTCACGCATCGCTTGTCTTTGTGTACTATTTTTGTTCTAGATCGAGCCGTATGGTTAGCGGTAAAATCCTGATGCGTCAACAGATGTCTGGAAAATTGTGCGTCGTAGTCATGGGAAGGTGGGGGGGCGCGGGGGGGATAAAAAGAGTTGTTAGTCCGAGGGCATATCAGTGTGTTTCCAGGCACCCACTCGCTGTCTCACGAGAGAAAGAAAACCAATTAAAAGTTTGGTGCAAGACTAAATGGAGTAACGTATGATACGAGAGTCATTTTTAACCTTGGCTTGTGTTCGCATATTAATGCTTTTATTTGTGAGGGGGGGAAAAAGTGGAACTACTCGGAATGGTTTTTCATAATGGCGACTGACTCTATTTCCTGAGATATTTCAGTTTGCCTGCGCGGTTGGGAAACAATGTCGTGAGCATTGCACATTGTGTTGAATCGTACGGATTTTTTCGACGTGTCGATATGCTTTTGTGTCCATCTACCTTGGCTCTTATTCAACAATGGTTAAATGTTTATACTGTAGTTAACTGTCCTTTCTTTCAGGAGACATATATTGCATTATACACCACTAACTAGGCATGTGCTGGGTACCATTTTCAAGTCGTATTATAAAGTTATATTTTCAAAACTGCAAAAAAAAAAAAAAAATATATATATATATTTTGGGTGGAACAGGCTAACTGGCATTGCTAACGTTCAATTCTTCTCTGACATTACTTCACAAATGTGCAAATAGGTGAATCCGAGACTATGTGTGGATCCACTGTCATAAAGGAAATATGTTTGTAAAAAAATAAATGCAATTTTTTTCTGTTTTTGTTTTTTTTTTTTTTGGGGGGGGGGGTTGAATATTGATCAAGGGGCTACTCAGAGTGTGCCCGCTGGCCGCCAGTTGCCCAGACGTGATCTTTGAAAACCTAAAGTGCCGGTATTAAAAAAATAATAATCATAATTTAAAAAAAAAAATATGTCAGCGTGTACCTGAGTGGAGCTGTCTGATGCGACCGTTGCTACTACTGATATCCACAGGCAGCATGTCCTTGAACCAGGTGATCTCCGGGTCGGGGTTTCCGCTGGCAGCGCATAACATGGTGGCGGTTCTGGTCCGCTCCACCACCTTCAGCTGGGGGCCCATGTCGATGGTAGGGAAGCCGTGGGGGATCTGGTTCTCTGCAGACAAACATACGGGAGGGTCTTTTGTTAGGAAAGCCAGTGAGAAGGTGGGGCGGGGGAAAAAAAAATGTGAACGTTGAGAGGCCTCTCAGCGGCTTTGAGAGCTTCAAGGATGCCGGCTCGCAAGAATTTAGGAGGTATTTACTGCAAGATGAAGTGGTCTTTAGCATACAAAAAAAAGTATCGTTCGCATAGTAATGACGACAAAAGCAACGCTTCAAAATACGACGACTCACTCTCTGGAATTTTTCAGTTTACTTGGACTGTGTCTGCTGGCTGTTTCCATGGAGAAGAGGTGTGATGACGCGTGCCTACATGTCAGCAAGAAAACGTGGGCTTTAAGTGAATTATTTCCAGTCCGTTTTGGATTTTCCGTTCGATATCTTGATTCGCATTAATAACCGGCATAAGGAGCACACGTTGGATCTGTCGGTTCACAGGCGCTCATGCCTCTCATTGAGTCGGCATTAACTTTGTGGATTATCCTGAATGCCGTTCGTTCGTTTTTGTTGTACGTGGTGGCGGTTTTTAAGGAGGAGCGCTGACATTTTTGATTGCATGGTTGGGGCTTAGTGAGTCCTGTTCAATTCATTCGGACGAGGGTGTGGTCATCATTAATTCCGGCTCGGGCACATCGCTGTGGTTGTGGCACGTTAAATACGTAACAATGGCCAAGGTGAATTTCCTCAGGCGATGAAATGTTTCCAACTTCCAACGCTGCGGCATCTGCTTTACACATAGAAATATTTGTATTGGTGCCGCAGCGTTTTGGCGAGCGAGGCGTTTTTCGCTCTCAACGTCAGCAGGGGATATTTTAGAGCAAACAATGTTGTACCGCCGCCCATATAATATTTATGATTAAGATTATTGGCAAGTGTTTCCGGGCCGGTGAAAAATGCAAACGGAGATATCACATGCGGCGGCGGTGGCGGTGCGGTCATATCGGGAGAGCTCAAACGGGGAGGGAATAAATCAGGAAGGCTTATAAATGAACCTGACCCTTTTTTTTTTTTTTTTACCCCGTTTGCTTGGCAGGTGAGCTGTGAAATCCTCTGTGGGTTTTTTTTTTTTGTTTGTTTTGCACTGGAAATTCAATGCCATTGAATCGGAGCAACTTTGTGGGTTTTTTTTTTTCCAGTGATTCCAAATTTTTATTTTTCTGACACTGTCGAAACTTACGTCATGGTTTGGAACCTGATTTTAAAACAGCAATCCAGGCTTCGCACACTAATTTGAAACCCTACGCATGGCTTGAAAGCCTACTTGAACAACTCGAACACTCTTGAAACCCTGTTTGTGATCCGTCGGGCAAGTTTAAGTGGCTTGAAAGCCTACTTGAACAACTCGAACACTGTATTGAAACCCTGTTTGTGATCCGTCGGGCAAGTTTAAAAGTTAATAGCCCTACGTTGAAACCCCTTTCAATGTTTAATGCTGGCTTGAAACCCTGACCCTTGTCTAAACCTTCATTTGAAAGCCTAACACTGAACTGACCCTGACCTGACACTCTAATTTAAAACTCTAACGCTGAATCGAAGCAATGCCCCCCATGTAAATTGGTTTTCATTGGTTCTGTGTCGAAGCAAAACGTTACAGCTTTCATGAGGCAAATTTTTGCTTGAATGAAGGCACAATCCGGGTATTTACAAATGTACAATGCTTACAGAATGATGCACATTTTGTCACATGTCGCCGAATCAATTTTGAATGTCCAACTCATTTGGTGGAAAAAAAGAAAAAAAAAACTCAAATTTGAAACTCTTAACGCTGAATCGAAGCAATGCCGCCCATGTAAATTGGTTTTCATTGGTTCTGTGTCGAAGCAAAACGTTACAGCTTTCACGAGGCAAATTTTTGCTTGAATGAAGGCGCAGTCCGGGTATTTACAAATGTACAATGCTTCCAGAATGATGCACATTTTGTCACATTTGCATGTCCAACTCATTTGGTGGAAAAAAAGAAAAAAAAAACACAGTGGAAGCTGTCTGAATATGAGTAGTTGACAAGCTATTGTGGAAGCTTTTTGAGGCCTGCCTGGTTTCCCAACTCCTGCAGCTGGTCTGTCTGCCAACTTGTCATTCCAGGCAAGACAAAGACGCGCCTTTGTTCACGTCCTCTTTCATTGCCCGGGACGCCGGAGAAGGCAGGCGATGCTTGGAGGGAAGCCAGTGAATCAAATCAAACATGCGACTTGATGTTTCTTATGATAAGCAGACATTTTGAGTCAAGCCCCCGGCTTGAAACGCCGACCTTTGATTGAAACACTGATTTGGAACCCTCGCCTAAGAAACATCATTTGAACTCTTAGCCTTGTTTAAAACCCTACTTGGAAGTTTCAAGACCTAATTTGAAACTTGAAGCCTTGCTTCAAATTCAACTTTGAAATCTAAATCTTTGCTTGGAACCCAAACCCTGTCCTAATTTCCTAAATTTGAAAACTTGTCTTAAAAACAAAACCGGAAACCCTACGACAGGTTTGAAATACACCGGTTGCTTCTTTCTTTTGGTTCTTTGAGTTGATCCCAATTTAAAAAGTATTCTGAACCCACTACCGACACGGATTTTGGATTCATGACAGGGGCCATGTTTGGTTTTACTCAATTGTTCATTTTCATTGAAGATAAAATGGTTGTGACATTTTGTTTTGGTTTGTGCTTATGTACTTGTACTATGGCTTATGACGGAATCGTAGTGAAGACTGGAACCCGTGTGTGTGTGTGTGTGTGTGTGTGTGTGTGTGTGTGTGTGTGTGTGTGTGTGTGTGTGTGTGTGTATACTGAATTAAATTACCAATTGGGCCGGGGGGGGGGGGGGGGATGCTGACGAGGATGTTGGCGACGACACTCCTAATATGGTAATTAGTCCAATTAAGAAGCCGTGACGTGGTCCTAAACGGCTGTGCAACCTGCGAGCGTTAAGGCAGGTGCGGGGGAGTAGAAATAAGTAAGAAGGAGAGCAAGGAGAAGGGGGCGGGCACTGGGGAGGGTTTGCATGCCAACCTCCTGCCAGCTCCAATTACCAGTGCGAGCGGAGCGTGGCGACGAGGGCGATGGCTCTAATCAGAGCCCCGCTGAAATGGACCCCGTCCTCGTCCTACTGTCCCGCCGGGAGGGCCGCTGGATGGTAATGTCGCGCCCCCCAATCCCCCACCCCCACATCAACCCAAAACATCTCCTTGTGGGAAAAAGTGGGAACAAGGAAAGGGCGACATGCGAAATACCGCACTCGTGCCTCATGTGGCCGCGCTTTCTCATTACTCGTCTCAATCTGCATTGAGGAGGGCAGACCAATGCGCTGCTATGAATGTTGAACGTGTGGGCAGGAGAACAGACGCCTCCTATAGAGAATACGTAGTTGTGAAACATGGAAGGGGAGCGAGCATATGCATGCGAATGAATATTCATGAGCAAACACAATTCACTGCTTTCGGCACCAATCGTTGAAGGAGATATAACGTGACATTTTCTTCCCAATTAAAACATTTCCCCGATGTCTGAAACATCCCAAATATGTTGAAGAGTTACGGTTACAACATGGGGAATGAATACTTAGAAACTTTATTTCAATGCTTTGTTTTTTTTTTTTTTTTTGGCTTTAGCATAACAGTGGCGGCCATTTGTCTCAGGATTTTTCTGGCTATGGTAGCTGAATGCAACTCCCAGTTGAAACTAAACACAAAGCAAAGAGAAATGCACATGTATTTAAAAAAAAACAACAACAAAACAAACAAACAAAAAAGACAACTTACACTAGCTTTTTGCTAACACACAATACAAAACACCACAGGAAGGCTAACAAACAGCATCAACCGTCACCGTGTTGTGAGTGGCCAAGTTGCACACCCAAGTTGTTCACAATTTGCCAAACTGCTGCTTGTCACGCAGTGAGTCGAGTTCACTGCCACCACACAGCGCTCGCAATCTCAAATGTTTGCCACGAGTGTCATCTGAACGGCGGGCCGTACGCCGAAAAATTCATAGCACCCGTAGCTCAAGAAACCACTTTGTAGTATTTTCCTGACAGCTCATCGGCGCATCCAGCAACACTGCAGCTCTCCTTCTCTTTTCCTTTTGACACAAAAGCACGGTCGGAAAAAGTTTGGGGGGAAAATGGCCGCTATTCGAACAGGTAGCCGGCAAGTGATGAATGTTTCAACTCGATATGATGGAAATTAGCCCGACTGTGACGTCACAATTTGCAAAGGGGACGTGGCATCGGTGCAGCTGACATCTACAGAGGAGATTCGAGACACGACTGAAGCTGCCAGCTGCATCGTGAAGCGTAAACATTCATCGGTGCCATGTTCGATTAGAATAGAAAGCTTTCTGAGTCAAGAATAAAGAGGCACTTAGATGCTTTTTCTTTTTTTTTTTTTTAAATCAATACCAGGTCTCACAATGAAGCCTTTTATTATTTATCTACAAAGGGAGGGGGGGCGGGGGGGATAGCACGAAAGGTGTTGTCTGTGCTCCAATTGGTCTTGAGTCAATATGGCACTGAAAGGCACACGAGTCATCTGGAGGGGAAGAAAAATCAAGTGAAAGGCCCGCGGCTGTTTTCCGACGGCAGCGCGGCAAAGGCAAGACGACATTTGCATGTGCCTCATACAAAGAGGCGAGGTTTCGACAGGGAGGGGGTGGAGGTAGGGAGGAGGATGCAAAGAATAAAAGTTCAGCAGGTTCAACTGAAAAAGCTGCTTGACTGATGATCGTGACTGACGAGTCGCTCGGCAAAATGTTTCACAGACGTTTTCTGTTTCGTAAGACGTGTCGGCGTCGAACCGCAATCCTACCGCTTACCTCCAACACGATCATACCGTATACTAGGAGTGGGCCATATATTCAAGATATCAATATCGAAATGAGGACGATAGCGGTCACGTCACCTCGCCACGCTCGGGTTACGTGAAAAGCTCAGTTCAACCAACCACATTCCTTCAAGTTCGGCCTTGATTGACAGGTAAAACCGTGTTTGGTTTGAAACCAAAATGGAAATCTTCCTCTGTCTTTTGTGGCATGGATTTTTGAGACTTTTTTTTCTTCGGGTCAAGATGCTCGGTGAAATCCGCAGGATTGTTGCTGAGCCACTTTTGAGGGTTTACGCAAACTTTGATGACATTTGGAGTATGGGCCAACTCTCAAAAAGGCGACGAACAAAGTCAGCGAAGTTAGTTGGTTAGCCAGGGATTCTGCAAATCGGCTTTGGGAAAAATCCAGACAACTCTCGTGTGTTTCCCCCGTGAAGACCATGTGAACAAGCCACTCAATCGATTTCAAGAAACACCTCCGCGGTCTCCTGATGTAACACGGTTGTTAAATGATGAGAATCTCGGTGGATAAAGGCGACCGGAATGAAAAACGAGAACAACATTCAAATTCTTTGCACGGTCTGGCCTGAAAGCTTCCATTCACCACTTTCGATGAGGCAGATAAGTATGTTTACAATGGTCGGGGATCAACCACGGCAGAGGGAGGTGCGGTGCGGTGCGGGGGGAGGGGGAGGGGGGGTGTATGTGTGAATGTAACCGAAGACGATGAGACGACATACGCATCTGGTCGATCCTCGCACGACATCCCCAGGTGTTGAGTAAGTTGCTATGGCGCGTCAAACAAACACTGCGTGCACCGCCGCGACACACCTCGGTGCAATGGAGCGTCATAAAAACAAAGCCACAGGTTAAAAAAAACAACAACAACAACAACAAAAAAACCCCCACGCTCCCACAACAAGATGTAGTAGCTGTTAGCGCGCTGTTTATCCGAAGTAAAATGACTGGAATGCGTTCGTGTGACCTTTGAAACAATCTACTTTTTTTTTTTTGTCTGGCTGAGCAGGACATTTGCTCTTATTCCCCCGCCTGTGAGCACATAATCATCCACTTTCCTATTTCTCTCTTTGGGGCGATCTGATATCATACTTCCACCGCCATCGGCGTGATCTACGGCCCTGCCAGAAACCACGCGTCTCTTATTTATGCCGGGGCGCGCTCTTTTCGTACGTAACCCTGGCCCCCCCCGACCCGGCACGACAAGCCCAAGGGGTGGTTCTCCGAAATGCGCTCGCTTCTGTTGACCGAGTCACCTTGTCTTGTGTGGACAAACACAAGCCCTGCGCTTGTTTGTATTCCTTCACAGGATTACTCTCGTACGTGTGGTCTGTCTAACAGGCGGTGTTTTTGTTTTTTTGGTTTTAATAGCATTAGCCTCATAGCACAACTGCCTGAGTGACTTTTAACTTACTGTCATGCTCGCTATCTTATAAAGCATACGACAATGGAGTCGTCTTTGGTCAGGGAAGGGCAAGGTCGGAACATAAACGCACCGTAGGTGTGTCCAAGGTCTACGTTGAGTGTCGTTTTGAACCGCCATTTTGTTTTGACTGCGTTTCTCCGACGGGCACTGTCAAACGATGCACATCAAAACCAGCAAACATTCTTTCCCCTCCTTCCTATGAAGTTAAGAGTCAGGTTAAGAGCGACACTTGGCCAAATTTCACTCCCGTTGAGTGCCGTTATTATTGTATTCACAGTTGTTGCTCCATCACTCTTCACCATTTAAAAATTTGTCGTTGATCAGTACTATGGCATGACTAGACACTTCTTGCTGCGTCTAAGTCCGAAAAGTATACATTTTGTGAGCAGCTTTTTTTTTTTTTTTTTTGGCTTTACGATACATCTTTATTTCTATCGGGCTTTCACAACAGCTGGAGCTGTTACAATGCACTTTACAGAATAGTTAACATAAAGTAACAAAAGGACTTTAGAACTTAAGTGTTCCTACTGCGGTTTTACATACTGTCCTTGGCCAATAAAGACCATTCTCATCATGATTCTTTCTGACGACAAGGTGGCTCATGGGACTTAAAAAGAAGAGTCAGAAGAGCCAAATGACGGATTTCTTTTTTTTTTGCTTCCTAAAATGTGTTTGATCCAGCCGGGGAGGTCGCCGCATACAAACGTGTGACAATGACTGGAATGGTACCACCTCTGCCTCAAATTGAGCCAGCAGAAACCGGGACATTGTTGAATTCAAGAGCAGTCCGATGTTATTATGACGCACACACACATTTGCACTTTAGCGCTCGTTTCAAACGTCTTGGAGACGTCAAATAAACAAAGCGCAGTGTGGCTAATGAGACTTGATTGTCGCTAGTGTGAGCCGCCGGATAAAAAAGGACAAGGGTCCAAAAAGCAGGAGCGTGTGACGGTCTGCTGGAGCAGAGCAACACGTTTGTAAACAAACACACGAATCAATCATCTCCGTGCCTCAAATTAATCATTGGCGGAGCGTCATCGTGACACGCTACGTGTAATTACGGGCCGACAGGGGCGACTTTTATGAGTTTGGAGAGTGGATGGTGGTGGGTTGGCTTAATTAAAATGTTCGGTTCCTGTGACAGCCTTTATTCATTCCCTCGGTCGGACATAATGACTAATATGCAGTCGATGTCAACAGTGGCAACTTTTCTGATCGCAGAAGGCTTCAAAAACAACCTGCAAACTGTTTGCCAAAAGAGGTCATTTCATCTGTGTAGTGGGCAACAGCTCAGGTGGCTGGGAGGGGAAAATATAAAAACCTGACCAAGCTAAAAGGCTACAAAAAGATCTGATTTCCAAAGCTATAGGAATTGTTTCATGAAATCATCCTAATCACAATCTTGATCTCAGATCGCATCCACATTTTTGCATCGTCTCGGCATTTTGTGAGCCTGATGCTCAGATTTCGGAATGTTTGAGTGACATGCAGTTAGGATTGAATGTTTTATAGCTCGCTAACTGAGCTTGCTTCCCATACTCTTTGACAAACACTCAAATTCGATGAATGGACTTTCCTTGTCTATTTTGGGCATCGTTTCCTTGGGATTTTTTTTTGTGGGTCCATTTAGGATGGACATGCCTCGACCAATTTCATGTTGCTTTGAAAAATTGTGTCATGGTCAGACTTTTCGAGGCGCTTCTCCTCCACGGTGAGAATAAAGTCAAGTTTTTTTTCAAGAGAAAAAAAAAATGCAGTCTCTGAACAAAAAGCGAGATGTAAAATCTTTCTAATAACTTCTTCATATTGCTGTCGGAAAATGAATTTAAAAATATGGGTGAGCCCCACACGAAGGGGCTACATACAGACACTGGCATTTCAGTGATTCTTCCTGAGGTTTCGTGCACAGAGGGATATCCCTTGGAACAACTCAGTCTTGACATATGACTTTACAAAAGACAAAAAAACGAGGGTGAAAAAAACAGCTGCAGTCATAACATGAGTGACAGTGTTCAAAATGCCGTCCTTATCTTCCAAATCAGTAAACAGAGAAGCATTAAGTGCGACAGTGCAGGTGTTAAGAGGCAGGTCCAACTCAGACGAGATCATATTTGCTTAGTCCGTCATGCCTTGCAACAAGCACTAACGTAAGGCACGCACAAGCAAATGTGAGTTTATCGCCGAGATACGAAGACTGAATGACTAAAAACCACAACTAACCACACCTCTGGGAAAAAGCCAAGCTGTCGGCCGATAGCGACGCGCAACCTCCATTTTAGTCAGTCTGGTGAATCCGCCATGAGGGGTTGGTGTCGGAGGGCGGGGTGGGGTGGGGGGGCATGGGGGGGTGCTATTAGTCAGGTCATGAAGCGCAGGTATGAGGACTCCCCCGCTGACGTGCGCTGAGGCCCATCCATCCATAGCTAGTCAGGGCCCGGGGAGCCGTTGACTCATTGGCCCACGAAGCCATAAGGTGAACATTGCTCTTTAATGGCGGGGTTACGGGCTCGCAGCGCCGTTATTAACAAATTGGAAGAATGAAACACGACTCTGATGTTTTTCCACACGGGTGATTATGAACAAAGCAGGAGTTCAGGCAATCGGAATTCATGCTAGCGTGCGCCTAAGATGGACCATTTATAATCTAATATAATGATATAATTACGGGTTTTTTTTTTCAATCAAGATGTACTTCATTTCGGTTGGTTCTTAAACTGAGAGACCCGAGCCGTCCTGCTTTCCAGTTACCCTTCATTAATGTGCCAGGCAAAAAAAAAAACAAAAACAAAAACTGTATGATTGGTTACTAGGCAAAATACATGCTGGATTTTTTTATGTGCTTTGAAGTTGTAGATATGGCCACACTGCCTACCCCCCAAAAATAGTGGAAACATGGCCTAATCAGAGATCTGAAACCTACCGAGGCAAAATAAATGGTCTTACTTTAGGTGAAATGTCTCGGATTTAACTGCCATGTAATGAGCAAATTTACTTCCATGTGCGAGATGTTTCCAGTGGAATAAGCTAATCAAGGATCCAGATTGCACCTTAAAATGGGAGAGGCAACGAACAAGCCAAACTCGCCCCACACAAGACGTTTGTTCAAACGTTCATCTTATGGAATCAAGTATTTCTGTGAGCAGATCTGAAAATGGAAACAATGGACCCTGGACATGAAAGACGTGCCTACCAAATGTCGTGATGTGTTGCTGGCTGCAACTAGCTTTTCGGCAACTCTGGGGGATGCTACAAAATGCACATGTTCAGCAAAGCGCCCCTGAAACGGGGCTAAGATGGCCGACTTCCTGTCTCTTTTCAGGCATGGATCTTTGAGACGACTGTATTTTGTGGAGCAACTCATGATAGATCTGCCTACCAAATGTCATACTTTAAAATGAAACTTGCCTCACGGGATGAATTTTCAAGCATGACAGAGAATGCTACCAAACGTACATTCTTATCCAAATAACCCCAAAGTGGCCACTTCCGATCAAAGTGGCAGACTTTCGTTGTGAGACTTTCTTGTCGCTCCAATCATGATAGACATGCCATCTTATGCTGTCAAGTGACGCTGGCTTCACTCGATGAATTTTCACAACATTCCAGATTGCTAGCAAACATACTTTCTCACCAAAATGGCTGCCTGAAAGCAAAATGGCCGACTTCCTATGCCTTTTTTGGGTCCTGGTTTTTGAGGGTGTCTTGTGGTTCGACTCATAGTAGACGACCAATTTTCATGCCAGTAAAACTGGCTTCAGGGCTGATTTTTTTATTTTCTTTTTTTAAGGAATCAACCATCCTAAATTTTTCCTCCAAGCGCAAATTTTCACAAGAGATGAAGACAACTTCCCATGCAGTACGGGCATCCCATTGAGGTTTGACTGAATCCACCATAAAAAAACCAAACAAAACCCACGAGGCAGTTGACAACAACAAAGATCTGCGTCAAGGACATCAACTCACGACGCTGCAGTCACTCTTCTTTTGTCATTACGAAGAAAAATATCCAGAGTGCAAACTTGCAACATTTCCGCTGACTCCACAAAGTAGCCCGGTGTTGTAAGTCCCACAAAAAGAAATGGTGGCACCACCTACATCGCAGACATCATTCATGTTGGCTCCATTTGATTTTCACAAAAATCCCGCAAACAGATCCATGATAAAAGTCAGCAGAAGGATGGTCAAATTATTGGGAAGCGCCACAAACTGAGGTAAGCTGGAACTCGTTTTCAATACTGCGATAGCTACATATTGACATGGCACACGACACCCGCTAATCAGATCAGTCATGCGCTCACAAAACCGAGAAATCTCTCCGATTAATCACAAAAATCTGCTTGTGGCGGATATTTAACAGCCACGCGTCAATTCGCAGACGTCACTGTCTGTTCTTGACAATTGGCAGATATAAGCGGAGGCGTGTGTCATGTCACATCTTTAATATCTTCCCGCAGGGCTGGAGTACGACATCCGGATGAGTTCAATAGATCGCGAGATTCCGCCCTTGACAATAAACCAATACATGACGTTTTCATCATGCTGCAAGATGAAAGAGAGCTCGCTCCCTTAGTGCCACTATTAGACTGTGAACATATCCTTCAAGCAACAACCTTAGAATTAAAAAAAAAAAAAAAGCAAAATTATATTATACCGTGACAAAAATATAAAATACACAAAACATTAAGAAAGTACAAAAATATATGTTACAAAACGTCAAAGTCAAAACCACTGTTTTAGTTTAAAAATAAAGAATCAAGATATTACAAAAGCGTTGTATGACTAAATTATGAAATGAAACGACAGCATTTTATTTAAAAATAGAGAGATTTTAAAAATAGCCACATATCGTGGGGGGAAAAAAAACGGCAACATTCAAAAATTCCCCCCAAATTACAAAACTACACTACCAGGACAATGAAAAATAAATCAGTTTGAAAAAAAAAATAAATAAAATACAAAACATCAGAATGCAGAAATGTCAGATGAAAAGAAGAGCTGTTCCAGAGCGGTTTCGCATGAAAAAGCCACTTCATACCTCCCGGAAATAAGCCACTCCACTTCGTCAGGAAAGGGAGAAGCCAACTAGGCAAGACTTTTCATGGAGCCACTTGAAACCCCCCCCGAATGCATCGAAACATCAGCCCTTTGGGCTAAAATCTATTCTGGAGCCTGCAGATGCAGTTCGGGGGTTTCTAATACCAAATTACACGTTTCCGACATTTTACCAAACGCGTCCACTTTTAGAGCTCTCTAATCTCATGACAAACTCTGAAAATTGCACGTCTGCCTTCTGGTTTCCTTGTCCGCAATCCCCAACTTTTTTTTTTGAAATATATTTTTAGTCTTTCATCAGGTTTCCTCCTCTGCTTCTCCTTTTTCTGCCCACTTTCTCCTTAATCTTTCTCCCTTCCTCCCTCCCTCGGCTCCCCGAGGCCACAGACATGATCATCACTGACAGTGCAGCATTTGCTCTTTTGCAGATACAGCTCGCCAAAAGCAAACGGCAATTGATGGACAAGGAGAGATGATAAAACGTCGCCGGGGAGCACCGACGACTCCGTCCAACGCGACGGAAATATTTCATAAATTTAACTTTTGAATGCGTTTATCGATCGCTTTAAAAGCATGAGGTATTATTTATCGATGGGAGAAAAGTGTACAAAAATAAAAAAAACAACGTATTGTGGCAGGGATTCTGTCTCGTTGAAGGACATCGCAAGGTTGCGTCTCGTAGTGTGATACGGTCAATGCGTTGAACCTTCCAACTGATGCCGCAGTTCATCTGAAATAGTTTCAACATTTTCAGAAAAAGTCAAAACAAAAATGATAATTTTGTATTTTTCTGTATGAATGTCTAAGGCAAGATCATTGACCAAGGGCCACTTTGGACCAGGTGACGTCAGGCCGCATGACGCACTCTTAATCCATGTCAAGACGGTCATTTTCTCGTGCACGTAACGCTCATAATAAAACCTACAAGCTAGCAAAATGAGTAAAAAAAAAATGACCACGCATGAAGCCGGCGCTGCAAAATCTGCGCCGAGCAGCCCTTGATTTAGCATTATGGTGAGTTATATAATTTCATGCACTTCATATTTGCTCTGTGGTGCCTTGTTATGTTGGCGCATCTCAGGAGGACGCTGCTAAGATAGTTACGTAATGTGCCTTCCCCTTTATGGTTCTATTCAGGAAATACCCCAGCATTTGTGTTGCGCGTATCATTCACGGACTTTATATTTGTTTTGTGGCGTCTGTTGCGCGTTTGTGTGTTACCATGGGGACCACGTTAAAGAACTGTTCCCCTTGTTATTGTGTTGGTGATGCCAGTACAAATTTGCATTTGTTCAAACATTTGATGAACCAGCCGACGAAACATCTGCATTCCATCTGTGTCAACGTGTTTGCCAAACAAGCCTCAACAAGATGGCCAAACCGATCCCCTCTGTCGACAAAGACAATTTAACCCCCCGCCCCCCCCGCCCACTTGTCAACAACTTTGCCGAACAACCCATCACAACTTTGTCTACAAGAACAAGCTAACACGCCCTTGCCAATGTCGACAGGTTTCGCCCTACGTCCGATCACACCACCCGTATTGCCAAAGCATCGTTTCCATTTATCAGGCAATTTCAGCGAGAACTTTAAATTCCATACAATTTGTGTTTCTTATTTAATATTCCCCGCGCATGAGAACAAAACATTAAGATCTCTCCCAGTCTGGACCAAACATGAAAAGGCGTTCATCCTCCTTTGCGTCCGTCCTACGAATGGCCATAAAGTCCTTGGAAAGCGAGGACGTCAGAGCACAGACCGCTACGACCACCCTCGCCATATTGTCCAAGTCCTTGGGAGAGGCGCGCAGGGACAGATGCAGTTTGTAACTGTCAGCCCGGATATGATCTACGACGCCAGGCCTCCAGCCAGCAGATGGTGGGAGATATTAAATCGGATCGCCACAGTGGAGTTGGCAAAATATGTACAGGAGGAGGCGGGGGGAGTGTACACCTGAGGAGGTCAAAGCACCGTTGCGTGCTGCCCTATTCTTAGTATGACAAAATATTTCAATGAATGATTCTGGGAATCAAAACTTGCATCTGTTTTTTTTCGACCTATTGCCAAAAGAATGATGTCATTTGCTAATGGAAGTGGCACAAGTCAAAATACAGGTACGGTCTCACGAGCACGAAGGTGGCAATACTGAAAATATGACCAAAAAAAAAAAAAAAAAAATGGAAAAAATATTGGAGGAAAATGTCACAGACAAAAAAAAAAATCCTGCTCATTTATATTGAAAGGAAAATATTTGATGAAAATACAAAATCCTAAATAATACATCGTTAGAAGACAATATTGAAAAAAAATGTTGGAGGATAAAGATATTAACCATATAGCCGAAATAAAAATATTAGACAGCAAATGAAAAAGTTAAAAAAAAAAAAAAATCAAAAAAAAAAATCAAAATTTGCCAGGAAGAAAAACTAAAATAGATTTTAAAAATCTAAAAAATACCAGTCTGAAAACTAGAAAAATATGACAGAAAAACACAAAACAATGACACGAAACTAGAATGAAAAACAAAGACAGCAATCACCTGGACTGCCGTTGGCCATGCTTTCACAGTAGTCCCACAACATGCATCTACCGTCTTTGTTTGCTGTTGCCCTCGATGGTAGAATCTGAAAGTACTACTCACAGAGATGCGGCAGTAAACACGGTATTAACCATTCCGGCAATTTGAAGGTGGACTTCTAACTCTCTCGAAACGTTATCGCGATTCATCGGTAAAGCGTTTTCATCCCCAGTATGTTTTGACAACACAAAGGACATCGCCACAAGTGTTTAACGACACGCTAAACTCGCCATTAAGGATATTAAGACGGCAACGGGGACATTATATATGTATGTAAATAAACACGGAGAGCGGTAAGGAAGAATGTGGGAGAATATCAGTTACACAACACACCTCCTTTTGGTCATTGTGAGCAATCTGAATAGAGGCGAGCAAAGGAAGGGATTAAGTTGTCGGAGGAGCTCGGCTCCGTGTTCAATCATTCCAATACGGCTCGCGTACGCATTCGCGGCGCAATGAGATTTCTCCAGCCATTTATCCCGTCCACTCTGTTTGTCCTGCGCTCGCCGGGGCCGCCGAGATATTTATGAGCGGGCATTGTGTCGCAGTCATTTCCCGCCTCTGCGCCGGGGACCCGCTGAAGCCGGACGAGCAAATAAAGGCCTTCTGCGAGGCGGTCAGGCTGTAATTTGTTTACTGCACACCAAACGCGGCGCCGCTAAATACAGTCAAGCTGTGCCGCGGTCCATGAACCGAGGCCCAAAAACCAATGAGGTTTTCCCCAAAAATGTCTCCTTCTGGAGCGCAAATTGAATTCATATGGCGGCGACTATTAATATTCCGAGGGGCTGCGCCGCGCGCCGCAGTTTTCCCTCTGCCACATTTTCAACAAGTAGACAACTTATTTTTCTTCGAAGCTCGGGATAACTTGCTTATTTCTTGCTTGACCTTTTTCCACATGTGAAAACTTTGCGAGTTCAAAGGGAGTTGACGGGGGTAACTTCTTCAAAAAAGAGCATTTCTAATTTGCGCTCTGACAGGGGAGGACTTTGGTAATGATGGCGCGCGTTTGATCTGTTACCATTAGATAAGATTTCTCCTGTCTTGAGATTCGTCCGCAGTTTCCCCCCTCGAGGACGAGACGAGGCTCTCCGAAGCACCTCCAATTCTAATTCTCCACATTTCGGCAGCCGGACTTAGCCACGAACACTTTTCAAATCGTGCGAAAACAGCGTCTGCCAGGTACTGTTGCAGCGGGGGCTTCCGAGCAACAACACGATAAATCACACTTGTAGGACTTCGATGTGAACGCACGTCGTTTAAACGTGTCGCATTTGCGAACCCGTACGTCTTTCAACTCTGAGCATGTGAGCGGTTTGGCCATTCTATTCTTCCTTCCGGGCTTTCCAGACTTAGTTTCTCGCGTCTTTCTTCATGCACCGACTGTAGCAAAGTGTTTCCATATCTTATTCTTGTTTGAGACTACAGTGAAACTCCTTTACGACGAAACCTCCATGGGCGAAAATACCCCCGAGTGTGAAAAAAATCTTCATGCATGAAAGCCATTCCCACTTTTCTGCTCCCCCTACAACGAAAACTCCCCCTGTTCCATGATACGAAATCTTTTTCTCTGCTCTTGCCTCGCAACGAGATTCCCTACAATGAAAACAAGCCTTCTGCAAACGTCTAATCCAACCTCAGCATGCCACAGCGACCTCGACTGCTTCGTTCGGAAATGGCAACAGCAACCACCACACTGGTTTACACATGCGCAGGAGTACAGGAAGTATTTGTTTCAGACGCAGCGCGAACGTTGCGTTGCTAAAATGGCGACAAAACGGACCTTTGCATACCAAGGAGTTAAGAAAAGAAAAGCCTTGACGCTTGAAGACAGGATAAAGGTCATAAAAATGAAAGATGGAGGAAGCCAAATAAAAGACGTGCAAGAAATTGGTGGAAGTGAAAGTAAATGTTGATCGTAAATTTCGCAATTTCTTTCCCTTTTTTTCTTAAAATTTGCGACAGTGAAAAGTCCCCTGTTGTGAAAAATTTCTTGCTGCAAACATGATTACGTTGTAGAGGAGTTTCACTGCAGCGACATTTGTTGGCGCATCTCGTTCCGAGTGACGCGCTCCAACGCGGCGCGGTTTTCGCGGTTCTAACGCCGGTGTCGCTTCGGATGTCTTCTCAGACGGCGGGAGTGCTATTTCACACGTCGGCCGGGCAAGCGCCATTTAGCAGGACATTTGCTGAGGCGCGTCAATTCAAGTGGGGGTGCCGCAAGGGTCAGGGCGCAGGCATCGTTACCCACGTAACGAGTCATTGTTCCCGACGGTCATTGCCAAGTGGCCGGTATACTCGGCACGCCGATAAAAGAATATGGCAGGGACGAAAGAAGCGGGCTATGACGCCGATAATTATTTTGTTATCGACGAAAAACAACGATGACTTTGGGCCGCGTCTGGAAGTCTGGATGACCTCTGGATAGCGTGAGAACAGCCGCAACACAAAAGTGCGGGGCTCTTAACGGCGTGACAGAATGAATTACAGAGTGACTGGAGACTTGTGACATGCCAAAGTGCTAAAGTCCAACTTGGCAGAGGGTCAGAAAAACAGGCTTTCGCGGCTCTGGCGTGCCTTTCTTTTTATTTGACCGCTTTCTCTTGGTAACTTTGGACCCCAAAGAATTGACTTCCAGAGTATTTTTTCCACAATTGCACGATAGGTAAAAATGTCCAAAAAAGAAATGAAAAGAAAAAAGACTGCTTTTACATTTCCCCTCTCTCTTTTTCTCTATCTTGCCCGCTGAAAAATAAGTTGATTCTATTTAGTTTTACAAAGCAGTACAAAGCAGTACACTTGCTTGCACAACTTGCGCTACGGTTACGAATTCGAAAAAATGCAACACGAGTTGAAGTTGAAACTGAATTCTCTTTTATTTTACAACAGCGAACTTCTTTTTAATTCTTACATCAGTTACTTTACTATATGATATGAATGTCTATTTGCTTGATGATGCTATTCCACATTTAAAGGAATATGTAAAGTTCATCTTTTTCATTTATTCAGAAGTTCATGTATTTTTACACTTGAATAGCAGGTACAAAAGCAGAATCGTTACTTTACATGATTTTATTTAAATAACGTCCTTTTGTTGTTTACATTTTCAATTATTTCATTTACACAGTAGTTAGTTTGATCAAATACCCCCCCCCCCCACCCCTAAGTATACACACATTTATTTAAATGAATACGTTGGCGGTGAGGCTTCCTCGTATTGAATGATGCTCACCTTGTGCTTTGCTCAAGGGCACTGCAGTTAATGTTAACAAAAGCCCCCCCTCCCCTCCCCAACCGCCATTCGTTTTCATCTGAGCTGCTGTAGAAGTTCTCAAAGCTCCGGGCTAGCGCGGTCCATTAAGGTTGGCCGACCATTAATCTCCGTCTGCTTGCGAGCTGCCCCCGTGTTTTTCGCGCCGAGTTCCGCCGCTGTGAACTTGATGCATTGCCAAGTCCACAAAACAATAGCCTAAATATAGTCGGGCTGGGCTGGCGACGTGGCTCTTTAGAGAGGTTTTGTGTCGCGGAATGAGCACCCGTCTATGTTTTCATCTCGATGCACGGCGCAAAAATATGAATACAAATTGCAAAAACTAGTCGGCAACTGATGTCGCCGCCAAATTGACTCGCGCAGCGCAACGTATGTATCGTGTCGGTTTGCCTTAGGCTGCCCAACAATAAAAGGCCGATCTCTAACATGCGCAGCACCGGAAGAGGCCCAGTGGACCCGGCAGGTTGCCGCCTTTGGAGGTGCTGAGCGGAAGGACTTTTGCATGACCCGCCAAAGCTTTAAAATACAATCCAGAACCATAAACATAACGGCAAAGAGGACAGCACTCCAATCCGCAAGCACGAGATCGCATATGTAGCACAAACGCAGAGCGACGACGGCGATTGAGCAACACGGGTCTGTTTTCACACGAGAACATCTGTCTCTTTTGTGTCAAGACGCTTCAGGTGCTCAATGAAGCCTTCACCTTCAGCGGGCGTCCGTTTGCTTTGGCCGCCTGCCCATTCCTCTGCGGGCAGGTAAGTGCAGGCAGCCATCGCCGACTTGCCTGAGCTTGTAGGCCGAGAGCGGGTTTTCCACACAAGACGTATGAGCTCACATTGTTTCGCTTCTGTCGGCTCAAAACAGTTGACGCTTACTCATCGCCACGAGTCTTTTTTTTTTTTTTCTGTAACCGTTGATGGAAAACTACAAAGAATGTCGAGATGACTTCTGAAACTTATCGTGATCAATTCTCGGGACAGTCAGAAACGCTCCTCATTCGCTTGAGAGGGAAAAGCTTCATGCGCAAAAGACAGAAAACTGTTGATAGAAATCAACAGCAGCAATGTTGTCTTTTCTGTGAAAGACATTTATTGATCACATTTCAATCGTTTCCTTTGTAGGGAAAGTGCAATTAAAAGTGCATTTGCCTCCTTCTTAGGAAACGGTATAACATTCCCGTAACACGGCTGCAAAGGACCTGACTGGTTTGCTGTACAGCCAAGTCCTTTGCATAATTGCCCGAGTATTTTTTTTTAATGACTGTAATGATACAGCGGTGCCTTGAGAAACAAATTCAAATTCCGTATTGTGATCACGCTCCAAACTCAAGTCATCCCTTTTGAAATGAATACAATTGGTCATTTCTCTGTTCCAGAATCCAACCCCCTAGACCAAAATATACAATAAAGGTCAAATGTACTGCACGTTTGTGTATTTTTATTTATTTTTTTTTTGTGGACTTGAAGACATTTGGATATTTCTGACTTTGTGAGAACAGTTTGGAGAAGCGTTCCCACAAGCAAGGCACGGACGGTGACAGCCCAGATGCGTGCGTGACATCGGCGCGGAAGAGGCCCATCACGGCGACGAACGGCAACAAATACAGCGAGCCGTGGCCTCTCTCAGGGCCCAACATGAGTGACAAAAATCCCACAGACACACTCCACAATCTTTTTTTTCTTCCCCAGGAGAGCAGAAGCTGTTCTTCCTGATAACTCCCACAATAACTGGGGGGACTGTGCACTTGTACTTGCGCCTAATGCTGTGTGACTCATGTTCACCTCGTGCCACACAATTCCTCACGATGCACAAGACGAGGACGAGTATGGGAGGGCGAGGGATGAGGGAGGTGCGGGGGGGCGGGGGTCGAAAGTAAAGCAAAAGTCCCTTTGGGAAGATTACGCAAGGCCCGACCGATGATATCAAATAAGCATGCAGGGGAAAAAGGGAAGGAGTGGGATGTTCTGCAAGTCCGGCGAGATGGCGACGGATGACCCTCATCCTCCCACTGGCTCGCTCGCAGGCTTTTTTTTTTTTTTTTCTAATGGAATCAAAGCCCTGCAGTGACTCGCATCCGCATGACAAAATTACAATCAATTAGGGAGGAAATGCACACTCACGAGCCGCTGATATGGAAGGCTGAGCGGGGGACGGGGTGCGGAACCTCTGTCCACATACATCAAGTACATTAACGCCGCCGAGGAGGAGTGGGCAGAGGGTGAGGGGGGCGGAGGGGGACACGCCGATCTGTGGAAAACACTCCAAAAGCTGTTTGTGTGATTATTCGGCGCCTCGCTCGCTGACTACTTTACATTTGCGGCCATTTTGTGTTTTGTGGACATGTGTTGGGAAGAGGTGTCGACCTCCCCAAGGCTGAGCAATCCTGAATTTGGATCAGGGCCAAAGTGCACACTTTCCCATCGGAGAGTGTTCAATTAAAAACAGGAAATTACATCTTCTTTTTAATGCTTCAAAATAAGGACCCAGATGTAAAAGGCTCAATGGAGGTAACTGTTATTTTAAAATATAATATTTAACCTTAACTAAAAGGTGAAAACAACTCTGAAAAAGCAAAATTAACTGGTCAATTAAAAGATAAAACAAAGGTCTTTTTAAACATATCTAGGGTGAATCTTACATAGCCACATAGCCTATCGATAATCACAGAAGGTTTTTCTTTGTTTGTTTGTTTGTTTTTTTAATCAGTATAATTCCATTGGTGAAAGGCCAAATGAAAAACAATTACACTGATTAAAGATGAAAAAAAAAGTCAAAGCAAACAACTCTCAGGAGGAAAACCACCATTTCAAATACCTGGTCGTTAAAAAAAAAAAAAGCTTCTGTGTTCCCAAATTTCCTCTTCGGTGCTTCCAATAATCGATAATGAGTGCAATTTCTACTGATATTGATCCTGTGTCTATTGCATATTGAATTATTGCCTAGCACTACAATGTATGGAATAAATACCCGCCCCCCCCAAAAAAAATCAAGAAAATCAACCCGAATCCTGTTCATACCAAGCTAAATTTGTCTTTTTTTTTTTTTTTTTTGTGCATGACTGACTAAAATGAGGTATATTTCCTTCTGGAAGCATGGAGAAAGGATCAAATCATATTTTATGAGACGAAGAGAAGCTGTATCTGTTCGCTCTGCCCAGACACATCCCAACGATGTCGCTTATCTTCCCAGAGATGATGTCACTTTGTGCTTCTTCATACTGCAAAACAACTTGGAGCCGAATCACCAGAGCGACTGGTGCTTGCAACCAAGTAGTGCGATTCACCAGCAACCAATGAGCTGCTTATCATGCTCATCTCTCCATAAAACTATGGGACCCAATGTTCACGTCACATGAGTTGCTCCACACTGACACTGAAAAATTCAAGGAATCCTCAAAGCGTTCCGATGCAAATGAATGCATAATGGATGCCAACGCCACTTGTGGATGTTGGCGACGCGGGATTGTGAGCCGGCAGAGGTGAAGTGAGGAGGAGGAGGAGGAGGAGGAGGAGGAGGAGGTACTCGTCTCACCTTCAAACACGGTCAGCTTGGCGCTGGTGTTGATCTCGCCGGCGCTGTTGGCCGCCGTGCACTCGTAAATGGCCTCGTCGCGGTGCGTGCGCAGCGGCTGGATGCGCAGCACGGACCCCGAACCGTCATCAAACTCGATCACCTGGGGGAAGTCGAAAGAGGATGGGGGGGTGGGGGGAGGGGGGGGTTGGTTCACTTTGTACTTCTCACCATTTCAGTCTGTTGCAGCATAGAAACAACTGATCCATCTTTATTTATGCAGCGCTTTCACAGCAGCTGCAGCTCGAACAAGGAGCGTTAGAGAACACCTAAAAGCATTAACAATGCACAAAACAGAAAATACTGCCAATGATACAATACAGTATATATTTTTTAATTTCTGACATTATCTATGTATAAATATATTTAGAGAGAGAGAGAGAGAGAGAGAGAGAGAGAGAGAGAGAGAGAGAGAGAGAGAGAGAGAGAGAGAGAGAGAGAGAGAGAGCGCTCTGTATGTGGATAAGGGAGCTGCGGTGGACTGCGGCGTCCGTGTCTCCAGTTTGCTGACCAGTGAGCTAAAATTTCCAGCTGAACGCCGTATTTTAAGGGACAGGAAGTCAGGTTTGAAACCAGTGTACAAAAGTGACCTACTTTTTTTTTTTTTTTTTAAACAAAAAAGCTTTCTGATGGACAGGTTGTGCAATCTGTTGTGTACAATAACACGTAATAGCTAATAACAACGTGCACACAACACTCCCCCCCCCCAAAAAAGAAAACTTTTCTTTTCCCCCTTAATAGCCCTCGCGGTCAACTTGGCAGCTGTCCGCAGTCTACCGTGACCAACTGGTTGGCTACTCCCGACTTAGACATAGCACGCTGGGTCTTGGAGTGCTTTAGTAGTTTCTTAGGCGGCATTTGGTTGAAAAGGTGAGAGAAACTACGACTTAGATAAGACACCAATTTAGTTAGCCTTCGAGTGGATGTTTTACACACAGATAAGGAAAACGAAGAGACAAAAGAAGCCACGCCGCATCCTAGATATTCGCTTACAGATGGTCGGGAAAGCAGCGTGAGGTATCGTTTTTGTTCAGACGTGCCGAAAGAAGCGGCAGTAAGTACCACATCAAGAGCGATGCATGGGCGGAGAAAATGTAGCTGACCGATGCGGGCGCGAGGATACACAAAGATGAAGTAGACTCCTCGATAAACTGAGACAGAAGAAGATTAAAGCCAAAGGAGGGAGCCTTGTCTGGTCTTGCTTGGAGAGAAGGAGCCCGGGTGTGTTTTCTTTGAGGATCAATAGCGATGCGGAGGCCGGGCGACGTGTGACGCTCGTTTGCGCAAGCAAGTCACGGGTTGTGGGCGCTCACCTCAAAGCGCTGCGAGCTGACTTTCTTGCCCTTCTTCATCCAGGTGATTCTGGGTTTGGGCTCGCCGGCGGCCTGGCACACAAAGGACGCGACGCCGCCCGAGATGCCCGTCTGGTCCTCGGGGGATTTGATGAAGCTCGGCAGGTCTGAAAGCGGGCGACAGTCAATCATCATCAAAACTTAAATAATAACAACAACAACAAAAATACATCCGCATCCGATAAATAATAAATAAATAAATAAATACAATTGCAGAAAGCAATTAATTGTCCAATTAATGGGAAAAAAAACATTGAACTCATAAAAGAGCTTTGTTTCCTGAATGCTTGCAACAAGAATATATGAATTTGAATGAATTGTCCTTTTGTGTTTCACTTTACAACAGAGAAAAAAAAAACAAACAATTTATTCCACATTTTTTGTGAGGGGCGGTGGATGGATGTCATTATGTTTTGTTTTATGTCGACTGATTAAATTGGCTGGCAAATGAATCGGTCTGGTCTTGCAAGCAAGTCAACAAAATAATTGATTTGTCTCGTTAATTAAAGCAAATCCACAACACAGCATATAACATAGCATTAAAAAAAATAATTGATAGAAATGATCAAAAATAACATGTAATACAACTTACAAAATCAGTAATAAAAATATTTTCCGACTAAACAAAAATCTTCAGAATATTTTTTCTAACTTTAATTTCTACAATATATAAAATGAAGTCTTTTTTTTAAAAAAATCATACACAAAATAAAAACTACAAACAAAATTCATTACTAAAAAGCAGGCATCTCTTTCCTTTAAATTAGTGTGAAAAAATACAATTCAGCAATTTTTTTTTGTTGGCCCAGTACGTCTCTGCACGAGTCATGACACACCTTTTATGCCCCAAACTTTCATGATTTCGAAGATCCGGTGATGCTATATGTTTACATTGAAAGCCTTTTTAATGCCGTCTGATCCACAAGAGAAATCCGCTGCACGTTAACTTTAAAGGGGAAGTGTCACGAGACACGGTGATAATCGGAATGCCGGTCCTGGTAGAAAACCTCAATCAACTCAATCCCCCCTTTTGTATACAACGACCCATGATCGGGCAGAAGAGTTTGTCAGGTTGCGATCATTAGTACAGCTCGGCGCCTGCAGGGGAAGAAAAGGCTTTGCACTCTAAATATTTTCAGTGCAACAAGCAGGCCCTAAATATCAGCCAAATGTCAGCCGGGTTGAAGAACAATCGGGATGGTTGTGTGCGAGTGTGCGTGTGAGTGTGTGTGCCTGAGATTATTTTGCATGGCATAACAATTCACACACTTGAGCGTCTCACTGTTATTTAAATGGGAAGTGTTGTGGGGAATGACCATGTTTAATTCAAAGACATGCTGGCTAACCTCACATTTATATTGCACACAGTTCCCAAAGTATGTATAGGAAAAAAACACCTTGTAGCAATTTGCGCTGAGTGACATCCGCCGTTTACGATGGATTATTCCGCTCGGCTTTTAATGGGAAATCTTGTCTCATTTATGCTGCCGACTATGACAAGTTGCAATTGCTTTTTTTTTTTTTTTCCTTTCGAGCTTGCAAGATTTATGTACACTTATTTGTTGAGTCCACCTGTCCAATAACATCAGGGCAGGGTGGCCATTGGTAATATCGGTAAGATGTTAATTTTCACCAACGGAGGGTTATTTCCGGGCTGGTCCTGGCCATCGCGGCCGCCAGCAGCTTTTTTAGGCTGTTTACACCACCCGCAGACGGGTAGTCGGAAGATCAAGGCGACACGTCGCAGCAACTAGCAAGAGCAAGTTCAGCAACACGCTTCGGTTGGCTATCAAAGCCCGTTCAACACGTTGCGGTTTCGCTCGGAACTCAGCACTCACAGCCTCCATCATCTCGCCTCCACAGCGGCGAATAAACGACATTTCTTACAAGTATCGTTCTCACAAAGGGAGTACGAGGAGAAAGCTGTAGAAGCCATGCTAATTGCTAAGCTAACATAACGTCATCGTGAAACACGCATCTTAAAAGTGCTTGGGTTTGGGCTGCGAGCTCCCTACATTTTCGCGAGACCGACTGTATCGAAGTCAGAGGCAGCGGAACCGTGTGGGGGCACTGGGGAACCCCCACCAGGCACACTTTTGAGTCTGTATTTCACATGAGGTGTCTATTTCAGGGTTGCACGTGACCCCTATGGCCTTCGGCCAGTATGGCACTGCGTGTACACTTATCTGTTGAGTCCACCTGTCCAATAACATCAGGGCAGGGTGGCCATCGATAATATCGGGAAGATGTTAATTTTCACCGACGGAGGGTTATTTCCGGGCTGGTCCTGGCCATCGCGGCCGCCAGCAGCTTTGATAGGCTGTTTCCATCACCCGCAGACGGGTAGTCGGAAGATCAAGGCGACACGTCGCAGCAACTAGCAAGAGCAAGTTCAGCAACACGCTTCGGTTGGCTATCAAAGCCCGTTCAACACGTTGCGGTTTCGCTCGGAACTCAGCACTCACAGCCTCCATCATCTCGCCTCCACAGCGGCGAATAAACGACATTTCTTACAAGTATCGTTCTCACAAAGGGAGTACGAGGAGAAAGCTGTAGAAGCCATGCTAATTGCTAAGCTAACATAACGTCATCGTGAAACACGCATATTAAAAGTGCTTGGGTTTGGGCTGCGACCTCCCTACATTTTCGCGAGACCGACTGTATCTAAGTCAGAGGCAGCGGAACCGTGGGGGGGCACTGGGGAACCCCACCAGGCACACTTTTGAGTCTGTATTCCACATGAGGTATCTATTTCAGGGTTCCACATGACCCCTATGGCCTTCGGCCAGTATGGCACTGCGTTAGGCTACCGCACACCTTGCAGATGCTGGACTGACCGGGCAATCCAGTTTTAATCGATAAGATTCGATGAAATCACCATATTCTTGCTTTAACGCATGTATTTTGTTGGAGTGGAATTCATGATCAATTGGGGCGAGCGCGCCGCAACTATTTGGGCAGACAACACTCCAGTCAAAATATCAGACTAATTAGCCATCCGCTTCCTTGCCAAAAGAGGTTAGCGAACAACGTGCTGGCAGCCATTGCTGGAGTTTTCCCAGTGGATTTTCAGTAAGGGAATGCCGCCGTCTCCTTTGTGGACAGAATGATTCCATCCCGTGCGTGCGCGCCTGTGCGTGCGACTGTTTGTGTGTCCTTGCCTCAGCGGTTTAGGTGTTTTCCCCCCATCCCGCCTCCAACGTGACTGCGCAGATGTAAGGCGAGCTGAAAAGAAGAGGCGGTGGCAAGCGTACCAGTGCGATGCTGGCCGAAAGCCAGGATCATATTATTGTGACGGTAAATAACGCCAAGGTGTGCCCATTGTCGCATCGACACGCAATCGCACAGGGTGCGGGCGCCCGGTGAAGGTAAACAAGGGAACAGTAAGAGTTCAGTGTTGTTGTAAACACATGCGATCTAGTTATGACAACTTGAGGGAGTGCGGGTACTTGTAAAAACATGGCGCTTTATTGATTTATTTTTATGTCATTTGCACGCCAACTAAAAAGAGATTTTCTTCCCCCCAAAAACGAGAGACTTTCCAAAAGTCACACAGGCAGATGGTGGTGGTGGTGGTGGTGGTGGGGCGCATAACCTGGTGTCATTTCTTAAAAGTAATTCCAGTTTATATTGTATCTTAGTTCATTTTAGAACTATATTATTTTGACGATATATTGATTGGTTTCAATTATTCAGTTGAGGAGCAACTGGGGGTTCACTCTTACATTTCCGAACTGTTAGAATTCCTACAGCGGGTACCTGATTTGGATGTACTGTACTGTAAACGCCCTCACATTAAAGACGAACGTCTGCGATTAAAGCTCATCGGCGTTCGTTTGATTTGAAATCCAGCGTGGTGCTGCTTACAGTCCAAATGATGACAATTGTGTGTGCGTGCGTTCATGTCCCGCTCATGAAGACGCGGAGACGATCATGTTCTTCATGCACGAGATGAACTCATTCACATACTGTATAATTATCATGCGGGAGAGAGTAAATAGCACACATAATCATGACTCTGTCCATATTAAATATGAATTATGACATCATAATCTCTGGGCATCAAATCAAACGTATTCGATAACTTGTCGGTTTTATTTAGGAGAACTGTTATTAGATCAACGATGATCAAAAAAAGCTCTTCATTTCTCAGTCTGCATTTTGGACCGGATGTTTCCGCAACGCCGCTGGAGGTTATCAAACTGTTTGGGTTTAGTCACTTGGTTTCCTAAGCCCTTTTTTTCCAGTGCCCGTGTCCCATTTTCTGGGCTGTCAGGCAGTTGTCACATGAAAACAAAAGCGAGGATGAGGTGAAGAGCACATAAGTCTACCTATGCAAATCCTCCCCCACAGCCGAGGTGCGCACTCACTCCGCCTGCCTTCTTCAAGGCTTTTTTTATCGAAAGAACGTTGCCAACTCCTTTCTTGACGCGAGCGCGTCTTCTAACACATGCTCTCCTTCCAGGTGGCGTTCGCCGTCAATTGTCAAGCTCGGGCGACGGGCGCGTCGACGTGAATTTCAAGGTTGGGGTTGCGCCAATATCGCTTTGAAGTCAAGATAAAATCACATCGTGACGTCTTTGTCATGATCAAAGATGTGACCCGATAAAATATTCGCAGGAGTCGATGTATCTATTAAGAGTCAAAGCCAAGTGGAATTTCATAACTCAGTCAGCAATTTTTTTTTTTTGTCTCCGATATGCCACGGCTCATCCTTCGTTTTCAAACTGTGATATTTTTCAGTTGCTGTTCTTGCAGGAATTGGATGCTAGTGTTGAATTGCGATTTGTTCGGATGGGGTTGCAAAATAAACCAAGGAAAATGTCAGTTTGCAGGGGGAAAAACAGGAGAGCAAATGAGGTCTATTGTGTGAAAAAGTCATTTGCTCATCGTTATAAAACGCAATACAAGGCAGGGTATGGCATTTGAACCCGTCTGACAAAATAAGCCAACAGCTTTGCCGTTTTTTTGATTTTTTCTTTCTCTCAGGTGGCTGACAATCATGGTGTTCCCAAACCTGCCCCCGTTTGAGAGCCTCCTCTGCGGCGTCGAGCATCACAGATCGATTTGCACGCGGCAGAGTGAAAACCATTCATTCTTATTCATCATAAATTAGCAAGTTATCATTTTCACAAGGCGACACTCAGCGCGAATACGTCTGATGCCATCAAGAGTGGCCCGGGTTTAATGGAACACTTCCATTTAGGCCATTTTGGCAGGCCATTAGCGGGCAACTTGTTTGCAATTAATTCCAAATAAAGCCGCCTCGCCCCTGTAAGTTATTTACCCCAATGAGAATGAGGCCCTTCAGGCTGTTTAAGCCGACACACGTTGTTGCCGTTTGTGTTTTGCACACGAAAATGGAAACGTCTATGACTTATAACGGTTTTGGATTTATGAAACTCATCAACCTTTGCCGCCGTGATTCGCCCACGCACAATAAAAAAAAAAAAAAAAAAATCAACTTTCTCAAAATTTAGGACAGGCCATTAGCGGGCAACTTGTTTGCAATTAATTCCAAATAAAGCCGCCTCCCCCCCTGTAAATTATTTACCCCAATAAGAATGAGGCCCTTCAGGCTGTGTAAGCCGACACACGTTGTTTCCGTTTGTGTTTTGCACACGAAAATGGAAATTTGGATTTATGAAACTCATCAACCTTTGCCGCCGTGATTCGCCCACGCACAATAAAAAAAAAAAAAAAAAAAATCAAATTTCTCACAATTTAGCATCGCCCATCTGTGTCGTGTAGGCGCTTCAAATTTGGTAGCAGAAAAAACATTGAGGAAAGGGCCACTTTTGAAGAGGCCCTCAAAATGGTGGATATCCTTAAAATGGTCGCTTCAAACCCAAATTGCCAACTTCCTGTGTCTTTTGGGACATGGGTTCTTGGGACTTTTTTTCGCAGTTCTGCTTCGGGTAGAGGTGGGAGTAAGTCACATACGTGCACGTCACAAGTAAGTCTCAAGTCGTACCTTCAAGTCTCAAGCAAGTCACATGACACCGTGGAAAAGTAATCCAGCAAGTCAAGCCAGCAAATTTCAAGCAAGTCAAGTCACTACATGGTTCAAGGATGTCCGAAGTAAAGTCATAAAATCTTACTCAGTCACGACATTCGGTATTTCGGAGTGAATATTAAATATTTGTTTTTACTGATCATACAACAAAAAGTAAAAAAAAACAACTTATGAATGAATGTCTACATGTCAACGTATTGTTAGCTAAACGGTGACGCTAGCTTAAACGTATTTGTGGGTCATGTCAGGACGAATGAAGTTTGACGTCGTCGTCACGACTTCATTCCGTGAGGTGTGAACCTTGCGTTTTGACATCCTATTTTTGCCGGCGTCATTGGCGAAGAAAGTTTATTTGTGTTGCGCATTTCACGAACGTGACAATTCAAAGTGCTTAACATAAAACATGAAAAGCATTTCAGACGGCGAAACAAGACATAAAGACATTGTAAAAATCATAGTAGAGTCATCTAAAATAATTGTTGGATGATTAAAACCAAGCATGTGTCTGGAGAAATGAAAAGATACAGTGCAATTGGGGATTAAAAGAAGAGAAGCGAACAATACTGTCTTCAGCCCTTGTTTAAATGAACTGGCGGTTTGAGCAGACCTCAGGTATTCGGGGACTTTGTTCCGCAGGTGAGTAGCGGAATAACGAAATGCTGCTTCACTTTGTTTAATTTGTAGCCTTCAATGACAAGGTTGAGGGGAGCGACAAGATAATCCATTCATTCAAGTGAATGCTCCTTGGAGTTGCTCTCCTATCGCTTGTTGGTGTTAATCGCCACTGCACACCAACAAGTGACGCCGGATGGGTTGCCCACTTGGCGTGAATGAAACGGACGCCCTCGTTTTCCTTTCTGGCTTGCTTTCCTTCTCAACTCATTCACTCCCAAAGACGTTTTTTAAACGTCTTTTCAGACTTGGTCCAGAATTGGTTGGTACTGAATGAGTTAAAAAGGCAAACATTTTGAAATGCAGATTTCAAATCTGAAACAAGACGACTGGACAAGTCCCGTCGGTCTCGTCTAAATCAAGCCGAGTCGCTTAGATACCAAGTCAGGTGAAACGGGCTTTGGGAATACATTTTAATGAATTAGCAAAGGATGACACTGGGCTAATTTTGCTGCGTCACGCCTAAAACTAACAACACATCTCACCAAGGCCCATCGATTAAATGCGATGTTTTACCCGTAAGAGGATCAAGAAAATGTCATCGCATGCCCACCTCGAATGTTTTCATCTCATTGCCCGCCTCCTTCCCAGTCAAATCACACAAAACGTTTGTGAGACAGAAATAACAATCTTCTTTTCCACGTCCCGGCGTGTGAGTCGGAGACTGCCGACTGCCGATTCACTCGAGTCAAATTGGACAAGCGACGTGACTCATCGCGGTTGAGATGCCTTCCTATCTGTCGAAACCCATAGCAGCGAGAAGCAAAGGGGAAAAACATCAAACTTTCAATACCCCAGCGGACCATGAAGAGGCAGGGGTTGGGGGTTGGCGCAGGGGTGGCGCGGGCGAGTGGGGGGGGGTAGACTTTCTATCAGGCCTCGCAGCTTTCGGTGAATTATTCAAGACAGCAGCGAAAGAACAAGAACTCTAAGTGCAATTACCCTTCACTCCTCTCTTCTCAGTGTGAGTCGCCATTATGTAATGGCTTTCATCTTCTCCAGCCCGATTATGACTTGGGGAGGCATTGCTAAAATCTACACACTCTCTCCCCTCTTTAGACGGCCCAATAAGCACCATGTGACAAAGAAGAAAAACACACACTGTGATTTCAGGAACGCACCGACCGACGCCCGGAGTGGCCATTTAAAAAAAAAAAAAAGGGCTTGATGAAAGCGCTTTTATGTTTTATTCGCAATCACAGGGGTCTCCCAGTCATAACAGCGTTAGTTTGATTTTACCAGTAGAATTCACACACACGGGTCCAACCTACATTGAGACCAACGTGACTCACCGCCCTTGACGATTTGTCAACTCGTACGTGGCAAACCTTCAGCAAACAGACAGTCTGCTGTTGATCTTCATCATGCGCTTGTCTCGACAACCTTGGACAACAGACGTAATGTTTTTGCTGAGTGTAGAAATTCCCCGGCGTAATTGTCCTTCAAACGCCTACTTCCTTTTAGAACACGGGCCAGGACTGAGAGAATACTTCAAGTTGTTCACTCGAGTAGATCGTACACTCCGGGTTATGTAGCGTATTTTCCGCACGATAACGTGCTTTCGGAGTTTAAGGCGCACCTTCAATGAAGCGCCTATTTTAAAACGGTTTTCATTATAGGGCGCACCGCATTATAAGGCACATAGAATAGAAGCTACAATCCGGGCTGCGGTTGTGTTATGCAACCGCTAGATGGCACTACGCTAAAGGGAATACAATACAACACAGCTTCATTTATATCAAGCTTCCACAACCGATGCAGCTTTACAGAACATTTAAAATACTACGTCCAAGGAATCAGAATATTGATCCGCATATGAGGTGCATCGGATTATAAGGCGCACTGTCGGCTTTTGAGAAAATGGAATGCTTTTTTGCGGAAATCCGAGCTAGTCCGCTAAGTGGATACTGACCGGTATGAGAGGCAAGGGGCTTTGTTAATGCAGTCGGTCGGGGTCCCGTGGTCACCGACGCTACAATTAATAGATCAATGCGGGCTGAATGTTAAGTGTATTAAATGATCCCAAGAGGCGCAGGGGCTCAGCTGGCGAGAAGGGCGACCGACCGACCACCTTCTTCAGCCATCCCCCTTTGAGGGCGTAAGGGTGAGCTCATCATCCATCACCGTGCGACCCCGCCCTAAGCCTCCCTCGTCACTCCACTCACCTAATTAATTTGCCTCCTTTGGATTAGCCCCCCCCTCCATCTCTCGGAGGCCAACCATAGCTGTTGTCGTCTTCGCTCATTCAACTCTCCGCTATCGGCGCATAAATGATCTTACTGTATTCATACGAGAAGGAGGAAGAGATTAAAGTTTTACAGGATTTGCTTTTTCTGAGGTAAAAGATCAACCGTGTCAAAGCTCGTTCGCGCTGTACGTCCAACTAAGGTTCTGGTAGCACTGGAAATCGTGAGGCGAGCGAATTATTTATGTCCATTTTTCCATCCGGCCATCCATTTTCTATTCTGCTCATCCTGTTCGGTGTTCTTGAAAGCAGGACATTCAAGCTAAGGGCAGACGACATCCCGGATTGGTCGCCAGTACCATGTCCGCGCTGCCGGCAGGCAAGTCTGGCGAGCGAACTACTGACTGACTGCCAGCACGAGTAGTCTGGCTTTCACCCAAATGCCCAAAACTTGCATTTGAAGTTCACAAATGGTTGTGCGTCTGCATTTGGGTGCCGACCAGTCCAGGGTGCTCTCGTCCAAAGAGAGCTGGAATAGGCTGTAGCCCACCTGCAACCCTAATGAGCACCAAGCCTTACGAAAATAAAAGTAAAACCTTTGGATTCAGCAAGGTGCGATCGTCTGAAGAGATCATTCCAACGCAATGTACACTTGCAGGTATTGAGGCAGTTACGCCATCTCGAGCATTGGTCTCTTTAGCCCTGGGAAGTTTGACTTGAACGCGATTAAAATGAAAAGGACTTTTTTTTTTCCCCTCCGGGGATAATCACGGTCTTAGAGTAAAAGCGTGCTTTGATGCTGAATTTTCACATGGCCACATGAAGATGAAGATTGAAATTTTGCACGGGTTGCATCACGTCCGCAACGCGTTTGCTTCAGACCAAACGTTATGCAGGTGTGTCTGTCGTAAGCCACCTATAATTCATTTTACGACTTCCTGCTTGCCTCAGCGGAGGACTTTCCGCTCGACAGCCGGGCACAAGACGGACGGCCTTCCGCTTGAGCGCAACGGATTTTAAAGGACAGCGACGGGTGGCTAAGTGTCAACTGTCTATAAAGCTCTTTTTATAAAAACATAAATTGAAATGCCTTCCTCGTTGTGTGGTATTGATGACTCTGGGACAAAGCGGCAGGGTTTGGGCGACTGCCTCGAGCCCCGCGATCGAGCGCCCTAATTAAACAATTAATCTCACATCATTAACCTCGGCGGATACCCGTCTACCCGTCACTTTGTGACGCCGCTGCACTTTGGCTGATGAAAACAATTCCATCTACTTTATTTTGTTGATGCTATTATTCTACAAATGGGGCATATTGCTTTTTCCGGATCATTTTCCTGCCACGGCGGTCCCCGTAGTCCATCTTTGGCGGGCCGGGGACCGCAGCTGTGTGCTAAATGCATTACTCTCTCCAAGTGGCTCTCCGAGGTGGATATGGTTACCTTTAATTAAAAGATAATCAATTTCCCTGTCCCCTGTTTGATTTTTGAACCGGGAGACCATATGGACCGTTAAAAAAAAGAAAAAAAAAAAAAAAGAAAAAGAAAAAAACAATCCAATTTGCAGCCGCCCAGCTGCCCGTCTGGTCCCCCCCCCCCCCCCACAAACCACTTTGGCACGTGCATTACATCACCACATTGTAAGAGCTTTTCGAGATTGCCAATTCAATCTAAAAGCTTGCTTACACGGCACAATTTGGGAAGCTGTTGCTTTGGTCACAATCTCATCAATTGTAATTTTGTAATCGCGACAAGTTACTTTTCATTTGTCAAATTGTTTTTTTTCTAATCGCATGCTTTTGACGAACAAGTACAACAACGGGGTCTTCGGAATGAACAACGTGCAATAAATAAGTCGATGGCTCATATATGCGGGAGCACATACGGTTCGATATTCTAAAGTCACGTTCCAAGGTAATAAGTTAATTACGGCGGCAGCGTAATCCTCAGGCGCGTCCCCAAAGGAGGCCTTTGTGGTCGTCCTCGCATGAAAAGCTTGTCCAGATTAGAACGAGAGAGGCACGCCGAGGCGACACATACATCAAAAGCTTGTTAACGCCGGCAAAATAACTCACAACGGCGGCGCTACACAAAAGACGGTCCGCTCCAAGAAGCCGGCCGCGCGACTTTGATGCCGACCTTGCGGGCCCCCCGAGGCCTATTGTCTACAAGTGGTGTTGGTGGAGCGGCCCCCCTGCTTGATTAGGCTTAGCTCCTGGGGGGGGAGGATCGATGGGGATGTCTGCGATCAGCGCTCACTGTAATAACGCCGCCTTTGCCGGCGCTCAATGACAACACAAGACCAAACGATGTCACCGGGCCGATAGTGCCGCCCCAGGACTTATTTGCGCTGCCCAATCGCGACGTCGCTTTAATTGCGCAGCGGTGCAAAATGAAGGGGCGGCTAACGGCAACGAGCGAGCGCTTGCATCGCGCGGTCGCTGGGCTCCGTCGCCGAGGACCCCTTCGCACGCCACTCGTTTCAGAGCCAGCTGCTTCAGAGCACCTCTGGCCAAGCGGAGGAACCGTCAAAGCATCCGAGGAGCTAAGGCTATTCTTGGCCGCGTCCGCACACACACACACACACACGTCTTGTATATTTCCAGTTTCTTCTTTTTCTTGTCTTTCCGCCCACACGCAAACTGGATGTCAGGTCACTGAGTTTTGGGAAAACTGGAGATTCATATCAAAACTAAAAAGATAACAGTGCGCTGGGGGAGTTTTGTAGTTTTCATGAAGATTTTTAAGACCCTCCCCCCCTCTCTGCCATCCACTAAAAATGTCGACTGCAAGTGCATAATATGCGCTTGTCCTTATATTTTAAAACCTTGTGCAATTTGACGAGATAGAAGAAATGTTACAGTGGTTGCAGAACAAACGAGCAAAATGAACTTAATCCATCATTTCGGGACGTCACAATCTGATTGACTTGATCAGAAATGGATGGTGATCACGTTTCTCGAGTCGCTGCTCTTTTCAGTTGTTTCTGAGCCCCCTTTGACCTTGATCCGTTAATATCCCAAGAGACAAGACGATTCTGGTGGTTTTCTAAGAATCTTGCAAAGAGACAGTCCGACGTCGCTTCATCCTAAACCTGCTGTGCACCCTTCCCCATAATATCTGTCTGTCGTCTGCACTAGAGTACAGGAAATCCAAAACCGACACTATCAAGTTCACATAACTCGAGTTGCAGAGGAGAAATTACAGGCACCACATTTCCACAAGCCTGCTATTAGTGGTAGGTGTTATTTTCGCCCCCCAACGGTCTTTTTTTAATTCCATGTCTGCTTCGCGCTGGCGGTAATAACAGGTCTGCCGTGCCCGTTTTTTTCCTCGCATGCATGCACACCAAAATACAAGCGTAGCTTAACCTCAGACCAGAGGCGGGCTTCATTGGGTTGCTTTTGGGTTTTATCTTCCCTTCCTCACTGGGAATTCTTTCTTGTGCCCGTATCACTTATTTATTTCCGAGCGAGCCTGTGTGGCTTTATCTGTAAAATGAGAGACAAGACCGATATTACTCAGTAGGAAGCGTGTGATCGGTCACCGCGTACTATGGCTTGAACTTAATTATGCAACCTCGGAGAGTTAAAAATGAGTAGGGCGCGACCGATAGAGATTTTTATGAGGCGATGCCAATTTTCCGCAGGGAAAAAAAAAAATATCAATCACCGATTAATCAGTACTTTACTATAACAAAAAAAGAAGAAAAAAAAAGACACCACCTAGAGACGACGACGACACAACTCAAGGAGGCAAAGGGCTCACGCAAACAAGTCGACTTGGAGCAACGCATGAAAGGAAGGGCCAGTTGCCGTGGCTCAGTCGTGGTTGTGGGGTGTGTGTACGCTCTGACAGCACTATAGGTGAGGTCACGTGTTGAATTAATTCCATCCCTGACCTTGTCTTGGCCGCGGCAGAGCCTCTCAACCCCCCCCCACCGACCCGCCATAGGTGCTGCAACATCCCATTGTGCACCTTTTTCCCGCCTGGGCTGTCATTCAGAGCGACAGCAGATGGAGACACAGATGGCTCTTTATTATAACACAGTGGAAGCTCAATGTCGATCCAAGACGACAGTATAACGACGGAAAAAAGGAACGTTGTCGTTCCTGCGTTTCTGATGCAGGTGCTCAATAGAATACGACCGACAATATCGAGCAAAGAGACTTACTGTCTGCCACAGAGGAGATGGCAGCGCAGCTGAGGAGCAGGGGCAGGACGAGACACGCCCCTCTGTGTGGCGGGGGTGCCATGTCTCAAGGTCGGCACTGCTGCTGCTGCTGCTGCTGCCGCCGCCGCCCTCGCTCGTCGTCCCCCTGCTTAGACGCGTCCCGCTCTGACACGATCAAAGGTTAAAGCCTGCAAGGGCAAACATGAGCACAATTAATTACAGAAAATGAACAACACAGACATTTACAGTAACGTCATCAAACCATGACAGACATCCATCGACTTGTTTCCTTAAGAGCTTCTGTTGCTACTGCAAGCTTATTCTCGCTCCCTTTGACCATTTCAGATGGAAGAAATGGCACCTGAGATGAAATGGTTGGTATTTTACCCTGAGCTAGGAATACTTTTCTTGGAAATAAAGCAGAAGCAAATTTGTTTTCAAGGCTTATAAAAGTGCTTGACTTGTAAAGTCATCACAGAAACCATTGCAATTTTACAAGCAATCAATTACGCAGCAATTACCCAACATAGCCACCTCTGAGGTGAGGAAAACCATCTGAGATCCGATCGGCTGATATTTTGCATTATTTTTGGATCGGCCGTATTGTCTTTAATTCACCGGTTGATCAATGAGATCTTTAATAGGCTCTGCGAAATAAATCGTAAGAGCGGTTAGGGTTTCCCACATTTACATATGGCGGGCCACCGCAAATGAATTTTTGTCTCTACTGAAAGATTTTGGCGCTAGCCGTCAATGTGTAACTGCGGTCACATTGACTCAAGTATCAACCTGATTGACGTTTTAAATTTGGGAATCGATCTTAGTGGTATGAGCTCAAACAGTATTGATCCCCTTACTCACTACTCCAGCAGGTGCAATGGCCGTCAGGTCAATTTCACAGCACACCCTGTGCTCCTTTTGTTGTTTAAGTGTGTGGTTTGGCTTGGAAACACCACTCTGTATTTGGCTAAAGCCGACATGAAGTCGTCAGAGTCTTCCGAGTTTTGAATTATGCTGCGAAATGGCGTTGAATGGAAAACGAATGACATGAAATCACGACTTTGAAATGTGAACGTTAGAGAGGTGAAAACGTAAACAGGTTCGACCGTATTGACCCACCCATCCAAGATCCCTTGTGACAACAGAGCATGAACTCTCAATGCCAATATTGTGATCCAATTCCACGAAGAAACAAACAACTAAATTCTGCTCGGGGCGAGCGCGGCGAAACGAGTCAAACCAGCAACACGAGAGCAGACGACAAATCCGCGACAGTGCTGCAGTTATAATTGATGGGAAGAATGTCAGAAAAAGACAACGTAAGATAGCCATGGTGAGGGAGGATCTTCTTTCAAATCTCTCGAGGCTCTCCCGGAGGAACGGCGTTCACTTGACGCTCGCCATTAGGAGGATTGCCACTCCAGATGGGTTCAAATTAACCAAAGTGCCACTATGTCACTGAAATGCAACATGTATGCCTAGCTAACGCCCGCCACCCTCTCGGCCCCCCGGGGAGAAGTGCTAGCAGCATGTGTGCCACAAATGAAGCACAATTAAGCAGCGCCATAAAAGGCAGCGGTGTTAAAACAGTTGGAGAAAATGTACTCGAAGAAGAAAAGAAAAAAAAAAGTCTGTTCAGCCTGCATGGCTTCTTTTTTTTTGTCTTTTTAGGAATTAGATTTACTGTAGAAAATAATGGGATCAAGATATATGACCTCAACTTTTTTCCCCTTTTAGCCTGCAGATTCTGCCTAATGCTATTACAAACAAAGTAACTGCGCGTGCCCATAAATTGCACTAACAAAATTTCTTATCCTCTCGCCCGGGGGGCATCTTTGATGAGCAATTGTAACGCTATAAAGCAGACCCACAATCTGGTACGGATAGAAATCTTGTCTGTTCATGGAATTAAAGTAGTATCTCCAGAGGACTTTTGGGTAGAAAAAAAAAAAAAAGAAGAGTTCTTTGAAAAGTTGTATCTTGAAGGGCTTTACGACAATAAATCTTAAAAAGTCTGCGGCCTATTTTCACACAAGCTGGGTGGCCAGTCAGCTTTAGTCTATTCATTTCGGATCGATATGTTAGCATGTCAGGGAAACAAAACCTTCGTTATTTGCAGCGGGGCGGGGGGAAAGAGGGATGGATGAAATTCCTCTGCATTCTTTTGCGTCTGAAGGTGTTGAGTGGCATGTTACTTAGGATGAGGATGCTTCAAAATATTTGACGGGCACCTTTTCCAATCGCCCTGCGGGGGAATCAAGACTGAGAAAACAAACCGAAAAAAAAAACACAAAAGCCCAAGTGTCAAGATTTGTTGTTTCTTCTATTGAGAGCGCGACGGAATGGAATGACTCACAGGAATGTAGTGAGTCACCTGAAACTTGGAGCCTCACTTGAGCTCTTAGCCTTTTTTTGCCTCGGAGTTGTACACTAGGACAAGGTTGGCATTTTATTTCATTTCCATTCGGGCCAAGTTAATTGACTCATTTTCCTTGAACGACTACTGACAATTGACAACGTGATTATTATTATTATTATTATTTTTAAATGTGACTTTGAGATGAATAATAATATTGGGCATCCCGATGCACGCTTTTTGGTGGATGTAACTTAAAAACATTAAGTACTGATTTCTTGAGGCAGCAAACTGGTTGAAATCAAATTTAAAAAAATCAACATCAAGATCCGGATTCAACAAAAAGTGAATTGATTATGTCATCAATAGGACCCCCCAAAAAAAAAAAAAAAAAATCAGTAACCCTTTTGTTGGGGTTCCGCAGGGTTCAGCTAGACACACTGCTTTTCAGGCAGGTGACTATTCTGCAGATAACACTTTGACTGAAGGAGGAATTGGAACACGGTGAACTGTCGGCACTCAGTGGAAACATGGACATTCACATTTTGGTAAATGATCTACGTTGCGCATTCAAATATCAGCTTTGGCATCCCTGTGTGGACTTAATGTGTTCTCCCCGTGCTCGAAACAGTTTTTCTTCGGGTAGTCGAACGTCCTCCCATATTGCACAAACATGCACGTTAGGTTTCTCGAAGACTAAATTGTCCACAAGTGCGAATCCAAGTGTGAATGTGTTTTGTCGATATTTAAGCTGCGGTTGGCCGGTTCCCAGTCCAAGATGCACCCAAGTAGGGAAACTTTCGGAAATGAATGGATGGCTCTTCAGGGCCGGTCAAAATGATGGGAAGTCCAACCGCTCGCACGATATGCTAATACGCCGTTCGGAAGTGGCTCACCATGTTCTGAAATCGAAATGAAGCATATTTGAAGCCAACGTTTTATTTCCAGCTAATGCTCCGAGTCGACTTCCACACGCTCCTCCCTGCCCCATTCACCCCACCATAAATTAATGTCGCTCGTGTCAAGTTTGTTGGCTGACAAATTTGTTTTGACGCCTGTTTTAATGTGCGCTTCTCGTGCAGCGCGGCTGATAGAGTTGGCTCACCGCCGCAGCTTCCGAACCCTTGGCGGTTGTCGCCAGATATCTTCCGCAGCATATGCCAGCGTTGGGCAGATGCTCTTCATCTTCAATGAGGAAGAAAAATTCCTGGAGCGATACGTTATTCCTTATTTACGAAGCAACTTATTTACTCCCTGCGCTCGGGGAAGAGACATGCCCCGGTGCGGTTGTAATATAGGCGCAGGGTTTTCACCGATGCTGGAATGAACCGTATCCGGGACTCATCCGCAGCCTCCAGCGTCATTGAAAAAGAAGCTTTTAAGAGTCTGGGGACTCCCCCCTACCGGTAATGCAGCTAGCATGACATATGTGCTCTGTAAGTACAGCGCGACAGACAGAAGACTAAGAGGTTTAGGGAAGTAATTAGAGAGGCAATAATTGAACGACGGAAATCTCAAAATGGTCAGCGTGCAGGAAAAAAAAATGCTTCAAGGGTGTGGGGAGGGGAAGCGCACCTTTGCTAGGTTGGGTTAGCCTGCCTCGCACCCACCACCTTAGAGTCGCGGTTCCCAAGCGCCGGTCCTGGTTCGTGGACCATCCGCTATCGGGCAAGTCTTAGCTTGAAAATCCCGTTCCCGTGCTCTAAGCTTGCAAAAAGGTCTTCGGGGTGCTTCGTTGCAGAAGCGAAAATGAGACAGTCAAAGAAATCTGCATACCAAGAGACAATATCAGCAGTCCTGCTTCAGGGTTCTACATTGTTCTGACAGGATCGCCACAACAGGGCTCATGGTGGCTCAATAGGGGCAACAACCAAAAAGCTTCAATGGAGGAAGCTCGACTTCAGGGTTTTTATCACCGCAGGTTGATTCTCACGCACCGATCCCGCTCTGAATAATATGAGGTGACGAGCTCGCAAATGACGCCACGAAGTCTTCAAAACGACTTCGGTATGTGCAATTGTGTCCTTGATTAATATCAAAGTAGAATGTTCAAAAAGTGCCCCCATCCATGTTCACATTCTATCATTGCAAAGTGGGATTCTCTCCACCAACGGCGACCAAAACAAAATGACGATGGAAATATGTCATGTACTTTGTGATGATGGGGAGCGGATCATTTAGCCAGAAATAAGCACAGGGTTCCCACTAATTACAGCACAACAACTACATTCGGCGTCAAAGTGAGATGTATTTGGACGGGATAATCGCTTTCATTTCTGTGCCGTCTGTGAATATATCGCTTTTCGTGAAACCAATCCGTCAGGCAAATAAAGATGAGGGGACGCTGTGGCACGGCAGTGGCCCTTTTCTCATGAGGAGTACGCAGGAGGTCCTTGGTCACGGCCGACTTGCGCACCATTCGCAAGCTCGACACCTCCTGAGCAACCCCCCCCCGTACGTTGCTTGAGCTTAGTCTGAATAATTATTGATGGGCCGTGCTCTGTGCGCGCTAGTGCCCGTTGCTTGCATTCCTTCACGCCGTTTGTCTCGTACTGGTGGAGGACAGGATTACCGCCCAGGGGTTGGGGGGGGGTTGTCGGAACTGAAGCGTGTGTGTGTGACGGGGGGGGGTTGATGGGTGGGAGTCTTTGCCTTCTGTGCCTGCCTGCCTGCTTAGTCATTTTACGGTGCCATCTGTCCTCAAGCAAAGCGTCAAGTGGCGTCGCCTTGGGCCATTTTTGCTCGCCAGGGCGGATTTGCTATTGATGTACACGTGCGCATCTGCTGTTGAAAATATACATCTGAGTACAATTTCTTTGGTGAAATATCTAGCCGTTGTCAGGAGGGCTTCCTTCGACAGCAAACTGGTTCGAACTGAATCAACAGGGGCCAACTGGTGCACTCTGAGATTGCTTTGCTCCCGAGCGAGCACGTTTGAAATGGATCAACGCTCAAATCCGTCATCAATTTCTTGAATTGTCTGCCACTGCTGGCCCAGATAGATGAACAAAGACATCTTTTGCTTTTTATTTTACCTGAAGCATTGATTGTGGCGGAGCACGCCGTCAAAGTTTGATCATTTTAAGGGTTCGCTACGAGGGGCTGCGAGGGTACGTCGATCGCTGCTTCCAACTTAAAGTTAACCAAAGTCCTGACAACAAAGACGCTCGCTCCTAACAGAAATTAAATGATGTCTGCTTGCTCATACGGGAGCGGTCAAGACGCCCATTTGTTGTAAAATGCTCTGTGTAATTTGGATATACGTGAATGATGTTGTAACAGTAAAGCTGGTAGTATTCCTGTTTGGACAATCGCTCATGATGCCACAGGCTGTCAATACTTTACACTGAACAGGTCCAAGTATTTACACCTTTAGCTTTTTTTTCCGTTGATGAATGCGCGTTTTACATCCAAGCCCGCCTCTTGATTTATGAGCACGCCTTTGCACCGCGCTTTGCGGCGCAAGACATTTTCCCTCACGACAACACCGATAATCGCCCTCCAATAAATCCAATTGAAAGTGTGTATCATCGCCACCCTGTAATACACATCAGCATAATATCCATCACCTCTTAATTCCAATATTGAGTTGCACACCCCTAGTCCCTACAGGTGTAAATCCAACCCCCCACCCCATCAGTGAAAATTTATGGAGGAGCTTGAGCTCAGTTAAATGTTCGCTCATCCAAAAAAATGCCACATCAACATGACATCTTATCAGTGAGGCAACCTGCAAAGTTGGAATAAGTAACCGTCCGTGTGACTGCTTCATCAGGCGCCTTCAATTGCCGCCCCTTGTGCGTCACCGAAGGTGCACCATGAGTCATAAACACGAATTTCTAGCGTACCTAATGGGGCCGAGTTGCATCACCAGCATGGACACACACTTGACTCCTGTGATTTATTACAGCGGGCCTCCGATTGAATTGTAGGTCAAGTTTACTTTGTGTTTGGGGCGTACTCACACTCGATCGTGCGAGACGTGCGATCCATGCTCGAGCCCACTTGACGCCAACAAACCAGTACACTTGTGTAGGTACCCTTAGTCAGCAAAGGAGACATGTCATACAGTTAGTGTAACGCGATCGTCCAGCTCCGATTGTTCATTCAAACAGCCACCTTATACAAAAGCGGTGAAAAGAATGACTCGGAATAATACAAGAGTCCAAAGAGAAGTTCGCCACAATTTGTCAGATGATTCACTCCTCCCGCCACCGAACAGCCACCTTATGCAAAAGCGGTGAAAAGAATGACTCGAAATAATACAAAGAGTCCAAAGAGAAGTTCCCCACAATTTGTCATATGATTCACTCTTCCCGCCACCTATTGATGATAACAGCCACATTACAAGATAGGAAAAGAAAACCCCAACAGACTAGAAATACAAATACTAAACCAGTGGTAGAGCTGGGAGACGTGACAATACATATCGCAAAAAAGATTTTATCGTGTCACTTTTTTACCATCGGTGTCTATCGTCATTTGTCATCTGCAGCACCCTGCCTGCATGTACTCGATATATCAAGTGCAGCTTCATTTGATGGACAAAATCGTTCGTGTCTATCGTCATTTGTCATCTGCAGCACCCTGCATGTACTCGATACATCAAGTGCAGCTTCATTTGATGGACAAAATCGTTCACTTATCAATGATATACTGTAGCGCTGCCACCAGGTGGCAGTGGGAAAGAACTAACAAATAACAACAAAGCGTAACTAAGAACTGTGATTTAAACAACAACAAAAAAAAACGTCAAGGCATGCTGGGTATGCCTTCAAAGTACACAAGCATAACGGTTTTTATTTTGAGTCTCGTCAAAACACAAAGAACTGCAAAACAACATCAAATTACAACAAAATACTTCAAGTAGCATAACAGTTTTTATTTTGAGTCTCGTCACACAAAGAACAGCAAAACTGAGAATCACGTTTGTTTTTTTCCCAACAGAAGCATTCTGAAGCATTATTGCCAATATTTCACAACATCAAATTACAACAAAATACTTCAAGTAGCATGCTGACGCTCTGTAGTAGTCTGACATGGGACTTACATAAATTACACAACCTAAACACTGTCCAACGCTTGCTGTGTTCGTGGTCTGGCACTGCAGCTTCGGTTCACGTGCCGTAAGAGGCTTTTTGCAGCTTAATCCTAAAGTCGAATATACGTAGGCTGTACCCAACAAGGAGTAGTGTTTCCAAGCAAAAATAGGTACATATCCAAAAAACAAGGCGGCCATTAGGCCTGCTGGAGCGATGTGGGAGATCGCTACTGTCGGAAATGTCGATAGAGAGGTGTAAAGGACAGACACAGCCGCCGGTGAACTTGCATTCAGTTCATTATACTCACAGTAAAAAAACCCCAAACCAAAACAAAACAAAAAAAGAGGGTCAGAAATCACACCAACAAATCGCTTCACATGGAGACTGGTTCATCAATCAGTCAATCAATCAAACTTAATTTATAATTTATATATAATAAAAGTGCTGGTTAAAGGGCTTGGCCAGTTAACAGCTCGCCAACTCTTCACTGTCATTCGATGACGCCCACGTCACTCACCAGGCCAAGCTCCGCCTTTTTAAAAAAAACGACACAGACGAGAAGTAACGGATACTACAGTAGAAAAAAAATAATGCTGGTCCCTCATTATCCACGTTATGATGTTTTTAATGTAACTGCTCATTTTGCTAGCTCGTAATGGTAACCGACAGCCGGCTCTTTGAGAGACGGTACGTGACTCAGCGACTCAGCCCAAAGACGTCCAGTCGTTCGCAGCACAGCCTTTCAGCTGTCTTCTTGGCAGTAAGGCGTTAACAATTAACCCCCTGCAATCGGCTTGTAAACAGACGTGCTGTAAAACTCGATAGGTCACAGGACGTTAGCCTTTGTTGGCTCGGATTTCAACGGGGAGCCTTGTCGCGGCAACGGCGTATAAAAGACACGCACCATCAACTTGGCGCTTACAGCAAAAAAGAAAGAAAATAACGTGGTCATGCTACACTTCAATTTCACCACGCGGGGCCGAGCGCATCGTTGTTATTCTCCCGAGGTCTTTTTTTTTTTTTTTGAGAGCGAGAGAAGCCTTCAAGGGCATGAAAAACAAACATGAGAGCCATGTTGAAATTCTGCTTGTTTGTGGAGCACAACACAAACCTCTTATCACCCCCGCAGAAAGCCGTCATTAGCTAGCCGCACAGTTAGCCCTGTGGATCTCAAGGGGCCCTTTAGACAAGACAACCGAAAGTGGAGGAAAAACTCGTCTCGTTGGCTCTTTGCTTACCCGACAATACAATACAATACAATACATCCTGATTTATGGGTCTAAAACCGGTAAAACCGCGGGTTGCGTTGTTATTTTTAAAGTGGTAAGAATTGTACATTTTCAGGAATCGGTGAATGGCCTGGAAGCCATCGAGACAAATCAAATCACACTCAGCCGGTTTCGCGCACGGTGGTTAGCATGTCCGCCTCAGAACTCTGAGGTTCGGGTTTGAATCTTTGGCTCTGGCCAATTGGATGCTCTCCACGCTATGACACAGGGAGTTCAGAACAATGTGATCGATCTCCCATTCCAGTTACACATATTTAAAGATTGTTAATGTTTGCCTGCAAGAGTCAATTGAGGACATTTTTGAGAGGGGAACAGTTCCCTCGAGTTGTCCAACATGGGACGGTAGAATTACGACCTGTCGTTTGAATAACGTTAGTGTAAGTGGTCCTTCGTTTACGACGGAGCTCTCTCTTCCTTCAGTGGTAGCATCAAACTAATTTGTGCATCAATTAAAACGTGCCATTGACTTTGCCTAATGTAGTAGTAAAGTCATAATCACAATAAATATTTGTGTGAAAACCAGTCCTGGCTAATGACTACTGATGTAACAGAGCAGCCCATACGGCCTACAAACGATGGACTATGACGAGTTCCGATTTACGTACAAACTCAGGTTATGTCGCCGCCATAGGAACGGATGTTACCCAATTGTAGGGAGGCGGGACTTGAAAACTACCGAAAAACAAGGCATGCTTTAGTCCTCCAGTTACACTACAGGTCAACTGAAGTGAAAAAAAAAAAAATACAAATGCAAAAAAAGATCATTGAATAATTACGGCCTCGTTTTTGTTCTTTTCTCCTCTTTATTTTCTATGCAGCTCTTCACATTGACCCAAGTGCCTTTTTAGTGTCGCAAAGAAACAAGGTGAGGTTTAAATCCAGCAACCCAAAGCTGCTTCAGCCCACCTGCTATTTTTGCAAATCAAACTGACTCACAGTTAGGTTTCGAGGTCAAGGGAAATATTTAGTGCAGTAAAACATCATGGCCTTATTTTTGCTTTTGTCGTTTTAATGATATATTTGTAGCGTTTGTTTTGAAATGATTTTTTTTTTTAAATGAAATGCAGGGTCACATTGACAACCGTAAATGTTTGGTGCATCGAAAAAGCAAACCTAACAGGACGGTTAAAAATCATGGCATAATTTAAATGACAAAATGTTTACTCATTGGTGTGGAACTTGCATGTTTTTTTTTTTAATTCAATAGTTGGCACCGATGTGAGAACATGAAACCCGCAACTTTATACAAGCGCATAGATGGGGGGGGAGGGGAGAGGGGGCTGGCATTTGAGGGCCGCATACTATTCAGCAGGTGTCTCCACTGTACTAAATCAATTACCTCCAGTCAGCCAACGCTTAGGGTAGGAGGTATTGTAAATCAGCTTGGTGTCAAGCCAGATTAGGGACTGTAACAGCTTGTGGAGTGGAGCTCTTTGGCCAGGAGGGAGCCAATTCCGAGGTATGTTTGACAGTAACTTTTTTTTTCCCACCACCCCCACAATTGTAATTGTTTGGCGATACTTTCAAATGAAATAAGAGACGGAGAGACAGATAACGATCGCCTCTTTTTTTTTTTAAGAGGGGCCCGGCTCGGAGCGTCGTAGCAACGTGATAAAAAAGCATTCCGGAGCCCTGCAGTGTGCAAGCTGTTACTAGCTATTTTCCAATACTATTTCTATACCTTTAAAATGTCAGAGTACTGCGGGGGAAAAGGTGGGATCAATGGAAGGGGACTGCTGAAGGGCAATATTGAATTTGGTGGTCTTTTGTAGGACTTGAAAATCCACAAAGATGCTTTCATTCCAGAGCGCATTATTAACAATCAAACCAAGGAGAAATGTAGAAAGCATGAATATGATTTTATTCAAATGTTCCCGCATAAATCATGCAACAAAATGAGATATTTGCACACAACCTGCATGCACGAAAGTCGGATGTTCTTTATTAAAGGGAACGTTTGAGTACACACGGCATGGATACAAGTTGGACGCAGATTAAATGTTTATATGCAAATTTGGGGTTAGCTGTCCGTCTCCAAACCTCTTTTGGGTCACCAGTTGTGAACCATTGGATGGGTTCATTTGGCACAAAAGAATTTCACGAGAAAGGGGTTGCGTACACTTCAAGAGGGAGAAAAAAAACAAACAAACACCCTCTTGCTCTATTTCAAACACAATGGTACTCCCAAGGTGATATTTACTTAAAACACACAACCACTGACTTCAACGATGAGGACAGAAGATTGCAGCTTTGAATGCCCGCATTTTTTCACGACTGTCGACGCAGCAAGATCTGTTTCGCTTTACAAGAAACCGCGTCGAAATACAATGAGGAGAATTGTGCGTGCGGTTCAAGGATGAGTGAACAACATTGTAGCGGACGTTGATGTGACACTACTGCAACTGTGAGCACTTTCACACATAAAAACAGCATCACAACAACATTGGAGGAGAAGTGTCACGTTGACACCCAGAGACTGTTGCGGAACTGTTTGACAAAGGTGAGTTGTCCTGCCTCTTATTCTACCTCAGAAGCCAAAAGAATTGGCGCGTTGAGTTTCTCTTTTCTGTATTGGTGACATTCACAAAAAAAAAAAAAAAAAAAAAAAAAAAAAAAAAAAAAAAGTGGGGAAATGAGAGACAGAACAACGTGATCAAAGTGTGAAGAAATAAACTGCACGGGCTGCTGGAAAATAGTTGGGTTGGGTTTGTCCCCTTATTCCGTATTGGAAACATGTCTCGACTCCAAAGGTGACAAAATAAATGTTTGGACGAGGCTAGAAACAGATCCTCGTATGTGATGGATACAAATGAGAGACAGAACAACGTGATCAAAGTGTGAAGAAATAAACTGCACGGGCTGCTGGAAAATAGTTGGGTTGGGTTTGTCCCCTTATTCCGTATTGGAAACATGTCTCGACTCCAAAGGTGACAAAATAAATGTTTGGACGAGGCTAGAAACAGATCCTCGTATGTGATGGATACGAGGGCAAAGAGTTTGGTTGGGTTTTTAGATGTGCATTTGTGTGCTGCCACGGCTATCAGAAAAGCAAAACCGTTTTCACATTAGCTCTTCGCCACGCCTTCCATCTAACAAGCTGTCCGGTCTTCTTTTGTTTCTTTGCCGGCTAAACTCTGCTTCTGTGGGTCAATTAGCCCCGCGATGTCTTTTTCTGTCCGTCTGATCTGCGAGCCGGTCTGCCGGAGCAGATGGGTCCATATATCTCCCATCAATCTCCAGAGGCTCGAGGATTTAAATGTAAACGAGACGAGTGCGGGACTCATTCAGACTTTCTATGTATTCCAGACTCATCAAACAGGATCGAGTTCAGTCTGCCTTTCATCACTATTAATGTGCCACACAGCAATTAACTTCATGGAGGATGTCCTTAATACCTAATCCTAATCGATTCAGTTTGACACGATTCGAACGGGGGGGGGGGGGCTCTCTCGAGGAGAAAACAAAGTAGTATAAGCCAACTTGACCTGTGAAATATGTCTGTTTCAGGGTGAGCTGGAGCTTCTTCTGGGGAAGAGGTACAGCCTGAAATGCTTGCCAGGGAATCACAGCGAATGTGCGATGAAGCTGCAATATCTAGTCCCTCCCATTTTTTTCCATCTCGTTTCTCATCATGAAGGTCATCGGTGAGCTGGGGGAAAATGCACGAATACTTCAGGCGACAGCTGGGATGCATCCACAACTGGTCATCAGTCAATCACAGGACACTTATGGACAAACGACCGCTCACATTCACACCAGTAGACAATTTCATAGACTTCAAGTCCAGATGCGTTGCAGTGTGGGAGAATAGCGCATTCCATCCATCCATTTCGTGGATACCTTATCAGGTGAGATGTTCAAACAAAGATTGGAACCAGGGTCTTCCGACGACAGCGCAGATGCACTCAACCACATTAAGCCGTCTTCATGTTAAATGATCCCATTACTTTAGAGCGGTGACCACATCCGGAAGTCAGACTTGTGACTTTCTGCCGGTCAGCATCGGCTCACGCCACCTTGCAAGTAATGAGGTCGTATCTGGACATGGAATCTGTCGTCGGGGGAAAAGATTATGCTTCATCCTGCCTCTCGCGAGGTGGCAGCCCTGACAGGCGCGAAGAGTGAGGAACAGGCGAGCACGCCGATCGATTGCCAGCTGACTTGTGAGGTCCATTATAATGACAAGCCAGAGCCGTAGCGCGATCGCCCGCACTCCAGCAATGGCCTCATTACTACCGACGAATCTCTCACTGGGACCAATATTT
>NW_017806235.1:876478-886738 GCF_001891065.2 Hippocampus comes
ATTCTGTCTCTCTCCTCAATTTTTCTTTTTTTTTTTTTTTTTTTGATCATCTCCCTTTACAAATCACTGGACCGGATTTGATGCCCCGGTTAATGGAAGTCACTTAAAAATGGCGGAACCACACACTTTATGCTCAAGTTGACGTCGAGAAACGTTTCCGATTTAAATGTGTGCGCTATCGGCTGCGATAAGGAAACAGCCGCCGCGTGAAATATTGGCCACCCCTCATCCTGTCTATCAACAGATACGCTATCTGCTTCACTTAGCCCCCCGCCCGCTGTTCGACTGGTTATTTTCAAATCCTCAGACCTTGGAAGACTTATTTATACCTTGGCCGTACCCCCACCCACTCGTTCGCTCAGCAGTGCAGCTGCAGATAGGATTTACCTGCTGTCCAAACAACCTCCAGACTATCAATTACCAGCGTTAGCCATTGTAGAATCGCTGTTCTGCTGCTCACCTAACAAGAAACACACACACACACACACAAACACAGTAAAGACGGGCGGGCAACTCCAGGATATTTCCCTCCTAAGATTAGTTGTGACTTGGCTGTGAAATTTATACCGCCCGGAGTTCATTGTCAATGGAGCTAACCGGTTTTCAGACCCAACGTAATGGTTTGAAAATTTTGCTGTTTGTGATTAGTCCGCTCGGAGTCTTGGATGTCAACAGAATCAGGGCGCAGCCTGAATCAATAGGAAGGTTGAAATGCGCCGCAAACTTGCGCTTGCCATACATACAGTAAATATACTGGACTGTTAAATAAAAAATTCTAAGAACAGCAGTGACGGGCCCGCTTTCATGTGACACATGACCATGTGTTCTTACACTATAGCAAACTTCAACAATCGTAACTTTCAACCTTAAATGTCAGGAGAGAGATTACCCTGTCGTCCATTTCACATCATTCTGTACATTGATCTTGTATATTTTGAGTGTAACACAAGCCCTCTCGCAGCGGTCTAGTTGAACGGTTGGCGTGTGCAGCGCCGCACACAGATTCTACAAATCCATCGCAGCTCACTGGGCTGGAGGCAGGGTACACACCGGGATTGGTCACCATAAAGTGGTGGCACATACGGCGATCTACCAGGAAGTATTCACACTGGCATTCGCACGAAAGACTTTAAGTCCTCAAAGAACAAACTATGCAGAGTGCAGAAACAAGATTTGAACCCAGACCCTCAGAACTGTGAGGCGGACGTGTTAAGCATCTGTCACCCACAGATCTTGCCAAATTCTTCCTGACAGGTCATCTCACTCTCTTGACAATGATTGGGCCGAACACTGCGGCCGTCGCGTGGGAAAAAGGACACGTCACTTACCCCCCTTACTCCCCTGCCAAGATCCACCCGGACACCAAAAGTCCCACCTGTCGGGTCAGCAAACGAAAAGCCATCACGGTCATCAAGCCGATGTCATTCCGCCGACTGGTTAAACGTCATCCCAGTCAAGCTTTGTTTTGGGCGAACGCATCACTTTTACTCCGAAAGACTGAACAACTGTGCAGGAGACAGACATCAGGTAAGGGGCCAGAAGCTAATGCTTCCAGTAAAACCCCTGTGAGGACACCATCCGTTCATGGTCATATAGGCAGCTTGTGAGGTAAGACCTGAGGCAAGGAATTCCCTTTTGTGCGAGTCAAGGACATCATCCTGCAGCAGCCAAGAGTAATGCAGTGATCATTCGGATAAGGTACCCGTCCAGGTCAAAAGCCAAGGTCCCTTGTTGTTTGGACCCTTCAGATGAGTTTCCTCGTGCAGCATTTGCATGAACACAGCCATGACGCAAATGCCGGCGATCCCTCCATTTCCTAGCAGCGCTTGTTAGGACGAGTAGGGCAAGCAGAGTCTGCCGTGTTTACTAATGTTGGAGCAACGCCTTTATCAGGGAAGAGATTTGTAGGAGAAGAGGCAGGGGATTAGCCGTCAAATTGCCAGGCAGACAGCATCCCCGCTGCAGGGTTGTGAAGCGCTAATCTCTCGAGCTAGAAGGGGGAGATCCTGATAAAGATTTGGTGGTCGGTCTGACCAGCTAAAAAAAAAAAAAATGGGTGGAAAGGAGGAAAAGACTTCACTGGCGTTGCTTCTTTAAGCACATGGTGGTTTTTACTTAAAATATATTGTACGTCACATTGCTCTTTTTACCAGGAACAATAAAGACGAGATGACAGTGGAGCATGTCATCGAAAACACTTTACTTGGATAAATTTAGCACCAGCATCATAAATCATCATAATCATGTGACTGTGTATGTAATTATGACCTCCTAAAATAACGGGAAACTTTGCCAATGATGAGTATGGCCCAAATATCAAGTTGATTTCAACTTATGAGCATGTGGAACTTAGTTCTGCAAAAAATCTGCATATGTAAGTTCCCCGATGGCTTTTTACAAGAAAGTAAAAGCAACCAGGGCTTGAGATGCGACCAAAATGGTCACATATGCAAGCGTTTTTTTTTCAACATGTGAGTAAGAATTTCATCTCGTGGCGTTTGTGCAAGTGCATGTGTTTCGGTGCTCCCCCCGCAACACAGGCACTGTATTTATTCGACAGTATGGGCGGAGGTGACCCTCTTTTCCACACTTCCGTAGTCTTCACATTGTCCATAAACAGGCCGCTTTGGACTTGCATGAGAACCAGAGATCTGCACGCACATTTCGGGTAGGACGGTCACGATCAAATCATTTTAACATCGATGATCGTAACGGCTCTTGCATCGAATAATCGAGCAGCAGTAGCGAGCTAGCGACAGCAAGTTGAGCTTCGACTGCCTCCCAAACATGTTGCGGGTACACTGGGAAGTCTGGAATCACAGCCTCCATCGACTCGCTTCCTTTTTAGCTGCACTTTGACCTTCGTTGCTGGATAATAGAATCATGTAGACTTAATCACCATTGCATTAAAGTACAAATTGATTCCAGCGACTATTCACTGCCCTTTCAACATGAAAGAAGATGGCACAACCTCCGTGGATTCTTGCCGGGTTTTCCGGACAGCATAGTCGGCGGTGGCGACGTAAACAAAAGTGGGCCAGGCAAGCTTCACCACAGTTTTCAACATCCCGGACAGTATAGCCGACCATAGGGACCTCTGTGGTAGCCGTCGGGTCTGACAGGCGCCATCGTCGACGGAGGCAACGTAAACAAAAGTGGGCCAGCCGAGCTTCACCGCACTTTTCAACATCCCGGACGAGATAGCCGACCACAGCGGGACCTCCGCGGTTGTTGTCGGGTCTGGTAGGCGTCGGAGGCCACGTGAAGAAAAGCAGGGCTGCCGAGCAGGGCCGCCGAGCTGTATTGCTCAGCTAAGTGCTAATAGTGAGGATAAGTGGTTGAGAAAATGGATGGATGGATCGCAAATGCTGACACTGCACTGTGTCCTCCTGCACTTGTTGGAATACGCGTGCCCACGGCTCGTTGGGTGTGCAGCTATGGCGGGTGATATTTTGAAATATTTCGGTCCGTGAAAATATCTTCACGTCGGCCCGTCACGATGTCAACGTATCGTTTGATGATAAATAAATGGAAAGTATATTTTTTTTTGCGGGTGGGTGTGGCACACGGTAAAGGGTCATTTGCATGCGTGTTTCTTGACATACATCAACATTCACTCGCGCTTATTCCCTCTCCTGCCTGTCAACTACAGTAACTTGTGTGGGAGTCGGCACTCGCAGGCGCACGCACGCGTCTACCTGGCTCTTTTTGTACCATTTCATTGCTTTAATGATTGCATATTAAATAGATATAAAACACGAGCGGCGGTGATAACAAAACGGGACCAACTTTATTCATAGGTACAATACGCCTCAGAGCTTTTGGGAGTACAAAAAGTGGCAAAACATGCAACGGTACGTTCTCGCTGACGACTTTTTTTTATATCATCCTCTTACCCCACTACATTAAGAGGCAGGGTTGAAATATTTTATTCTTTCAAGCCACAACAACAGATATTATTGTAGAATACAAAAAAATGTGTGTGTATGCACACGCACACAAACTTCCCCCCCCCCTTAGCCTCAGTGGAGAATACTTCCCAGACGCAAGAATGTCTCATCAGCCTCCAGCATCCTTTACAGGGCCCAGAGCGGGCCAAAAAAACAGCGCACAGTCTATAAATAAGTCAGGCGTACTAATGAAACCAACGTCCATCCATCTTCCTAAAACAAGCCAAGGACTTCGTTCGTAGTCAGGCAGAAAAGGAATAAAGAAAAAGCTAAATGTCTGAAAATACGAGCCAAGAAATGGGTCGGTGTTATATACGGTAACATTTTAATGATAGTCAGGCTCTGTCATGTTTTGTTGCGCTACGCTGGGCCAACGAAAATGAGGTCATAACTCGCCGAAGCGGCGACAGCGGGAGCTGATAAAGTAATCAAGCAGAACGTGGAGTCGACACCCGACATTTGGAGAAATTGGGAGGGCCCAGGCACAAACGAGGGGTGTCGGGAAGCGGCGGCATAAATCTGCCAAAAGAGACTGTGCTGCCAGAACCAAGTGGCGCATAAATCAAGACGCCTTTTCCATTTTTTATTTGGTTTTAACAACACGAACTGGAAAGTAGACTAACGGGGGGGCAGTTTTAACATATCAGAATATCGCAGTAATTCCAGAAATGGTTACACTGGTTTACTATTTTCCACTTAGTAGAAATGTCTTCCTATTGAGTACAACCTGAGTTATTGTGATTATCTGTCCCAAAAAGTATGACCAAAACCAAATAAAACTGACACCAAAGCAATATTTCCCATTGGAATTCATGTAAATCCAGTTGTGACATCCCAAAATATTAACAACTGTATTTTCCGGACGATAACTCGCTACTGCCCCCCCCCCCCCACAATCCAACCTTGATTGGGGAAAAAGTTGATCCTGCAGCTAAGCAGTGAATGATGCAATTTGCTCACAAGGCGATCGGCAGCGCAGAAGCTTCACTCAAAGCTGCACCACATGGTGCAGCAGAGTGAAGAATGTTAACAGAAATCCAGACAGGAAACACCGTGACCGGGCACGTCTGAGTAGTAAACACACCGGAAAATGGTTGAAATGTCCATGACGACGCGTTCAAAAGGCCTCCAAGAAAACACTGGAGAAAGTTGCACATGTGCGTGGAACGTGGGCTTCGGACAAAAACTGAGTGGCGGAATAAAAACAATCGTCATTTGAAATCGGAATTGATTAGGGTCTAGTGTCCTGAGCAAGACGTCTTCCTTCACTAAGTCCTGTAGTCAAAAATAGTCATAGCGTTGATTCACACCACCGCAGCTCTTGCAATAAATCTCTCATTATCCGCTTGTCCAAAAGCAGTTTTGTACTTTTCAGCAACTCTGTCTAAATGTCAACGTATAGAACAGACCTATTTTGGACTGTACTCCGGTACCCTGTGAGCGCCTTGCTATTGCGAGTGATCTTAGTGGTAACGCAGCATTTTCTCCCCCCCCTCCCGCCATCATACATCTCATCCCAGCAGCCGTCACAACGAATGAGGCTGCGCGCTAGGAGCAAAATGTCACAACCGTGCCCGGAAAGTGACGATCAACACAACTAACACATCCGCGCGGTTGGTGGTGGCTGATTGAAGTTGGGTATTATGCGTGACTATCTGGCACATTCAGCCCCGTCTCACTGCATCAACACCTTATTTAGCGCGGCGCGGGGAGGACTGGCAATTAGACCTCGTCATCACAAAGCAGATCCTTTGACCTTGTCGCCGGCGGGCAGTTTAAGTCCTGGCGCAAAAACCAAACAACTTTGACTTCTTTGAGGCGGATCACAAACATGGCTGTTTCTACATCAAAGCGTCGGACTCGCTGTAAATTAGGGGTAGGAATCGCAGAGGAACTCACAGTGGTGGGATTCGATTAAAAAGTTCAATCAAATTAATTATAGCCTCTGTAATTAATTATTCCATTCTGGTAAGGCGCTTCTTTGCAGACAGCCAAAACAAATTAAGACGGCAATTTCGCCGACTGTTGCCTGGTGATGCTAAAATCAAGCAGCTTTTCGTAGGTGCCCAAATATTATGTTCAACAGTTACTGTGTTCATTTACTATTTGTTTTATTTTGACGCATTGGTCGAATATTGCAATAATTGGGTTCATTGGTATAATTTGTTTTCCAAATTTGTCATCTGTGATTTCAACTATTTTTTTGTTGAACATTTGTGATGTTTTTTTTTGTATATTTTTGCTGTAATACTTTTGCATGAGTATTTTCCTCAATCTTTTTGGCAAATTATTTTGTGAGCATCATGAATGTCTTTTTGAGTATTTCCATTTTTTTTTAATCAACAGATTTATTTTTAAAAAATATTACGATTATGTCTAACATTTTTATTTTCATTTTTTTATATCTTATTTGACTTTACACTGTTTACAGTAGCTGTGTTTTTATTATTTTATGATCACAATATTTTTATGAACACAATGTGATACAGCAAGGAAAGATGGTGATCATAAAAAAAAAAAAAGATAACTCCAGTAGATGTGGGAGATGCTAGATTCTTTGGACTTGGGTTTTCATCAGTCAGCAACATGAAATTTGCTGCCCGTGTATCGACGCCGTATCGGAACAGACAACGATATATTGATATTTTGTTGTGCCTTCCCAGACATTGATCTATGATTCTAAAGCGACCCTCTCAGGTGTCCCAACTGGGACGAGAGCGATTAGATAAACCCATCATGCGTCAATAGGCCATTAAACATCTACCCAAGTCACCCGTGATGAGAAATCAAGTTGAATGGAAAAAATCCATGGGCTCCCGTCCATAATTACTTTTGAGGAATCCAAGAGGGAAGAAAATTGACAGATTGCCTGTGAGACAGAGTGTGATTCATTCCAAAGGAAGACCTTCAAGTCAGAAAAGAGATATTTGTTTGCACAAGATCTAATAAGGATAAGGAGAGACTTCCTCTCATCCCATCGTGGATGTCTCTGGTGGTTCTCCCACAACATTACTAATGAGTGACCGAGGAATAGTTGTAAAAAGCGGTGTGAAGTGTCACTGATCGGCATGGCGGAGGTGAAAGGGGGGAGATGACCCGCGGGTCACCCCGAGGCGGACAGGAATTGGCTTTGTTTAAATAAATGACCGTGGCTTTTTGTCTTCTTTGTTTAAGCAGCTCAACAGACATTCTAACGGCCATCTTGTGGTTGTTGGGGGGGTTTTGCCTCAAGGTCATAGTTGACCCATGTGTCAACTGAAGACTCGCTTGATAGCTTTTCAGTGCTGCCGCTCACAAATCCAGCGCTTATGTCTTGAGGACTTCCCAAAAGCAAAGCGGCCAAACCGTCACAAACTCGCAACGAGGCTACCAACTGGTTCCTTAAAATCCAACGATGAAGAGAAGGGTCCATTTTGAGGACCCGACAGCTTCGCGAAAACAACATTTGTGATGAATGAGTAATCCCGTCATCATCAACTAGAACAAGCTAACACCGTCCAAAAGGTTTCCATGTTTGCATGCGGTCGCACGAGAGGCGGTTATGTAAAATAAAACAATATCAGGGATAAGGCTTTGAGAGTGAGGTACCAACAGCTCCCAAAAGCAAAATTTGGGACTTTCGAGAAATGCCGTTGTTTGCAAATAACTAACGACTCTCATGTTTACATGCGGTTATTAGAGCCCGTTCCTTCAAACGAACAAGAAACAGGTAACGTCTTGAGGGGAAAGATACACTTTTGAGATCAGGACAGCTCCCGAAAGCAAAATTTGTGGCTTTTGAGCTCCCCCGCCACTGCAAATAGAAAAGGCTCCAACTATCCAAAAGGACTCCCCATGTTTACATTTGGTTATTGGAGCCCCTTCCTTAAAATAAAACAGTTAAGTGTCCAGAGGCTTTGCGTGAAGGTTATACTTCGAGGCAGCTCTCCAAAGCAAAATTTGTGCCTTTCGAGTGTTGGGATTTCAAAGTCTCTCCGTGCCCCCGCCTCCCTCGGACTGGATTTCTCGTCGTTGAAATTCTAGCCTCCCGATTGCCCGGGGAGATAAAGGCAACTGGAAAAGCAGGTTGTTTGGCCCCGGCGTAAGGCCCTAACTCGGCAGAAACGGCAGGGTGCCTCACCTTAGCAGCGGTAGCTAGGGGACGTTCTATGGGCCCCGTCCGTCTATTCAAAGCAGTCTTGAATAAGTTTGGGGAGGGCTCGCGGCAGACGGGGGCAATTTGCCAGAGAGCCAAGCCAATAGAGCTCAGCCAAGACGAGGTTAAACTATTGTTTTGGCTTAGCAAGCAAGAGTGAGCAAGGACAAAAGGGAAGCCCGCAAAAAAGACCCAAGGAAGAAAATACCTGACCGCTCGAGTGTGACACATCAATTTAGCTTGTTACTTTTATGACACAGATTAGAAGAAGCAACTTTTCTGATCTCCCCGGCTGAGCCACTCAGCAATAGTTCCCCAAAATGCACCTGCGCCAGATCTTCCTCCAGTATGATTCCGCTTAGACAGAAAGTCACTCTTAATGTTCCACTTACCCATTCATGTCAATTACGAATAAATCTCGTTTTTATTCCTTTTCACTTTCAGGCACTTATTCCAGAGCAAAGTGTGTTCTAATCCCGGGAAAGGCAATCCAACGGTATCCAAAAAAAAAGGATTATCCCTCCAAAAAAAAATATTCTTCAAGGTGCTCTTGTATGATTCCACAAAACGGGGGGGAACAAAATCAAGGGGTCTTCTTCCCCGTGTTACAATCCCGGCCAGAGAGCGGTGTTGCGTTTGGGAATGATCCTTCCGAGAGCAGAGCTTGTTCACACACTGAGAGGGTGCTCAGCAATGGCATGGGAGAAGCCAAACCCACTGTGTGATGTCACCGGTGTCAGATTTCAATGCGCGAGCAAGAGGAGGAGGGCCGGGCCGGGGGGGGGCCTTACCTTGTTGCGCCACGGCCAATGGCAGAGCAATCTGCAGTGCACCTGAGTTTAAAATTAAACGCCAAGGTGTGGTATGATGGCACGTGATGTGATTTTTTTTTTAATTTTTTTTTTGACTTTTACAAAATGGCCAGCCTGTCTTTATCTGTTGGCTCAGTTCTATGGAAGGGGAGCTGATGAGATCTAGCCAGTCGACAAGCTTGACATGACAAAGCAGATCATAAAAATACCTTTGGCACGCCGCGTCGTTCCAGAGAAACTCAACAAAGTGCAACCTTGACACACTCCCAAGGGGAAGGTGCCAAGCTGACACGTTGCATGAACAACAATTGATCAAATCTTGTGAGACGTTACAGGATCTATATTCAAATATTTCGATTTGGGACAGAAAGACCAGGATTCTTTTTACTTCACCCTGTCATGCTCAGCCTGAAAAAGCAATGAGAAAAATTAAAAATGTTTGATTTTAGCTTTCATAAAATGTTTCCCAACATTGCATTTGTCTGTTCCGTCGACATGGTTCAATCGGTCTCAGGCTATGTTCATCCTGCAGGTCAATTCAGACTTTTTTTTGGGGGGGGGGGGGGGGTCGTGAAATGGATCTGATCATTTTTTCATGCAATGTGAACGGTAATTCTAAGATCCTTTTCAAATCCAACCAAGTCCTCTTTCAAATGTGGATATAAATTATGTATCTGTATCAACATATTGTAGCAACTGCAGTATGGATGCTCAGGCTGCGCTCATCGGCAAAAGCCAAATATGTTTAATAGGTCCAGTTTGACTTCACAGCAAAGCTATTCGACATTCGGTATGTCCGTCATGACTAGACTACAAAACAAAAACAACCGATACCTGAAATGACAATTGACTAGTCGTCCTTCCAAGACAAACTTGTCCAACATATTTGGTCTGATGGCTACAAAATTTAAAGCATAGAAAATTGTGAAGAATTTCAGCTTTCCTCACCGCGTGTGGGAGCACGGCGGGGAAATTTGCTCACTCGCAAAACTCTAAAGAACTCAACTCAAGGACTTTAGCTTATCCAAACATCACGAGTGAGATGAAGATTCCTTCTGAAGAGATTAATAGGTGCCCTCTACTGGCCGAAATTTAAATACATACCATAACTTTGCTCCTGACAGTCACATTTGCATTTACGGTGGTTGAAAGGGAAAAATATATCTATCGATATGAAATTGAACATATTTATCAAGTTCTCAAGTGAGCGCAGAAACCCACTCAGTCCCCAAACGCACTCGTAGCAACTCCCTGTGGTCAAACTCTGCTCGCCACGGAGCTAATCATCCACAACAGATGTTCAAAAATGTTCAGCGGGATTTAGGACAGAGCTCAAAGGAACAGCCAAGTCAGCCTCCGGGTG
>NW_017806235.1:886932-890627 GCF_001891065.2 Hippocampus comes
CAGCATAACTATTCTCCCCCTCCCAAAATTCCCTTGCTCTGTGAGATTTGCCATCCGAGACGACAGCGCCTTAATAGATCACACGGCCTCGGGACCTTGAGGGAAGTTTGCTCATTTATCCCGGTAATACTGTGTGGACTGGAACTTGGCTCATCCGGCAATGCTTCAACCATGTTCTCCCGTCCATGTAATGATTTTCTTTTTTTTAATCACTGACATTGCTGACACTGCAAGTCACGGCCAAGACAAATGCTGGCAGATGATGCCATTTAATAATGGATTAAGCAGAAAAAAAAATCATATTTCAGCTCTTCCAAACAGTCCAGTGGTTAAACCGCGCCAGAGCACAAATTCACTCAGACTTGAGTTTAGTGACTATTGCCTTGACATCACCACAGAGGATCACAGCATGGCAAAGAAAGCGTTACACGTGTATTCGTCCTGACTATAGAGCATAATATGGCTAAATCGATAATAATAAAAGAATAGAATGAATATAGGACAATACAAGCTCAAGGCAAATGCCCTTCAAATTCTGTTTTTTTAATATGCGCCCTAAGATTTGCTGGCAACCACCCCAGGGTGTAAAAAAAATCAGCTGGGATAGGCTCCACCTCACTCTCAACACTTGTGAGGATTTGCGCGACACAAAAACGGGTGGATGGATGTTAAGGATCTTAATAAGTTTATGACATGGATTCCTCATGTTATAAAATAATTTGTATGCAACCTTTTTTTTTCTGAAAAGGCGTTATCTGCCATGTTTGTCTCCCGTCAAGCGTCGCGACGGCGAAGCACAACGGACAAAGTACAGCGTTTTTCAAGAAGTCAGCTAAAAGATTCAAAGTGCTTATGATGGGTTTCCGCTAAGCGGTGATGTCGAATGTCTCCTAGGCTTAAACTCCACAGCGGAAAATGGCGAAGTGCAATGTGTTCTACATTTCTCTGCGTTGCTAACAATGAGCGACAGCTTAATTTCACTGGAGGCTGCAGATGTGCGCATGCAGCAAGAGCGGCGATTGTTTTATCTCCGACTATTTATTGTGGCTTTGAACAAAACGGGATATGGGTCGTCTGATTAATCTGTAATTCCGGCGCCTGTTCTGCGTGCTCATTTGAAGTCCTGAAATCGTAAATCACAACAATCTGCGAAAACTCGGGTGGGAGAGACAACCGGCGCAGAATTTTGGAACCCCGTCATCAACGGTGCAGGGGAAACTTCTGGAGAACAATTAGCACCCACGCACCCCTGAGAGAAGAAGAAAAGGAACATATTTGCTGCAGATGTAAACAACGTGGGTGTGTCGAGTGAAGTCAGATGTCATATTCACTCCAAATCTATTTGACGAAACGGATCTCACCGCCGTAAATGGTAAGGGGGAAAGATAATCGACAGGTGTTCGGAGACAACCAGTACCATCACGATTTCACAACGGCGGTAATCCTTGCGCGTTGTAGCAATCCCCGCAACATTCACGCAATATTGGGTCATTGTTGTCATTTCTTACGGGGCAGTCAAAGCTGTCCCGGAGTAGCGCGGAAACGCGTATGTCAACTGCGGAAACAGTTAGTCGTGTCCCCGGCATCTCCTGCCCTGACTTTGTTGTTAATGCGATAAATTCACCAAAAAAAAAAAACCCAGCCGATGCTCAACAGTCGCTTTATGTTATCCCATGAGAAATGTTATTGTGCTAAATTTAATGTTGCGTTAGAATGACAAGTGTTTTTTCCACTTCATCACTGGACAATGGCTGAAACTTTATACCACACCCTGTTCTTTGTCCAAATTTGTGTGGAAAACTATCATCTGGCCGACATGTCGGGGTTCTCTTTCAGTTTTTTTGTAAAATGAGAGCGCTGGAGTTAACTATGGGGGGGGGGAAAAAAAACAATGACTTTTACGCAAATTCAGTCTTTTGGGGACAAAACAAGAAACCAATATGATCGCGAGTGAGTGAGAAAAACTGCCAAGACCGAGGGACCACTGCGATCATTGCTAAAATGCTAAGTGAAAATTGTTGCCTCGGGTGAGGCGCTTTTTTTGTACTCCCCCCCCCACCCCCAAAGCTTGAATAGGCTTGCATAGAGACCACCGACACCACCACCAACCCCCTCTACAAAGAATGAATTTATAACATTGTGACAAGCACCCATCCCCCCCCACTCATTCCCCAACACTGAAAAGGGGTGACAACCTTTTCAATCTGAAGGGAGTCCAGCGGCCTCAGTAGCGCAATTCAAGCCGGTGGGGAAACACTGCTCCAAAGCTCGCCGAGGCTGATGAACACCTGGATCGAGCCAGACAGCTCAGCTCCAGCAGCGGAGGGCTACAGTCATCGTCTGATGGGAAGAGAGTACGCTGGAGGCGGCAGGACGGGGGGGGGTGAATCTTTATCAATATCACAATGTCTGCGCAAGGCGTACAAGTCCAGTCTGCCAAAACACTCTCTCACAGTTCAGGGAATAAAAGTCTCCTCGGGAGGCAAGGCTGGGGGTCGGTTGTTTGGCGAGCGGCTGACAAAAGGAAAAAGTTGGATATCATTCAATATATTTCTGTTCAAAAAAAAAAAAAAAAAAATCCATTCTTCATTCATCACCTCTGTGTTCGAACAATAACATGAACATTTCTGACGTGGACACGACTCGAATGAGCATTTTTTTTTTCCTTCCTCCGCATTCGTGGCTGCGTGCCAGGGAGAAAAATGCTGACCTGTGTCATAAACGGCAAGTTGTGAAAGTTTGTTTGCTGCTGCTGTCGCTGATGGCCTCCTAACATGAGTGCAATGTCATCGCAGCCAAAGACACAGCTGGGCAACACCTGTCACCCCCCCCACCCCCCGGACTCCTCGGCCCGCCAGAATTGCTATTTACCGACACTTGGCTACTGCTCTTGTCAACTTGTTGGGTAATTTCCCTCAAGGCTGCTATGCAAGAAGCATGGAGCTCCTACAGATCAGCATCAGATTCTCACGACCGAGTTTCCAATGCTTAAAACTAACACCAGTTATTTGCATTTAAACCACCAACTCTGAAAGAAGGACCAGTTAAGTGCCGGGAAAATTTGTTGATCGAGAAGCAAGAGCATTACAATTGCACTTCACATGTTTTGGACTGTTTGTTTTTAGATTTATGCAGACTGGAAAAACAACCAAGCAATCAGCAACAGAATTCCCTGAAAAGCTCCGTCTCGAATTTTTTCACAAGTAGACGGGCGGGGCGAGTAGCGGCCAATCTGCATGAAAGAAATTCGGGGGGGCACCCTAATAATGGGAAAATTTCAGGGATGATGTAAAAAAAGGTCGAAGGCGTTAAGTGTGCTGAAAGTCTTGATTCTTGTGTTTTGGGATAAGCCATCGAAGGATGTGAATAAATCCCGCAGGAACAGTTTTACATTTGGGAGGGGGGGGGTGTCTAATTAAAGCACGGCAATGGAGCACAGCACGAGTATTCTTTGCCAACTTTATACACCCATGAAAGAAATACAGATCAAAGTGATTAAAAAAAAAATCCAGGAACCAGGAAGGATTTGAATGCGGCTAAGACTGTAGAAATATGCATATTAATGTATCATCATCATCCCCCCCCTCCACAGAGGTGGGCGTGCCTCGTTTGTTTATATTGACTCACGGGTTACAGGTTAAAGAGTGCAGCGGAAGCAAAACAAGATGAGAAGGCAAAGGGGGGGGGGGTGTGGA
>NW_017806235.1:890763-891095 GCF_001891065.2 Hippocampus comes
GTGGAGGGTGGGGGAGGGGGGGGACAGGATTGAGCGGTGCACATTTTTACCCGCTACTCATTGAAAATCAAAAGCAACGAGCACTCTAAATTACACTCTGCTGCTGACAGCAGACGGGGCGAGCGCCCTCCGAGGGGAACGGCGGCGAGTATGCCGCCGAATGCACGAGACAAATCATTTTTATCAGGCACCCCAGCGGGTATTGACAAACTGGGGATGCATTTAGATAGCCCAATTAAAACGAGGAAATGAAGCAGCGCCGAGGCACCCTGCCCTCTGGTCCCCCCCCCCCCCCCCCCCTGCGCCCCCCGGGGGGGGGAGGGCGCCCATTT
>NW_017806235.1:891959-948673 GCF_001891065.2 Hippocampus comes
CAATTGCTTGCCGTTTGTAACCGCAAAACATCGTATGCTGGTACCGTCGTAAACCAAGAACCAAGCAGCAGTAAATTGTCCGATAAATGAAAAATTCTGAAACAAAATAAATAAAAAAAATATTCCAAAGGTCAAGGCAGCAGTAAATTGTCCGATAAATGAAAGATTCTGAAACAAAATAAATAAAAAAAATATTCCAAAAAAATGAGATGAGATGAATATGATTTCAGTCTTCATACTTTGCCGTCATTGTGTGGCGTGAGGTTTTTTTTTGTTGTTTTTTTTTTGCAATGTCAAATGGGTGACTCGGCTTGAACAAACATTGGGAAGCACTGGATTCGTCAAAGCAGGCAGAAAAGTTTGATTGTGTCTTCTACATTACCTCGAGCGCAAGTACACCATCGGGTTGACAAATTACGACAGCACAGTGAAAACAAAAGCACCGGCAATGCATGCTGATTAAATGCAAACAGGGGTCAGCGGCTTGCGTCGTCTCTCGGCTGCGCTCGGGATGAGAAACGAGGAAGGCTTTTAGGCGCTATGTCGGAGCCCCCCGGGGAGCGCTGCCGCCTCAGTCAAATGTCGACCCTCTCAGTCTCTGACAAGCCTGCCTTCCGGATGCTTCCCCCTCGATATATTTCTGCCTCGCGCTGACGATAAGACGCCGGCACTCAAGAAGACAAGTTGCCTGACTGGCTACAGTGGAAAGTGTCAACTGCTGCTTTAACACTCCCCGGCATCACGCCTTCTCCCTGTCACTTACCAATTCCGCCTCAACCGAAGCGAAAAACCCTCCACGCTGTGGCTCACAACCCCCCCCCCCCCTAAAAACTCTCACGGCGTCTTTTCTATTGTCAACTTGTGGTCTGTTGACGCTTTGCGTTTTTCCAGACACGCTTCAAAGTTACCGGCACGAATTAACTTCAACATCGGAGACCTGTTGGCAAGTCTTGCGTTGCGACACATCTTGGGCTTGAAATTATTCCCTGAACTGGTTCAACAAGTGACGCTTCAACACTCACTTCAAAACAAATTTGACCAAAAGAAATTCTTTCAACTTCTTGAAGTCCCTCATCAAGCCTTTATTACCCACACAGACAAGACTTGAAGTCACATGTTCACCTTCTTAATGGTCACAGAACCGGAGATGGAATTGAAATTTATAATGACACTTAATAAGAGTAGAATGAAGCAAAGTACTCAACCTTTGGCATCGGGTAATGGAAAGGGAACGGGAAGGTGTTTGCAGATCGTTTCTGTTACCTTGGGACCGTAATATTTGACACAGTACAGAGGTAGAACAAGTTCCCGCACGCAAGAGTCAGAAACAGGAAGTGTCTACCCAATCAACAAATACAGCGTCGTTCAGCCTCTCGCTAGGTGACATCACGGCTAGCGATATTGGTTTGGCAGTAAGTCAAATCATTTTGAGACCGCAAGAAAATAACTTGTTGTGGCAAAACAAGCTCTCCCTCTGCTGCGCAGATGGAGCCAAAGCAATAACAAATGCCATTTGTGTGTCGGTTTGTTTTTTTTAATGGCAGAATTCACACCGTTCAAACTCTTACTGTTGAACGTTTCTGCATCATTCGTTTCCTAAAAAGACCAGCGATGTTCCAGTTTCCTAAACGGGAAAGCCAAAGATCATCATCAAAGATTATCAGGTGGTGTGCGGGAAATGATTCACTTTCACATTATTCAATTGAAAATGATCATTTAAGATCTGTGTGTGTGTGTGTGTGTGTGTGTGTGTGTGTGTGTGTGTGTGTGTCTCTTTCAGTAAATTCCTTCACACTATCAGTTTTGTTCCCCATCCAAACAAAGCCAGACGTCACATTGAGTAAGTGCATTTGTGAGAAAATTGAGATAAGATCTTTTTATTTGGTGGACCGTTCAACTGTTTTTTTTTTCTTAATGTAAATATGCGTTTTGGCTCAACAAATGCCAGAATGTACCCAATGCGAATCCTACCATTATAACCCCAAGTTCAATCCCATTTATATCACGCCAAATTCAACCCTAATTGAGAATGTGAATCTGCTGAGCGATATGAGGCCTTTTTCCTTCTATTTTCTGCATGAACTATTGAACTCCTAAAGAAAAGAAAAAAAAAAAAACAAGTAAAAACACATTCCAAATACCCAGCTAATCCTCACACGGTGCTTGGACATTCACATGAGAGATGAAAAGCCTGCCTAGTGAAGGGAGTAATCCATCACTCATGCCGTTTCACTTCAACATGGGGTGCTTTTCTGAGACGAGGGCTTGACAAACGGCAAGATAATGGCCCAGTGTTGGCCAAAGAAAATGGTAGCGATGGAGAAAGACAGGAACACGTCCTGGGATAAACACATTTTTGGGCACCAAAAGTTGGCGGTACTCAAGAGCGAGGTTTGCGTCTAAATGTGGGAGCTGAAAACGAGATGCGTCCATGTTTTCCGAATCTAGAACTCTCGACGACTCGTCTCTCCATTAACCAGGCGTAGTGGGGGGAGTGACAAATGGACTTTAAGTGAGGCCCAAAATAATTGCGAGAATGAAAAATTCAAGACAAAGCTTCTTATTATAGCATTGCAGCCTCATACATTCATGGAGGAAAGACGAGTGGCTTCACGAGCTCGCTAATGGGTGAAGAAAAGACACTTCCAGCCTCCCTATTTGACTTAATGTTGGAGCCGCACGTTCTAATACTTACCTTTGGAGTTTCTGACACATTAAATCCACATCGAAAGCGTCTGGTCGTTAGAAAAGAGAGATCCACCGGAGGGGGTGAATGAACAAGCTAGGACAGATCTCGGTCGGCTTAAGGGAGCCAAGAGGAACATTTGAAGCCCACTGTGGCTCATCATTGGTAAATCTTACAATGTATCTTGGAGTGGAAAGCTCTTTGGCGGCGTGAATAAAAGGTATGGGGGAGACCATTCAGATGAAACTGCAAAGTCAGAGACAAATTACCTGACCACCAAGCCCAAGTTCTAATTTTTCCACTGTATATTATGCATTACGGTTCATTTTGTTTCTTACCGAATTTGGCTTATTAAACTGCATCTCAGCAGTGATGTCAGGCTCATGAACATAAACGCAGTGTGAAGCTGTTTTGCTGAGCCAACTCAGTAGCACCTATGGGATAAACAAAGATTGAATTCCAACCGAATTTTGCAAACCAGTTCATTGAGAAGTCTCGAAAATGACAACCGTATTTTCCCCATTATAAGGCGCTTCGGAGTATAAGGCGCACCTTCAATGAATGGCCCATTTTAAAACAGGTTTCATATTTCGGGCACACTGCATTATAAGGTACAAAGAATATAAGCTAAAATAGTGGCAGGGTTGTGTTATGCATCCACTAGATGGCGCTAAGGCTAAAGGGAATACAATACAATACAATACCGCTTTATTTATATAATGCTTTCACGACTGCTGCAGCTGTAACAAAACGCTGTACGGAACATTAAAAACACTACGTCCAAGAAATCCAAATATTGATCCGTTTATAAGCCGCATCGGATTATAAGGAGCACTGTCGGCTTTTGAGAAAATCGAATGCTTTTAGGTGGGCCTTATAATGCAGAAAATACATTGATATGAAAAACTGTGTTTTTGCCGGCAATTAGCATTCCAGTCGACGCTGAACTAGGAATGGGTGTCATGAAGATTTTGTACTTTCCTAAAAAGGCAGTTGTGGTGATTATTGCATTATGTGTCCATTTTATTGTAGCACTGATGAGTTTCACTGGGTGGATTGTTGAAGACGTTTGAAAAAAAAAATGACTGTGCAGATTAGTATTGAGTTGAAAATAGAAACAATGTTAGTTTATTGTCCACATTTTGCTGAATGGAAGATACTGTTGCCATCAAAAATAGTGAAGCTTTTATTTTTCAATGGATGCATGATTCTGTTTAGGTAAATGTTAATTCATTGTTTTTTTTCAGTTTTGCAACCCCCCTCACCCCCAATGATTTAAGACCTACATTCCAAAGAGTTACAACCCACTGGGGAATTGGCAAACACGGTTGAATGAGCTATGAGAACTTATGATACCAACTAAGGGCTACATCGAGGCCACGTTTATCGCAGGAGGTCTTGGCAAAACTGTGCTCCTAGTGTGCTGTAAATGGTGCACTTTGTACACAGTGACAATGAAAAAGGACTCGGTGAAGAAAACACATTATTTAAAGTTGGTTTTTGGCGCCAGTTTGCAGGCTATTGATTAATTCCGCCAGTGCAACGGCGCATATGCAAATACATCTTGAAATTGCGATGCCGCATGGCCGATATAAGCCGCGAAATATGTCCGCCACTGAAATAAAACCCACCCTGTGCCCCTTTGAGTGACTATGCAAATTAGTCGACATGTCACACACTCCCAGCTTAATTGGCAATTTTAATGAAGCAAAAAAAAAAAAAAAAAAGAACTAAATAATACAAGTGGAGGAGTGAGAAAGACTCTCTGGGGGCAAAACATGACAAAAAAAAAAAAAAAACTCGGCACAAGTTGGCCCAAACTGTGGTTATTAAAAGTGACTAAGATGTCATATTAATTTAATCCTTAAGTAAACTAATTTCCAGCCTCTCCGTCAGGCGCTTGCCAGCGCACAACATTAGCAACTATTATCATATATTTATCAGCCTGTGTACAAATGCGGACATTTCGGATAACCTCAAAATCCTCCGTAGGCTTTTCATCGGGATAAAAATGAACATTTCAAGATGAACGATTGAACAAGAAGATGACTGCAAGGTCGTGAGAATGCGATGTACTTACCATTCTAAGATGTCCTCACCTTTTTAATTCATCAACGCTAACCTTCATCATCCATTGTGCGTTCCGGTGCTTTCACTTTCAAGCGATCGGGACGCTAAATGACTTCGGCCTTCCGCTCGTGTTGACAATAATCAGAGCGGACGAGTCAACAGCTAAAACATGCACTGACCTTTCGAGTGTGAAAGGGACAGATAGCACCCTCCAAAATATGCGGGGGACAATGGGTGGGTGAAAATGGGGAAACGTAGGACCACCTGCAACCCCTGTGGAGCCAGCTCTTTACCGACACTGCAATTTGTTATATCCTGGATTCCCATTATTGGCAAACTAAATAGTCGCCTGGGAAATCCATCTGCTGGTGTCAGGTTGATCAAGCAAAGACGGAAAAGGAGGCGAATGATCCTGGAAATATCACCGCGACTTCATTTGAGGGTTTGCAGAAGTCAGTATACCCAAGCTCATGGACAAAAAAAAAAAGGCAATCATGTTTCATTTTCGGCGAAATATTGGATCGTGCTATTTTCCTGCCACGAGATGAGACGCAGCAGGCAAAGATTCAAGGCTGGGTCGCATGCATACATATTACACGGAACTACCGTTGCGTAGTTTGGTGCAAATTTGGATTTTGTTCATGCCTACCGATGTCAGAATATGTGTTTGAGGCAAGCTTTTCAAATGGTGATGTAACAGTTGGGCTAATTTAAATAACGTCCCACTCATACACTTCCTATATAGCGACCCTCATTGTCTTTTGGGGATGACACAGAAGCGCTGGAATGTCAAAGTCGAAAGCAGAGCTTGCAGTGTTGTTGCATGCCCAGTTGAGCATTATCTTGAGATGACTGCCGCTTACTGCAAATGCACTCAGAGCGTCAACGGTTTACAACGGCAACGTAACCCCAATTTGATATTGAACACGAAATGTGATGTCAGCTATCCCTGATCGACGCTAACGCTGTAGTAAAGCAGTTTCTCATCGTAGTTTCCGAGCCAATTTGCGTTTGCGCTTCCTGATATCGTGATACACTTGTCAGCCATGTTGCCCAGTTCTATTTCAAGCCTTGCTTGTGAGCCATATGAAACACAGCTAGTATGCATGACATGCAAACTTGTTGGTAACCTCGAAAGCACATGCGGTGGACTATGAAGCCCCTTTTTATGGCAGCAGTCACGAGCGTAGCCTCCGCACCCCCAAAAACCTGAAACAGTCATACCTACGTGCCAATGTTTCTGTTTCTCCCAGAACTGATTGTCAGCTGTCAGCAGGGTAACGCAAATCAGTATATGACACATCCGGCGGGAGAGGGGACAGGATGACCAGTGGCTCATTTGCATGAGATTTATTTTGACCCAAACATGACACCTGGGATTGAATAAATAAATGTTAGCCAGTAGAGCCAATTTAATTTGTTGGGGAGGGGGAAATGGCATGGCACGTCTTTTTTTAATAATTTAACAATCGTTTAAGGTTAAAGATTGAATACCAGTGGGAGAAAAGTCCCATCAAAGTCACAAACTCTTCAGCCCTGATCTGGCATGTCATTTTGTCACCAGCGTGATGACTGAGGTAAACAGAGTCAAGGTATCATAAGGACATCAAAGTAGGATCAGCGCATCTCGACTTGTTGCTATAAATGGGCGCACCACCTGATAAGTCATGGCCACCAATAAAAACTCAAAATCGGGGGCAACAGACCTGTTTGTCTCGCTCTTTTGTTCTGTATTATTTTCCCCGTGCTCTCATAGGCGGACAGGCATCCTTGAGGCTCTTCTACATGCTTGCCTGCATCAATAATACGGACTGACGTTCACAAGATACTTTCAAGGAGAGGCCGTCGGTTCAAGTCGGCCAGTGCGCTTGCCGTGAAACAAACAGATGAGAACTGACAATCCTCCGGATAGTCTGAGGGCCATCCTTGTTGGTCCTGACGGATTTACGGGGCTTTGTTTTGCAGCAAAAACAGATTGCAAAGGGCACAGTCATAAACAGTTAATGGCAAAGGGTGCCAGATTAGAACATTTGCAACCCGCTTTTTGGCACCCTCGTTTTAGGGTGATCAGGTAAAGTGTTCATAGGCGCACTCGTTGTAAGCAAAGACACAAGCAGAAAGACAAAAACCAAGTCATGTGATCAATTTCTACAGCTTTGCTCTAAAGCCTCTAATTACTTGAGACATTTTGCTTCGATGGCTTAGCATCTTAGCCACGGGGGGATTTGAAGGGGGTGCAGTGGATTAGGCTGGACGTGGCCTGCCAAGGGACACAACCTAAAATATGCTGACGCAAGAAGCTGCACCCCCTCCAGTCAAAAAAGAAAAAAAAAAAGTCCAATACAATAAAATAAAACCCCACATATTTGGGAAAACCTTGCAAACTCTTCCGTCAACCACCACTGTGTCAGACAAAATGTCAGCAAATCTCACGAGAATCTCCTGACACTATAATTTGGTGGATGAGGTCCACGAGGATAGCATTGCTAGCAACAAAAAAGTCTGTCCCGGCTGCTCAGCACAATATGGAGAAGTGAACAATAAATTGACAATAATGAGGTGACCACCTGTCTTGACGCAATCAAACTCTTGCACCGATCCCTTCATCTGCCACGCAAGTGATTTTCTGGCTTCGCTGCTCATTGTTTGGGAAACGCACCTCTGTCCGGGCTGCTCAGGACAATTTGGCTCCAAATCAACAATAAATTGAAAATAATAATAAAGCAACCGATGGTTTAGACAACTGGTTTTCGACACTCCATTAGTCGCCTTCCCAGTGATTGCCTCTCACCCAAATGATGCAAACTGCTTATTGTTTGTTGCAACCATCTTCGTAGAGGCTGCACAGTATGACATGGCAATGTCAGTAAGAAGTCGCCAATAATAAGGCGACAGCCTGAAGCTAAGCAGAGATGCCGGATGGTCAGATTTGCAATACGTGGCGGAAGCTACGAGCAGAGCCAATCCACAGCCTGAAAATAAGCCTGTGAATTTAATACATTGCCTCTACATGCTATGAAAGGTTTTATGACACCAACAGTTTTGAGCCTAGAACAACAGTGGTGAAAACGTACAGTTCAATGTCAGCGGGATGGAAATCACAATGCATCCCAACCTATTTTTTTCCCCCTCCCATCAGTCGAATAGTTCAGAAGCAAAGAGAGGCCCAGGATAGACATGTTCATTAGCCTATTGCTGAGACAAACACATCTGATGGATTAAACAGTGAAATATTACAAGATGCTTGAACCGCTGTCCTGCTCAGGGAGATCAAAGTGGGCCCGGAGGGTCTTGTGAGCAACGGGGGAGCGAGATTGGTTGGAGCCGAGCTCCAAAAGGAACAAGTGCTGGACCGAGAAGATACAACATCAGACGCGTGCGCTGCATTCCCTTAGGCCTGTTCCTTCACAACTGTCAGGCCGCCGCGTACAAGATGAGCTGCATAGAGAGAGGAAGGGGTTGGGGGGGGGGGGGGGGGGGGGGTTCTGCCAACACTCTGTTAGAGCGCCCTTCTCATCTAACAATAAGCGTGAGCCTCATTTGGTAATGCGCCACTGAAGTCAAAATGTCTGATTGGGGATCAATCCAGGGTTTTATAATAGCCCCGCTGCCCCCTGCACATAAATATCCAACTGAGAAAGATATGACGAAATTCCCCAAAAAGGGACGGTGGGTCAAAACGAGACCTCTAACAAAACCGAAAGATGTCAAACATTGTTCAGTGAAATGGAAAAACGTCGTCGTTTCAACATGGAAAGTTGGAGGTGTCGAGCTCTAATAACACAGTGATGTCAGAACCAGAAAAGTATTCATGACCTTTCTAAAAACAAATGAATTGGCAGTATACAACGGGCCATTAACGATTCTCACAGAAAGCGATGACGTTTTACATCGAGACTTCAAGGACGTCAGGACAAAAAAAATAAAATAAAAATACATCGGCGATGAGAAATGGAGTCGTAATATTTCGCTTGAATAATAAGTAAAATGTGTCCCAATGAGTCTTAAACAAAAAACACGCGTCACATGAGAGACATTTGGTCATACTCCCAAGTGAACAAAATGACCATAAAATGGCCACTTCAAACTGCAATGACAGACTTAGGGTGTTTTTGTTGTTGTTTTTTTTTTTTTTTAGGAAAGGATTCTTGAGACTCCTTTATAGTTTGGCTCATAGTCGACATTCCGACCTAATACTGTGCTGCTAAGTGAAACTGGCTCCAGGGGCTTCCTGCCCCCCCCCCACTATAAGAAAATGTGATAAGTCTCGGATGACGACCCGGGGAGGAGAAACTGCAGCCAGAGTCCAGACGTGGCAAACATCCATTTAAAGTAAGAATGCGTGTGGCAGTCAGTCTGCTTCTCAGAGACAAACACTATTATTTGCCTGCTGATGGATGGCATGTCTGCGCGTACAAGTGCACAAACAGTAAAGGGATGGCCGCATCACTAAACTCGAAACGAGGTTGTCGCTCTTTGTGACATTACAGACACTCAACTATTAAAAAAAGTTTGCTTTATTTCCTCCTTGAACGCATAACTGAGAATTTGATGAATAAACTTGGCCTGGCTCTGTGTATTTATTTATTTTTTTTTTCATCTTATCTGCTAAAGGTCAGAGTATTCTCGAAATGAAGTGCTGGTCTGACATTCTGGAAGCCGTTGAAGGTTTAGGCAGCGCCTTTATGGAGGTAAATACCACATTAGATTGGTGCCAGCGCTCAAGTCAAATAAACTTGGCTGAAAAATAGAAGACAGTATTTTGTTTTTTACTGATATACTTGATAAAGAACTTTACGTGTACATATATTTAATAATTAACGATTCATCAAGTGGTGAAACAAAGTAAAGGATGGAAGTATTTGAATGCACGTTAAGTCAAGAAAAGAGTCTGATTCGTCACAAATTAAGAACGCAGACTGATTGGTCATGACGTGAAGACCACTGACCGTGATTTCGAGCAAAAGTCAAGAGAATCTAATTGGTCAGCAGAGTTATGCTGCACGTCGTCAGAAAATATCCAGTTGCCCAAAGTATCCCTTTCACCAGAAGTAAAATGGCAGAATCAGAATGGAGGGCAATCAGGATGCGCGTTTCTTTCTGTTGGATCATGGATTTACGTCAAGGAATGACGACAAACATTTTGTACGGATGGACAATGGCACTCATTAGGAGACCAAATGGATGCTATTCGGTGAGCGTGGAGAGCAAAATAAGACACAGAGGCTTTAATGAGGAAACATTTGAGTGTGAAACGGCTTGAGCAGGGAAATGAGGAGTGGAGAGGTCGATGAGGCTCCGATCATAACATGACCCCCAACACAAAAACAGATGATTGAATTTTCGAAGAATGAGGGCTGAATTGTATACTGGAGGTCAGACACGATTCATTGAAAAGCCTCACATAAAAAAGTGTCGGGCCGCATTCAAATTTAACGACAAAAAGTACCCAGAAAAAAAAGAATATGCATATAGATCTCTCTCTCTCTCTCTCTCTCTCTCTCTCTCTCTCTCTCTCTCTCTCTCTCTCTATATATATATATATGTTTCAAATTTCATTTTCACTTGGTAATGTGCTTATCAAATACACCCAACCGACATAAGGCATATTAACTTAGGTAAACCAACACGAATGGTAATATGTGCTAGGCCAATTTAGCGCCAGATAATGCTAACGTTAGCATAGCAGCAGCAGGACCGAGATTTTATAAACAAACACTACACGTTAAATAGCAATGCCACTCACCTCTCATGGGCACACACTGAAAAATACACCACAAGCTAAAAACTTATTTTATCATTTCAAACTCATCTGAAAAAAAAAAAAAATCCCCCTGATAATAAACGGCTTAGAGATGACACCTAAAGACTACGAACTTGACAGTCCAGGCTCATCCTGAAATACAAAACGTGTCGCTAGATCAAGCGACGTCACTCCGATATACTCCCTTCAGACCAATTCCCATGTAGACAGGGTCTTGTCGCCATCTTGGGGCCTCTCAGAACGTTCTACAAACAGCGCGATAACAGCACATTGGCTCGTTTTCAGCAAATAACAGGTTTCCCCTAAAAACCATTGAATCGCAAAAAAGGAAAGCGATTACTGCGCACATTGTCCACGGCTAATGTACACTCTCAAAAAGAACGTCGCATACCTTTGACCACAACATCTGCATCATGGCAAACAGTCACCAGAGTAACGCCCGTGATTGATGGCTCCGTAAAGAGCAATTGTTTCACGTCATTAAACTCGTGTAATCGTGCATGGCAGTCATCTCAATAACGTGACACGAAGCAATTACTAATCGCTGGGAAAAAAGTAAAGACTAACAACGCAGGAAAACAACACGCATGCATCCCAATAAGAGTGACAAGCTTCTGCATTAATTAAATGACATAAAAAAAAAAAAAAAATTAAAAATGGGCGGACGGGTAACGGAGAGAATTCCAAATTCAAATGAGAGAGATGAAGAGAAACAGATGTCACACATCCACGACGACGCTCTGTACTGTAACACGTGCGTGGACAGCGGCCCGGCAAGGCAGGCGGCGAGCGCAGTCACTCAATCATCGGGGGCCGATCCATCTCTTGCAGGTTGACTGGGATCCAATCACCGTTCCCCAACAGGGCCAGAATGAAAGGACGGCCGACAGGCTGTGAAGAAAAGCACGCTCTCGTTGTGGAGATTGATGGCATGAATCCGAGAGTGCTTCACTAGGCGCCGCGTGTTGAGATGAGTGGAGCAGAAAACAAAACAAACAAAAAAAAAAGAAAATCTTTGATGACATGCAGTATGCTGTTGCGTGTTGTTCATGCTTTGTTTTTGTTTTTTTACAAGGGACGGACATTTGATGACGGAAAATGGACATGGATCGATGTCAGAGTGAATGTGAAACATTTGTGTCCGCTGTCATCTTCACCGCGGCGGCGCACGTTTCATCAAATTAAGTGACGACTGAATGTTCAATACTCCTGTTTGCACGCCAATATTAATGAGTGGAGCAGAAAACAAAACAAACAAAAAAAAAGAAAATCTTTGATGACATGCAGTATGCTGTTGCGTGTTGTTCATGCTTTGTTTTTGTTTTTTTACAAGGGACGGACATTTGATGACGGAAAATGGACATGGATCGATGTCAGAGTGAATGTGAAACATTTGTGTCCGCTGTCATCTTCACCGCGGCGGCGCACGTTTCATCAAATTAAGTGACGACTGAATGTTCAATACTCCTGTTTGCATGCCAATATTATACGACAGAGTAGGGCTGAAATGAGTCCTTGAGGTATTCCGGTACCTTGATTAAAGAAAAACAAAAAAAAAAAAAATGCTCAACACATTTACTCTGCCTCGAACACCCGCTTCTTTACATGTATGCCATAAAGAAGACATATATAGAGAGAATAAGACATATTTGTAAAAGTTATTTAGTATTAGTAATGCCCCTATAGACTGTTCACTGATCGGATGGTGATGCGTCGGATGAAAGCATAATATTCCCTACTAATCATTATATATTGCGCGGGCCTAATTGTAACGAATATTGAATTGATCACTTATTGGCGGGAGCGGTCAAACCACACAGAAGGAACAGAACGTCTTATGTGAGGCAGACGAGCTAAACTCTAGTCGACCATGCCGCCATGGGTAATCCCTTTTCAAATTGTAAAAATGGATTTTTAAAAAGAAAAGCTATTTTTATGATTTAATTTTGTAAAATAGCAGAAACAGTGTGCTCCCTCCCCCTCCTTGTTTGTAGGACCCGTGTTTTCAAGTGGAATGAACGATAACTGAATTAATCTCCCCGTTACTTATTTTGCTGTTTTGCGCCTTTTTTATTTTTTTATTTTTTTTTTGAAGGAATCGAGTGAAGAAAGCCTTTCGGGGAAACTCCCTGGGAAAATCCCTTCGCGGCCCTTTAACAGAATGAATAATTCAGCTAAAAACCGTGCGGGGAAAAAAAATATATTTTCAACTATGCCATAATATTAAAATGGCCTTGCAGCCCAATTTGTATTCATGAGTAAATCCTGTAACATCTCTCGGAAAGTGTAATCAGCGGCAACATCGAAACTGACAGAGAGTGGCTATTCATGAGGTTTGTTCGACTCTGCATGCGTTTTGCCGTAACATGATTTGGGATGGGATGGGGGGGCTTTTTTGGGGCGGAGGAGCTGCTGGCCCAAGTTCAACTAAAAGTACAGAGCATCTGCGTGATGGGATGTTTGTCATATGCCGGCGAGACGCAACTCAATCAAACGCAGAATGTCTTTCAACATCTCATCAGGTTTTACCGCGACGCAAATCTCATGGTTTATTTATCGGTCAAAGTGCTCGTGCCAGAATGTCACCTCTGAGCCAATTTCCCACGACTAATCACGAAGCGGGATCCGATAAGGGCTGTCACGACAAAATAAATAAAGAAGTGAATAAATAAATGGGGACACAGGTTTGGGGGGGGGAACAGGAAGAGAGGCCAGATTGAAATGGGCTGCACTCGCAGAGGAGGGACAGTGGCTATATGGGTACAAGGATGCTGTAAATGGAAAAAGCTAAGAGGAGATTTATCGACGTGGTGAGGGAAGATTTGCAGCTCGCTGGAGTTAGAGCAGAAGATACAGAGGAGAGGGAGAGATGGGAGAGGATGATTTGTTGTGGTGAGCTGTGAATAGGGTTAAGATGAAAAGGTTAAGAAGAAGAAGGAGCTACATGTTTGGGGAACTGCGATTGCTGTGAGTGGACACGTCAGAATTTCCTTTGAGATCTACTAACTCATTCACGACGAGCTGTTTTCAAAGCCGCCAGAAAAAAAAAAGCTTCTTTTTACCTTTTCCCATTCTTTTGTAAGCAGCAGTAGAACACGGTTTGTTTTCACCAAAAAACACTGGTTTCTGCCCAAAAAGCAGATAAGAGCTAAGCCTTTTTTTTTTTTTTTTTTGTGGAAAGGAACATGGCAAGCAATGACTTTGAAAGCTAGACTGAGTAACGCCTTTTGATGCCAAAATCATTTATTTACATAGTGTTCAATTCAGGAATGTGCCGTGAGTGATGCTAATTGATCGCAATGCTTTAAAAAAAAAAAAATGGTATTCTGACTCCAGGAACTGTGGCAATTTTTCACACATTCGAGGTATTATCTGGTGTGACCTTAATCAGGGAGTTCATGCTCGAAAACCTTCCACTATGGCGGCGTTGAAGCAATTCTGCGAAGAAGACTGGGTCAAAATTCCTCCGCAGCCATGTGAAAGACTCATCACCAATTCTCGCAAAAGCTTGATTTCAGTTATTGCTGCCGAGGGTGCCACAATCCATTGTTATGTTCAGGGAGCGATGACTTTTTCACATCGGGACAGGTGGATTTCAATTTTTTTGCTGTGCCTTAATAAATTCAATTGGCATTTTACAAACTGCATTTTGTATTTCCTTGGGCAGTCTCGGTGTGACATTAAAATTGGCTTGATGAACCGAAACCTTTGTGTGTGTGATAAAGATGCAAAGAGCCCAGGAATCAGGAAGGGGGCAAATACTTTTTCACAGCACTCTGTAATTTCAGCGTACCGAGGTAAGGACTGCCGGTTGATGTCAGCTGACTCCGAGTCACGACCGGCGGCGCTAATCCTCAATGTAAAGTACACGGCAGACACTCGAGGAAGTCGTTTACAGGCCAAACTGCCAGGGAGAGGAATAATCCTCATCCTTGCTGTCATTTTTATTGACATGTGCGGAAGGATCAAGTCGCGCGCTCGTCGGCTCTCTCTCCCGCCTCTCGGTGTGTCGCACACAGTAGCAGCCGCCTCCTGCATTGCACATTCGGGCTGCTGCCGCTGCTGCCGCGGCTGCTTGTTGCTAATGCTGAGAGGCGCATGATCGCATTGTAGCAGTGCACCAAAGGAGGGGGGGTGGGGGTGAGAAGCACCTCAAAACAGAAGCCTACTGTGCACCCATTCTTTTGTTTTCTCTTCAGAAAAATCCACCACGGACCCCCGAGATTTCGGTCACTCAATAACACTGCGATCCAAGGAGGAACGGTTGTTTTCATGATGTGGCATTTTATGGCTTTCTGTGCTCAGATTTCTGGCCATTGATTTGGCGATGAATGATGTCTTGAAAGAATTCTTGGCTGTAACCAGTCCAGGCACCCTCTATTTAGCCCCAACTAGTTAGCTGTCTAAAGAGAACCACCACGACATCAGCTGGGGGAAATAATCATCGATTCAGTGTGGCTAATTCTTTCCATTGTATGAAATTATTCATTCATGCTGTCTTCAAGTAATCAAGGCAAAATTGGGTGCCCGGAGGGGCTGTCGGTTCACTCGACGAGAGTTTGTTTTGGAAGAGCAACATGTCAGCGATGGGAAGTCATAAACCGTTCAGAGTTCTGTGGACTGCACGGGATCGAATGTTGATTCATCATGCCATGAAAAAAAACACAAGCACAGAAATACTGTTGATTCAATTGCAACTAGTTTGCTGTCTAATGAAGGACACGATGATGTATGGGAACTTGGGAAGTCGTGATCAATTGTAAAGAATTGTGCGTCGAAGCGAGTGAAGCACGTTGGGGTGCGCTCAGTTTCATCAACTCGTTTGCTGCCCAAGTAGCAACATGATGGCGGCTGTGGAAATATTCCTACGTTGGAACTAGAATTATCAATCGATAAAGACAGACAGTTGTGTGAAATTGTTGATTGTTCGTGACGTTAAAATTAAGCAGTGCAGGCAAGATGGGGTGCGCACCCAAAGGGGCTGTTGAGTCACTCTCAAAAGAAGGAGAACAATAATGTCAACGACGAGAAGTGAGGGATTAAGAATTCGAATGCGTGGAATTATTAATTCATCCCATCATGAAGCAAGCGAGGCCAAAGGGAGTGCGCGCACGGCTGTTGATTCGCTCAACTTGGTCGCTCTCCTAAGACTCATGTTTAGTTTCGCGTCATTCCACAATGTTGCATCTACAAACCAAAACCAAATTCTGACGTGGTGACAGCACAACTGATGACTGGTGATTGTGCAAATGTGTTGATTCACCACATTTTGATGCATTTGAAGGAAAGGGAGCGCGCACCTTGAGCTACTCGTGTCGAAACAAGTCCAATGTGACATCAGCGACGGGAAGGTGAGCAACCTCCAACGCTGCGGCACAACTCCCCCAGGTAGCTTTATCCTGCTCAAATCATCTCGTGAACACAACGATTCATCAAGGAAAGGCATTTGGATGCCTCCCACTACTACGAAGCCAGCGCTTGAAATAATTCTCTCAACCTTTAACCTCTCCAGTCAACCGACAGTGTGTGCAGTCTAATATGGAGGCGTTTTCCGAAGGTGCGCAAGGGCACCGTCTGCTGCAGCGAGTGCCAGCGCTCACGCTGACGAATGACGTTAACCGCTGCAGTACGCAGCAGCGTGGCCGCTCTGATGAAAGATGCAGGAGCGAAAAGGAAGCTACAAAAGAATCGAACATTCTGTAGCCCAGGGTGTTTGGCAACACCGGCGATGAGAGCGGCGAGCCATCGGAGTTTCTCATTTGCATGAGACAAAAGAAGCCCCTCAAAGTGGGATGTAATTCTTTACCCTCTGTGCGTTTTGACCGAAGACTATCAGGCCTCTTGGTAAGACACCCTGGAATGAATACACCATGGATAAAAAAAAAAAAAATTCCATTTATATCTCCACTTTTAACAAAGAAATGCAAAACACAGCAGGTGGTTGAGCAAAAAGCAGAAGGAGGAAGAGCATTCCAGATGTTTTCTGCGCATCATTAAGTTCAAATTTATGTTGGTTTTAACAAGAGGAACAACAGGCTTAACGCACTGCAGTACTTTCTGTGTGTCAACTCGGAGTGCGGGTCCAAGTCGTACTCCTCCCCACTCAAAACAGAGAACTCATTGGAATGCTCCAAAGCCCGGTGGGACACGCAGTCCTTGACCGCGGGCGGCGTGCTGCTTTAAATGTAAACGAGCCTCCGTGTTCTGGGATAAGGCCGCCATGAATATGCATACTGGCGCAAATTAACGTTGCTTATCTAATAATTAATGGTGCGCTCTCATGATTTTTAGAGATTTTGGGATTATTGACTGAGACGCCAGATTATTGATTTGAGAGAGCGGAAATCTTAATTCTGTTAGCCACAAGGTATGTCCCGTTTGCTCTGGAGAAATGTGAAGCAGACATTTGTGACACCAGATTTCAGTTCAAAAACACAGTCAAGTAATTTTAAAACAATTTTTTTTTTTTTATTTGAGCGCTGGCATTCGCTCCCGCAGGTAACTGCGCACATTCACTGATGCGGTTCCAAAAAGTGAACAGAGTACTGTATGAGGCTTTGGAAAGCGCTTTCGAAACGGTGTGATGTAGATAAAACGCTACATACAGTAAATGCATTCCGTTCAACATTTAGCATTTTTAAGGGAAATGGATTTCTCGTTTGTTGAATTTTGTGACAGATTCGAATTGATTCAGAACTTGATCGTTCATGTCGAAACAAATGGCGGATGGAGATTTTGAGAGTGTGTCCAAGCTCAAGATATGAGCGACTTCTCATATTAAATTTGAGTCTGTTTCAAATCTAAATGAAGAACAGGGTGTTGCTGGGGACAAAATTAAAAAAAAAAATCGTAAACACTTGTTCGTATTGTTGATATATAACACTTGGGGTGCTGAGAAAATGGGGGATCTTTTTCACCCTCCAAGCAAAAACATTCCGTTTTTATTAAATGCCTTTGGGTCAGATTCACAGCAATTCCTTTAGCTTTGCTTCACTTCAAACCCAATCTCGCCTTTTTTTTTATTTTTTATGGATGGGCAAGTACTGACTTTTCCTCCCCTTTCCATCACTTCAGAGAAACATTTGAATTCAACATTTGGCATACACTACAAAAAGATGAAATGCACTCAATCAATGCGGTAAGCCATTCTCGTTGAAAATATTCTCTCGAGGACAGAAAAATGGGTTTTTCGTGAGTCACAGCGTTTGGAGAGTTGCATTGCCAACAATAGATTGCCATTGCGGTACTACACTGGTTGAAATCGGAACATGTCCGGCTCATTTTTTGGAGGGGAGCGGGTGCAGGCACCTTTTCCAAGATAATGTTCGCCTCCCATTTGAACTCAATGCATATCAAGTCAAGTAAAAAATTCCAACGTCCAAATTTCATTCCAACCCCACAATCTAACACCGTTAGTCAAACCCCACATGGGTCTGTTATTTTTACAAGATGTTGACCAATCTTAAAAACATGTTTTTTTTTTTTTTTAACTTATCCATGAAAGACAAACTATTTAATCACCAGTGTCTGCTCGTCATAATAAATGCACCCTCAATTGGAGAAGTGTTATCCAGTGTCTTTTTTTTTTTAAGACATCTTTTCTCAAAAAAATTTCAAAAGCTTGCAAGTAATGGTAAATCCGTCCAATATTTGACTTGATTATTCGAAAATGCAAAACAGATGACTGAACAAGCCCAACTCGCTTGATTTGTTTTCAACATCTTTTACAGCAAATTATACTGTCTCACGTCAAGACTGAGTGTGTGAGCAAGCCACCGAGTTCCCAAACGGGAAGTGCGCCGAGTCGAGCCGAGCTGCCAGATAAAGATCTGCCTGTCGTTTTTCCATTGCAATAATCCACTTGTAAGCGCGTCATTCCAAAGAAAAATTAACATCCCCGTTTCAAAAGGAGCTTTTCAGATGTGATGGGCCAAAGAAGACGACGGATGATCGCAGCTCGAAACGTAGCATATGCAGAGACCTCGGAGGCGCGCACGCTTTAGATCAGTCACTCACTCATTAAAACCCAAAGCAACTGCCACTGAACCCTCTAGAGGCTTCCGCGGCTCGATAGACGTGCGAGCTCATGCAACATTTGCGAGACAAGACTATAGGAATGTTCGAAAGCAAAAAAAAAAAAAAAAGGGGCAGGGGCTATTTGGAGGACTTTGGCAGTAGAAACAGGTGATGTTGGCTGAAACACGGTCTTGTCGCCTTGCATTTTAAACGCTTGACAAATTCAGTCAAATTCAGTTTGTGTAAGCATTCCAACTTTCCTGCCCCCGCCGCCCGCGCGGGGGACCTGCAGTTTCGGCGAGAAAGGGCGGAACCGCAAATGGGCCGCAAGGGCACGTCGGACGTGAAACCATAAGCTCGCTTCCGCACGTGGACATGACCCCGAGGGGGCATGCGTCAATCAACGGGAACATGCGAGTTAACCGGCCGGCGGCCTTGGGCCAGTTTTCGCTTCAGTTCTGCAAAGTGCTCGGCGAGAAAAGCAATAAAAGTCTCACAGGGCAGATTGAGGAAATGCCGTCTGCTTTGGCCAGCATTGAAATCATTAGAACACGTCAGGGTGCAGCAATGCTCTGGAGTCAAACTAAAAGCCAGTTTCATGACTTTTTCTAGACTAGCCAGGATGTACTTGACGTCAACTGATGCTGCAAGAACACGCAGATGGATAAACCTGTCATGAGAAATGAAGAAACACGCGATGTAGTACTTGCTTTGGTTGATCGAATTTCCAGAGTAATGGTTGTTCCTCGGTTGCTCTTTCATCCGCGGTCATTTTTGTTCACTTAATTACGAGGCCAAGCTGAGCTTGCGTCAAAGGGAGAGATTGTGTGAGAAACTAGCAGAGTTGCTCAGACATTAAGTCTGAAAGGTAGAGGTTAAAAAAAAAATTTAAAAAAAACGATAGGAGCTCAATGAATGAGTTTGCCCAATTTGTCAACGTGTGGCAAGAGATATTTAAAGCACTTGAAGCAAGTCGAGCTTGTTCAAATATGTCAGTTTCACACTCGCAATTCATAATCCAGTCAAATACTGCCGGCAGAACGCATTGGCTGGATGTTAAATGAGCAAGCCGCCGGCCGTCACGCCCTCAGTGTCATCGTGGACGTGAGGGAATGGGTGTCGCATGGCGGATGTCACGCGGTTCGACCGGCCCGTAAATAGAAGGAAGTGTTTGTCTTTCATCGTTTGTTTTGTGTAGCAATGTGTGGCTTTTATTTTTGAAAAGTGCGATGTAAATAAAAGGTTTTACTGATTGATTGAGCTGTCCGAAAAGTGTTGGAAAACCGGTTGTGCAGCAGAATGTTGTCTCAAGATTGACAGTCTGGGTGGGTTTTTTTTTTTTTTTTTTTTTTACAAGAACAAGTGTAGAAAGTTCGCTTCGCTAAATTTGGTGAACCCCGTTTGGCTTAAAATGTACTGCTGGAATACTCCAATGCAGAAGGAACTGGTCAGCCACAAAGGTAAGTGCGTGTGCAGATTCATTTCCACTATAGTTAGCGCATCATTTTATTTCTTGAATCACTCATTGCTGTACGAGCTTTGATGAAGAGTTTGGACGATGATGTATGATGTATTTTGCATGCCATTGTAATTATTGGTGGGGTTTTCAAATAACAAACATTGAAAATGATCAAGTAATTTTTACAACTCTGTCCCTTTAACATTGCAGCATCTTGTGGGCATAAAACTTCATTTTGGTTGCGTCTGTTTGCCATTTCAAAAATGTGTTGCACTGGATTTTTTTTTTTTTTCCCCCCCAGCAATACCGGGATACCATTGATAAGCGTGACCATTTCGGTCATGATAAGAATGAGTGATATAAAACAGTCACTAGAACTCCCTGTTCTCGTCAAGACACATGCTCGCAATTTCACTATTTCAGGGAACGTGTACTCTCTTTTGACACAAGATAAAAGGAGAGAAACTTCAAGCAACAGAGGATAAGGCTCACACATCTATATATAGACGCTAACTACAAAAGGATGAAAAAAATTGCTGCTCGCACCTCAGCTTGATGTGTTAAGAAAAATGGGCTACTTCTATCACCCAACAACTTGGGCATCATAAATTAGGTTCTTTCTATCGCTGGCTTTTCCCAATACCTCGCAGAAGGAAGCTTAAATTGAAGATACACAGATTGCGAGCGTTGCGGGTTTGTGCGAGTGGGTTTGTGAGTACACACTTGGCACGCTTGATGTGAGTTTGTATACATTGGGGGGGCGGGGTGGGGTGTGGGGGGGGGCATTTTCAAATCCATTTGCAGACGATAATGCCAGCTATTCCTTTCAGCCTCAGGGAGGTTGTGTGGTGGTGGTGATGGTGCGGGGTGGGGTGGGGCGGGTTGGGGGGGACAATTGGGGCTGCTTGCGAACCGGTCCCATGAATCATTAGCCTTTTAGAAGCGCAGCAGTATAGATCTCACCTTGCTGTCCATACGGTGCCTCCTGATTCTTCCCAGTAGGCAAAAGCAAAGTAGTACGTCTGAACAATGACTTGGAGAAGAAAAAAAAAAAGGTCTGCCTTACACAATAACTCAGGGCCACGTAGACATGAAAGAATACGCAATACTGTACTGTTTCAACAAACGAAGCGAAAAGTAGAGCAAGGCTGTACATTTACACATTAAGCGCTGAAGAAACAAAAAAGAGCAAGCCTGGAGACGCTGGTGCTCGGAATAGATTTGTCTTTTTCCTTTTTGTCTATTTGCACACAGAAAAGGGCAGAGGAATTAGTCAATCAGTGTGGACAGACAAGGACCCCCCCCCCGCCCTTTTTTTTTTCTTTTGATAAATTAAAACTTAATGATAATCAAATCCGATTTTCTCCCAAAAGTATGCTTCTAAATGTACACCAAAGCTTACCGACATCCATCATGTGCTCGACAGGCGTTTGGAAAGGGTGAGTACTCGCCAAGCTTTTCAAAACCGATTCCTTTACTTCTCGGGTCATTACTATTTTCAAAGTAAAAGCAGACGTTTGCAAATGTCTTCATTTGATTCAACGCAAAAGATCATCACTCTGCTTTCATGAAGGACGAACCGAAAGTAGACAATCATTCACGCTGAGAGGCTGCAATCAAATCATTTGGCCACCTCCGGTTTATACCCTGATCTAAGATGCACATTGTTACGCAATTATCTCTTTAAGAGACTGCAAAGCAAGAAGTGCTTCACCGCTCGAGCTGAAAACAACCCTCGCTTGAAGGCATTACAGGTTGGACTGCAGTGCTCGTAAAATTGGGCATTTTACTTCAAAGTTCACGCTCGATACACTACAAGGGGCTGCGCAGTTAATTAAATACTCCGCAGGGTGAAGTGTGTCGCTAATTTGTCAATGAATTAATCCCATCACTCCTTGGCATCATGCAAACGTCATCGACTCGAGATGTTTGTTCCCAGCGAGACAAAAATGTCATTCCGCCGTATTGCTTCCATCCCGCTCCTCTAATAGGAATGTCATGAATACATGCCTCTCAATAAAGTGAAGCGCGGTACCTGCGCACGCTCTCAAATCAAATTTCATGCTTTTTAAATTCCAGCCTTGAAAATCAGGAGTCCATGTTCAAGGCATGAAAGTGCACATTAGCACAGCGGGGAGATAGGTTTGACACCAATCACCATATTTATGAGGACGGCTACATTTAAGTGCGAGGGAATGCGATGTATGAGCGCGACACTGCGGGAAGACCGGCTGGAATGAGAATGAGGAAAAATGTTTTCCAGACGTGTAATTAAGGCACCGACTTTTGACTTACTCGTGTTTCAGTCGGATTGCATTACCGTCAATCAAATATGAAATATATGTTGGTGACTTTAACGATTATCATTGAATTAAGTTCATTTCAAAGAGTGGAAGAGCAATTTGGAAAGGTCGATTTGGAAACTGCGAAGCTGGACAGGAAAGCGTTAAAATATGAATGATAGTTCACACACACACACACACACACACACACACACACACACGCACATACAGACAAACGCAGTTTCCGCTGACGTACTGTACGTACCATTATCCAAGAAGAATAGCAGCTCATTCTTATCATTTCTGGAGCGAGGCACACTTGCAGGTAAGAGGGAAAAAAAAAAAAAAAAAGAGTGAAATGTTGCCGCTGGTGGACAAATTGAATCTTAACATCAAAGATTTGGTAAAGTGGGACCAAAAGTGGGATTTTCAATAGTTTTTAATGGGAGATTTCTGTCTTTTTGTGAGGCTTTTTCTTTTTTTCATTAATTTGAGTTCAAAAAATGCACACAACCCAAGAAACATTGGATTCATGACCAATCCGTTGCAAATGACGCAGTACAACAGAATATCCTGTGCCTGGAGACGACGATAAATGCACTCTAAATTCAATTTATCTTTGGACGAGCCCAACTGCCCTGTAACCTCCCGCGCCGATATTCCATTAACGCTCCACGCGCAGTCAGGAACGTTTCCACCGTGTTTCAGCTCCACACTTTCTTTTGTCACCTTCAAATTAATATGCGGGTAATATGTGACGGCATGCAGGACGGTCATTTATAAGAAAGTAGGAAGGCAGTATTTAAGACGATACCAGACAAAGGCGACGTGCGGCCATTCCATTCAAAGCTAGTTCATTTGATGTCCTGCTGCTTTTAACTTCATGTCGCACAGTGATAAGAATACGACAGTATCAAGCCAGGTCGCCGACGTGTAAGTATTGCGGATTTCAGCCTTCCTCGCAATGGCTATGATTAATTCCTCTATTCCAAAACAAGGCCAAACGTACAATGACAACTATCTCAAAGATATTTACAACTTGAATCATGCAGATGTCCTCGCAAAGGTCAAACAAAACCTGCTCGATACAACCCTAGAATGGAAAAATTAGTTCAGAAATAGTCGATCAATAGTGGAACAACCACATTTGTCCGAATAACCAACCGACGTTGAACGGTTCCTGGGCCGACGCCTCGGGGTCCGGGATTTTAGTTGGCCGTGAGAACGGCAACCTCGAAATAAGTGTATCCTCTAATTGGGCCACCGAATGGCTGCATTACACACCTTTATGAGGGTCACTTATCTTCGTTTGTGCCATTCGAAGGGGTTTTAGTGAATCACGCCTGAGAAACGTCTCGACCGGCTGGAAAGGATTTCGACGTGGCCTTATTGGAATCAACTGCGCTGATGATTATGCTTCCTTTGAATCAATCTCCTTTCGGGAAACCTCAGCAAGCTCAAAAATGAAGTCATTTTTTGGAAGAGGTCTACTCCCTTCACAAAAGTCACACAGTACCATCCCCTGAACATTTTGGAGAAACCAAACCGGCACCCTACACCAGTTGTGGAGCTCATCAACCATAACAGGATGCACAAAAAAGTCTCAGAACGGAACAGGAGGTTGGCAGTTTTGGTTTGAAACAGCCATTTTAGGACTCGGATGTTCAACAGGGAGCAGGGCTGGATGCGGAAGGCATGTGAGGAAGCTTGACGTTCTGATGTCTCACTGAGCCACTCGAGCTGAAATACTGTTGAGACACATCAGGCCATGCCCAATCCTGTATGTCACAATAAAGGTGCCAACATCAGGACCTCAGCAACTGACAGCATCAAGGACCCAACCCAAAACACAGTCACAACAAACCGGGTAAGGGACCTGGTAGAAATGTGACATATCGGGTTGTATGGTTCGTGTATTTAAATGCTTAAGCCAACGTAGAAGATCGTCGGCGCGAGGACGTATGAAAGTAATTATGGCTTGCACTGACAAATGGATACTTAGGAGATGCAATCTCCTTTTTATGGTCCTCTCGTTGTCACACATTTGCTTCATTCAAAGGCTAACGGCTAATTTATCCACTTCATTTTCACCCACGGTAAACAATCAGACTTGGTTCGGGGGGAAAACGTTTTCAAATTTATGTTTGATCATCTGCTCAAAACGTTGTTCAAGGTTAACTGTTATTGGCGTACCAAGACAAAGTGATGGTGATCGGCTTTGAGCGTCGCCATCTTGTGAGCCAAAACGAATGGCGGAGGCGCGGTATGAAGCGGCGTTTGAACGACACCGCCGTCAGTCAACGGCGATACTGTTAAAAATACGGGTTGCGAGATTGTCGAGATGGACGAACTGCATGTAAACAGGGCAGGGTCGGAATAAACAAGGCTGTCTTTATCGGTGTGATGCATTGCCTGACCATGAGCTGCCGTGCGACATGATGCCATGCTGTCAGCGCTAATGATCTCTGACGGCATTACAGCGCTGTCAGGACACAGTCGGCACTCAAAGCCAAGGCCCCCAGTTGTGTGGGAGCTGTCATCTCCCTTCCTCGCCGCCAAACGCTCCCACTCTTAAAAAAAAAAATCCTTTTCATCTCCTGCATCAGCGGAGGCCAGCGTAGAGAGAGACTGCACGGCGTGCACTTTTCCGTCGTCGGCTTCGCCACTATTGGGCGATCAACAACACGAAATGCTGGTGCCAAATCGAGTGATAATAAGGCAGCCTGTTGCCAAATGTGATGAGGCGACCTTCAGCTCAGCTGTCAGTCAGCGCGTCCTGACAAAGTTCCTTGATACTTCAATCTAATTCTTCACTGTCAGCGTAATTTGCACACTTGACAGAGCACTACAATGTGAGCCTCCCATTATCCACCTACTTGATATTCTAGCCATCACTGGAAGTAGTGAGGACACAGGATGAGAGATTTGGGGTGTGTGTGTGTGTGTGTGTGTGTGTGTGTGTGTGTAATTTACTAGTCACTGGGTGGGTTAAGAATATGCTCAAAAAAAACATGGTTTGTGTTTTTTTTTTTTTAAAGGTCACTGTTGGGTTCACACACGGTTCAGTAAGGGGACAAAATGCAAGAGAAAACTGGTTTTCTTTCATTTAAACAGAAACGTGCCATTAGAAGAATTTAAAATGAAATGTGCAAAATTTGCGATTTGTCAATTTGCCCAAAAAATGGATTCCCAGTGCAACAAAAATAATACATTCAATGAATAAAAAAATATATTTTGAATATAGTGCAACAACAATGAATTGTTCTGTTTAGCTTGCGGCACTGATATGCACATCGGGACGATGTTGTTTCCAATAGCTGATGTCATCTTTGACTTCCCTTGACAGCAAACCAGTGAGAACCAACAACGCCTTGTTGGTGGCAGCCAATTTGCATGTGCCACAAGTCACGTTAATCGACAATTAGTTCCTCACAATTGAGCCAATCCTTAACAATCAATATGGATGGATAATCGATTATCATCCTCGGTCCTAGCAGCGCCGAAACATGAAATCCCACATTAACTGCAAAATCCTGACCAATGTGTGGGAGGAGGATTCTATGATTGTGACGCCACAAATGTTCGGGGGTCATTTTGAATGTCAGAAAGCTGTGAGTGATGAAGGCAAACGCCGGAAAGAGGGGTCTGGATGCATTGATTTGCTATGCGGTGCGGCTAATGTAGCGTGCTGCTAAAATGGAGAATCCGCGGCAGAGCTCGGTGTGACAAACGGCTCATTGCTCATGGCAGACAACGTCTAATCGGTGTCGCTTGTGTGTGTCTGTGTGTGTGTGGGTGTGTGTGTGTGTGTGTGGGGGGGGGGGGTCTGTATGTGTTTGTCACATTTGCACTTGCATATTTGATGAAGGCTGCACGTGTGACATTTAAGTTGGGCCTGATAAAGACAGCGGGCTGTTTGACCTTATGTGATATTCAGCATCCGTCCAGGTAGTGTCTGTTTATTTGCACGCAAATTTAATCATGCGCTAACTTGGAAGGAGCCGCTGGAGAAGGGCCAAAACAAAACCAAAGAGGCCAGCATCTGTATGAAAGATGAGCGCGCCCGCCCGGTTGCTGACTTGGCAATTACTGAAGGCACGAGAATGTTTGGCCTTTAATGAGTCATAAAAATCTCAGTTACGCATTACTGTGCATCATCATTATTTCATTCCGTAATCATTTATTTTACACGGGTGGCAGAAAGCGAGTATCAGGATCCATTTTACTCAAAACCCTTAACTTTCTAAAAAAAGAGTAAGTGCATATTATTCCGCTATGAACATAGCGTGTTATGTCTCATCTGAAGCGGTTTCTCTGCGGGACGGCGGCGAACAAAACACCCTCCCATTTAGAGAATGCAGCGAAAACAAGCAATTATGCCACAGTGTCAAAAACAAGAGGGATCACTTGAGCTACACAAGCACACCGACGTATTGTTCAAAATGGCATCGTGTAAATCGCCGCCGCGCAAGCGGTTCGGATTTGTGCGCCGTTATTAGCTGAAGCAAGTGGAGCTGGAGCCTGGGAACACACACAACAGACACTTCTGTTGTCGATGGATCCCCCGAATTCAAACGTTTGCATTTTCAAGCCACATTAGAATTAAAAATGGCAGTTAAAAAAAAAAAAGGTAAACACACTTGGAGCTACAACGCTCTCATTGAATACTAGCATGGCCTGCTGGCAGGTCATTGCCTTCATTTTAAAAATGTTAGCCTTTGCATACCACCAAAACTCTGTCATCAGTTCAAAAAAATGTCAAAGCAACACATCATTATCCTTTAATAAGCTACACCGCGAGCCTTTTCATCGGTAATTGCCTGTTGGTGGGTCATGACCGCAAGTTTACAAGTGTTAGCATTTTCAAGCCACACGAAACACTATTATCACCTAAAAAAAAAAAAAAAAATGGCCAAAACAGGCTAATACAGACTGACTTCAAACTACACTGTTTAAATTTGAATCTAATCCAGTATACTGGTCTGTCATTGCTTCGGTTTTCAAATATTTACGTGTTTCAGGCTTGTCGTCACGTAAAGAAACGGCAAAAATGACAGCACCATCATCTGTTTTCTGTCGAACAGACTTACAAACTATCAGACGCAAATCTTTGTGGAATTTTCTAAAAAATGTGGAATGAACACTTCAAATGACACTAAAATCCTCCAAAGCAAATCAATTCAGGAAACAACGATTTGATGACCTTTGTACCTTTCTCACAACCAATGTTTCAGTTGTGCTTGCTATTTGAGTCGAGTGTTTCGGGCAACTGAAGCGGTTTGAAACGTCACCGAAATTTCTATGTGTCGACTTCAACAGCCAATCGGAGTAATGCTTCTCTGAGTGGCAGACGAAACCAATGGGTTGTGGAGAAACATTGAGAGATAATGAAGCTGCAACTGTTTGACTCTAATTTGAAAGTGCTTTGTGACTCTATTTTTCTATTGGCTCGATCACACAAAAACGTGCGCTTAAAAACTCAATTCCTGCGCAACCCGCTGACGTTGGATTTTCAAAATTCTTGCGTTGTAGTCATTTTCAGGTGACCGTTCCATCCCGACTAGCATTTTGACAGACTGTGGTCTTTGGCAAATATTTGGGAAAGTTTCTAGTTTAAGCTCAGTTTGACATGATGTCATTGGCTACCGTTTTAGTGTTTTCAGGCCACCAAAAAGGCCTTTTTAATTAGGCTGTCACAAATTAAAAAGAAGGGCAAAATGTTCACGATGGTCTTGGCTAAAGCTGCGCTGCTCCATCAAAGCCTGCTTGCATGCTGTTTCCTGCGTTGCTTATTTATAATTTAGGCAGTGAAAAAAAAAAAAAAAGCAGCGAGTTCAGGGAAGCCTTCCTTGGCACGAGGTTAATTCCTCTCATATTACCGCCGAAATGACTCACCCGTTTCCTAATCCACTATGACATATGGATCATCAACACATTAATTCATAAATGATTGGATTTTGCAGGTGATTTGTTAGCGTCGCTACCAAACTTGATTACAAGCGGAACAAACGTCCACTGTTCACGGATTCATCATCGAGTCGAAATTGCGTTGGTTAAAAGTCGGTGTTGGAAAGAAAGCCTTCCAACGGCACTCGAAAAGATCTCGTTTTTCTTCGAGCCGCTTCCTCCATATGCCTAACAGGCACCTCGCAGATGGACAACTCTTCTTTAATGAGAAACAGACAGAATTGATTAACACTTAACCTCTCAATGTCATCCATGCTCACCTCCTCACTCAGCAGAAACAACACACGGTCTGGAGTCAGGCTCGGAGAAAAACAGGTCTCTCGCAAGACATTTTCAGGTCTGTTTCCACTTTCTGCCTGCTTTGCAGGGATGCCCTATTAAAAAAAAAAAAAAACTGGTTTAAATGGTTTATAATGCCACCAGTGGAGTCTCAAGTGGGAGAGCTGGTTTCAATCAGCAGTCAAATTGCTCCGACATTCCCCTCGACAAGAGCGGTAAATCACTCTGCCTCCATACTGCTGACGTTAAGGAGCGAGCATTGTTAGAACCCCACCAGCGCGCTACTCAAGAGCACCCTTTCCTAATATAGGGATGCTACGCAAGACAGTAGCTGGCAGCTCTCTGGATGCAACATAATCTGATGTCGAAGCAGAAAATCGGAATATTTTACACAGTAATCTACAAGGGCCAGAATCACAAGCCCGGAGCAAGTGCACTCAACTACAACTTGTTGCTATTCTTGATTAATTCTGCTGCATAGCATCAGCCCCCTTTATACCCAGTCTGAACCAGTTAGTCTGGTTAAAAAGAGGCCTTGGGTTCCCCGTCCCAACGCCCAGAAGGCAAGCCAGCAAATCCCCTATAAAAGCCCCAAGATCCCTGATCCCACCCACCACAAACCAACACACTGGAGGCAAAACCTCTCATTAAAGAGATCTGGAGGCCTTGAAATTACCAAGAATGTACCAGTCGGGACCAACAGCGAGCAGGTCATGCCTGGCGGCAAGTCACTGTGTGGCCCGCCGGGTAGATGGACTTCATAAATAGCATCAACGCTCCTCCACACAAGCCACCCCCACCCCGGCCTGAAATGGCCAAGCCCGGATGAGGAGGCCGAGGCAGATGCTCTGGCGGGCGGCCCGGGCCAAGCCTTCTAGGAAATACCCTTCACAATCAGCTCACAAGTGGCACGCGCATATTCAGGTCAATGAGCAACAGATGCATTTGCCAAGCAACAAGTTCAACATCTTTCACTCGGCTGGAGACAAAAGGTTCAGGCTGTCTTCATGTTAGTTTGACTCATTTGAGAACCAAACTCGGGAACACACTCACCTAAATAATTGACAGCCAAACTTGGGAACACACTAAACCTAAATAATTGAGAACCAAACTAGGGAATACACTAACGTAACAATTCGAATATGCGAGAGTAGCCCGAAATAAAACAATTCTGCAAAATCTGGAATTAAGAAAAAAATAATAATAATAAATCATGATACAAGCTGTAGTCAAATGTAAACTTCTGAATAAAGGAGCACGAGAGCTGTGAAAAAGAAATGCCAAATTATGATTGAATGCCGTATTCAGAAAAAAAGGCAGTGGTGAAAATTCCCTTGTTCCCCTTTTAAAACAACAACCGCTCACGAATTCAGCAAGTGTCTTGCAGGCTGCCAAGCAAACAATTTAACCTCCTGATTCCTCGACAGCTACTCTCAATCTTGAGCCGCAACGCCTACTTTTAGCCATTACCAACTAAGAACAGCCCACGAACAGTCTGCATAAACACAGCATCCTACACAAAAAAAAGCAAAACGATCAAGAGGGGGGGGAAAAAAAATCAAATCAAATCAAATTTCTGCGGCACAACGCACTGGAGGATTACATCGTGAAATATCTGGCCACCGTAAAACAACATCCAAACAGCACCAGCTGTCTGCGGAATGTTTTACAGTAGACCGAGGCCTCGTATGGAACCTTGTAATGTAGTCAGCAGAACACGGCGGTGAGACAGCTTGATAACAAAGTGCCATGAATCTAAATGACACTGCACCATTCCGCGTTTGGTCTGGTAGGAACTCAAGGTTAAGCAGGGCACACGCAGTACAATTGTTCTTCAAATCCAACATCCTGTAGTGTGGTTTAAATTGGTGTCGAAACAAGGCGGCGTATCAGCCGTCGGTGAGCTCTGAAAGCTAATGTTAAAAACAATGCTAACAGGAAAAGGAATGCGCTTCTTTTAATGACACAACGCACAGTATAATTGGCAAAAGATGCCACAAATGGCAATGCACAAAGCACGACTTTTTGATTGGATCTCCCATCGCGTCGACATAGTTCCTTGACACAAGATGGCAGCAAAGCAATACGCTGGAAGCTCGATTTGACACACAAATAGTCAGGAGGGCTCATCTGTTACAGCCGATTGTTCGATATATTGAAGTACTTTTTTGCATGGCCTAAAAATGCCCAGTACAGTCCAAAAACATTGCTTGAAACTGTTTGAAACGTTTGAAAGTTGATCCAAACTTACCTCGATGGTGCCTGAAGGTGGCGGAATAATGCCGTGCAGTTGGTCGCGTTCATGATTCGCGATGTTAGCGTACTTTCCGACTGGTTGCCACAGACGAGGGCTTGACCAAAAAAAAAAAAAAAAAAAAAAAAGACTTGACGCTGTACTAAAAATAGCATATTTGAGCTTCGTGTGAATGCACTACACGAGGTGTAAACGTACTACACGATGAGCGCGTCCTCGTTTTGAGCTGCATGCTAATGGTGATGTAAAGCTAATCTTGGGGCTTTCGTTTGCCTTTTCTACGACTGTCGCCCCTCCCAACAGGGTTTCACCACTGCCAACAGCGATTTAGACACAAGTTTCTCTTTGAGAAGTTTACCAAACAGCTTTCTCTTGGCGTCGTCACAACAAAGATCCTCCCCTGCATATCGAAACTCTACTAGACTCGTCCATCATTCTTTTTGCTATCAAGCCTATCAGCCGGAGGCCAATCATTCGCTAACGTTTACGTTTTCTCCCATAAGACAATGCTCAGCTTGGGTAACCTTTTCTTTTTTGCTTATTATTGCAATTATTATTATAAACACTCGTGGTAGTCATACTGTATCCATATTGGAGAGGCCTGAAGATATCCAATTGCTCAGGTTTCTTTGCCTCTTGACGCTACCATGATGCATAGCCAAATTGCGGCAGTCAAGCAAAGAAGTCGGAATTGTGTCTCTTGAACCATAGCGTATGAATCCCGCCTCAAGTGGATGAAAAAAAAAAACTGCGACACGCTGGGGTGATACTAAAAATCACACCCGATGCGTGGACATTTGGTCACCCATTTGAAATGGGCTCAATTCTCACAGCCCAACTTTCAGAATCCCACACATGCAGCCGGGGCTTTTTCCCCCCCCTTTTTAGATACATCTGATGCAATTTCGAGAAACTATAAAGCTACGCGCTCTCCTCTACTGATGTCAGCATTGTGTTGGAGACCATCCGAATTTCGGCCATGGGGATAATTAGGCATGCAACCTGCAAGATTGCCACGCTGGACACCGCCGGCATCTCTCTAAAACCTTCCCGAGTGCATCGGAAAAACACCCCCCTTTTCTCTTCATCATCACTCCTCCTCCTCTTCTTCCTTTCCCAGATTGGATCCAGCCTTGAGGAGCGCTGCAGGCTATCACCACTGAGCTTCTATCAATGCATCAGCACAATTAAAAAGAACAAAAAAAAAAACAAAAGAAAGGAGTGTAGTGGTGATTGACAGCTGTCCTCAAACATCGAAAGCTTTTTCTTGTTGCATGTGACGTCACGGATGCGGGGATGCGGGCACGCGCGCGGGTGCGCACGCACGCACGCACGCACACACACACACACACACACACACACACACACACACACACACACACACACACACTTATTTGACAAAACGACGACACTTTTGACCACATTGGCGAAACCTTCCGTTAACAACCCACCACTGCGGCTTTTCATTCATTTATGCATTTGTTTATTGATTGAATCCCGAGGAGGCTACGTCAATTAGATCCTGCTGCTTATTAAGATCATTTGAAGGAAGATTCCGTCGTTTTCCCGTCCTTGTTTCAAGGCGGAGTTGTCGAAACTCACCCAGAAGGCACGATTTCATCGCACTTAGGACACGAAGTGAGTTGAAAGTGAGCAAAATTAGCCCGACGACGGGAACGCTATTAGCCTGGGCTACCGCTTTGGTCGGTCGGTCAAACACCGGGGTTGACCTTCGCTAAATGTTACAGCCACCCAAAAGCCCCAAAACTGCTGAGTGACACCCCACGAACCAAACCCGAACCTCGCACAGCAACAACCGCCAGCACAAGTTAAGTTGAAGGAGCAAAGTGGTTGTAGAGCACTTACGGAGTCTCTTCGTTGTCGCCGCCGCCGTTGGCATGTCTTTCCCCCCCTCCAACACCGCCACCACCGTTCCGCGTCTTCCACTTCGTAGCCAGCCGGGGAAAATCCACGTCCCGGGAATTAAATTGGAAAGAGTAAAAGAAGTCCAAGAGGGTTGCGATAAAAAGAGAACATGGAAGAAGTGGAAAAGAAGAAACGCAAGGTCCGATCCCGACCTGGTAAAGGAGACAAGTGAGCGGATCTATTCGGTGCCCTTGTGCGCATGGGCACAAAAATCCCCCCTTTAAAAAAAAAACAACAACACAAAAGTGCCCTTATGGAGATACAAAACACACGCATTCGCTTTCGCCAATGACGTCGTCCCGGTGAGGCGAGGGAGCGAATCCAATGCGTCTCTTAGCCCCCCAACTCGGTCACGCTTCCTCCTCGGAGGAGAGACGACTCGCTTCGGTCGGTCGACCGGGCTCGGACCTCGGCTCCACTCGGAAATATTCGGCGCCACTCGCGAAATCCTGGAAAAATAACGCAGCCCACTGCTGCTCAACGCACTGCTGCTCACGTTTTGCTTCATCGACGCAATGAATGATTCATTGATTAACTGAATTTTCCACAGCACAAAATGAATGAAAAAAGAAAGAGTGTATTCTGTATACTTGTTCTGCAACGTTGCAAAGGTTCCATTTGAATGTTAGACGCAATCAAATAAATATAAAAAAGATAGCAGCCTGGTGGGCAAGTGGTTAGCACGTCGACCTCACAGTGCAGAGGTTGTGGGTTTGATTCCGGCTCCGGTCTTCCTGTGTGGAGTTTGGACGTTCTCCCCGGGCCTGCGTGGGTTTTCTCCGGGTACTCCGGTTTCCCCCCCACATTCCCAAAACATGCATGGCAGGCTGATTGAACACGCAAAATTGTCCCGAGGTGTGAGTGTGAGTGGTTGTTCATCTCTGTGTGCCCTGAGATTGGCTGGCAACCGGTTCAGGGTGTCCCCCGCCTACTGCCCGAAGACAGCTGGGATAGGCTCCAGCACTCCCCGCGACCCTTGTGAGGATAAAGTGGATCAGAAAATGGATGGATGGACTATCAAACACAAAGCGTGGACACGTATTGTGTGTCCAATTTCAAATTTCATAATGTGTATAAGTTAAACTCATTGATTTGATTTTGTGGAATTTTTGAATATCCACAAAAACTGTGGGTACTTGTCATACCAAATTTAAGGTTGATTAGTTTTTTATGGTTAAACATGCAATGGGTCAAATTGACCTACAAACATTTGTGACATACAAAAGAAAAGAAATGTAACAGGAGCATTAAAATGACATTGTAACGTAGAAGAAAGGGGTGCGCTGGAGTGGATTTAATACAAGATTCATTCAAACATTGCGCAAACTGTCCATTACACTACTTGGCCGCAAATAGAATGCCCTTCCCCAACCAACCATTTTCCCCCCACTAAAATCTCATTCGTCATCCTTGCTCTCACCTTGTGAAGGCTCAGGGCAACGCTGTAATTCATAATTTATATGAGCAAGCGGGCCAAATTTTTCCTGCCTCTTTCACTGAAAATTGTTTTTTAAGACAGATGGCGGGGGCGGGGGAGGCCCACTTTTTACTTGCACATCTCAGGCTACAGATTGAAGGCATTGATGTCTCAATGCCTTTTTTTTTAATCCATTCTTTTTCCCTTCGTAGCATTATTATGATTGGACAAAAAAAAAAATTGTGTTTGTGTCGGAATGAGTCAGGAAAAATTTGGCCACTTGTCATCAACACTATATTTACAATTAAGTACAACAACATCAAATAGTGTTGCACACTCTGAAAATGGAAACTTGCCGCATAAAATGACTGTAACTTCGAAAGGTGAAACACTACTGCGTTGCGATGCCTCTTAATTGAAATCTGAAAAGCAATAAAACAACTGGGCGACTGTCCAAATATGTTTGGACCTAATTGTCCATGCACACTTCCAAATGAGTCTCATCTATATCGTGGTTACGGTGAACCCCGCAGTTACTAAAAGGGACTTTATCTGCTCTTAAGTGCCCACATGATCACCCTGGCCAGAACACAGCGTTCCTTTCAGACAATTAAGAGTGGTATTACATTGAGAAGGCGAAGCCATTATGCAGCGTAGGTGCCAAAAAGAAAAAAAGAAGTGCCGGTGGAAAGTGTTTGGTCTTTCTGATTGACAACACGGGCTCTTCTTCAGCTTTGCCCCTCATATCACTCTTATGTAGCCAATGACCATTAAAATAAGTAGAGCTCCCAAGCATCTCTTCCTTTTGTCCGCTACATCTTTTGTACTCAAGTCTTGCACTCCTCCTCGCAGAACTCATTCACTCGGCTCTCATTTATTGCGCCGAGGTCCGAGCTACCAAAGCGGATTCCAAGCATAACACCCCGGGAATGAAGGTTGGATCCTTTTTATTGGCTGCCCCTGCTTTATTAATTTTTTATTGATCTCTGTGGGGAAATAAGAGAAGGGGAAATTAATGTAAAGAGATTCATTTCGGTCCCGGAGCCCTCTCGCTTGACAAGTGACAGCTGGAAAGTTAATTTATCGGGGTTATTTTGCTGTGCCTCTTTACATGAGATGTAAAAAAAAAAAAAAAAAACATTTAAATAAAAGCAATATCTAATATAGTCTACTTTTACTTAATGGCTTTAAAGTATCTTGATTTACTGATGTGTGCGTATAGGCCAGACTAGAGCAGACATCAACTTAGATTTTTGTACTTTGACAACCACACGATGGAAAATCCAAGTGGGGGAAATGACTGGAAATTATCACGGCCCCTGATTTAATCACATGCTTTCTTTGACAGTGAAACCAAATTATTGACTCGACTGAAATCCTGCCAGTCCACAATTACTGATTTCAGGCTGGTTTCCATACGACGTGTAATGATGAGCGACACTTTCGTCGTAATGAGACTGGTGTCCCGCTGCGTTTTCGAGCCGCAACTCGAATACATTTTCTGTCAGGCGGCGTAATTGCTTTTGATCACCTCTGGAAAGGTGGAATCACATCCCCAAATTCGTCATCACTCGGCATTTAAAACACAAGACTGTTATCTCATGGAACACTTGCAAATTAGTTTTTTTTTCCCTTTGCGACTCCACAGAGAGAACAAAAAAAAACCCCCATTAAAATCTGCATCTGCAAGTATCCGTGGCTTATAATTCCCCCTTGCGTTCTTTGGAGATAAGGTGCACTTTCTCGTCTCTCGACTTGCTTTTTTGATCTGGTAATGACGAACATTTAGGGAGAAAAAATGTCTTCCCCAAGACCAACAAGTGTTTAGTTATGAGATTTATTGGCAATGTAATGAAATCCTCATCATGGTCACTGTACAGGTCACTATCCAAACCTAATCAACAGCGGTCTTCAGTCAGCGACAGTCCCACGATACAATGTTTTCAGGTTACGTCGAAGGTCAGTTGTCTGCACAGCGGCGTTACCGTTTGGTCATCCGACACAAATTGACGCACTCATTTACTACAATACTTACTGTTTGTTTTAAATTGTTTTGTATTTATGGCAAAGAAATAATTTTTCCTCAAACTATGTATGCAGACTGAGTATTTTACTGCATTTGTGTAGCTACGCTCAAGGAAACGCCAACAGAACGATCAGATGTCAGTAAAGCAGTGACACAGTTCACTTAACCAACAGCAAGTTATAACATTGAGTGGTTCACGTTGAACTCTCTTGCCACTGCTCTATATCCGTGTTCAACTGCATAACTGATCACCTTAAATTTGAACACTGCATTGTCAGCATGTCTCAAATAAGAAGCCATTTTGGGGTCGAAATATTATTGTAATGACCATACATAAGGTGCATCGGATTTTAAGGCCCCGCTGTGAGCTTTTAAGAAAATGGAAGGCTTTTAGGTGCGCCTTTTAGTGCGGAAAATACGGTAGGAATATAATAGTACACAAAAAATTATGTTTCATTTTGAACATTGGTAACCGGTTCAGGGTGTCCTCCTCCTACTGCCCGAAGACAGCTGAGATAGGCTCCAGCGCCCCCTGTGACCCAGAAAATGGTTCAGAAAATGGATGGATGGACCTTGGTATTAAGCTCATGGCTCGGTTCAGGAAAAGGAACACGTTACAAAACATCCATCCATCCGTTTTCTAAAACCCGAACCTTTATTACGGTTCTGGAACCTATCCCACCTTTTGGGGAACACCAGCCACCAACAATTGCAGAATGCAAAACGTAAAAGTGCCTTTTTTGGTGTGAAAAGGAACAGACATGACATTTCAAACGAAACATAAGAAAATGTCAAATATACCCACTCAAAAGTATTTTGTTCACAAGCCAAGGTTGATGGCACTCGGTTTATCAAAACACAATAACGATCGTGTTTCATTTTAGAGTTTGTACGCATCGAAAAAAAGAGACTACAGCGGCGGAAAGAGGGAGTACGGTATGTCTCTTAAGGACCGTTCTGGTGGCCGCAGGAGGTTGAAGGACATCGCGCACCTTTTTCAGTGACTGCAGGAGAATACTGTCATTCTTTGGGTGTGATTCTTATTCTACTGGTGAATGAGTTCCATCTTTGCTTGCTTCAACTCATTTTTTCTCGAGCATGTATCCTGGTGAACATTTCACTCTTTTCAGGCTCCCGAAAATAAACACACAAAATTTGATGGATCTATTTACCATGACACGATGCATGAAAGGGTCGCGGGTACACATGCCCGAAATTTAATGAGAAGTTCGACATTTTAATTTGATTTTACAGTCATTGTAGGTGAATTTCAAGTCTTGTACATTGACAGACTTTTTTTTTTTTTTTTTTACCAGGGAATTCTCTCAAAACAGCTACAATCAGAAGCAAGGAAAATGGGTGACACTACACTCACAAGTCTTTTTTTTTTTATGCCTTCGTCATGTGATGTGGTCGGGGCCTGTTGTTAAGTTAATCATTTCAGGGATTCATTCGCCATGAAAAAGGGGAGTGAGGGACCACACATCGCTGCTTAAAAGTTTCAATGACCATTTGTTCTTGGATCCTGAACAAATTCTGCACTCAAATATATTTCCGATTAAGCTCCTCGATTGTAACGTTCAAGCCTCGGTGCACTTGTTGTGATTAATACATCTAACCCCAAAAAAAGTGCAAGACTTGAGCAGAGCTTTCATCAAGAAAAATGAACACATGATTCAATGAGGCAGGAAAAAGGCATTTAATCGAAGTTAATGACCAGAACACACAGAGCACTTTGTATCATTAACCGACACGCGGCCAAATATGTTAATGATTGTGCTTATACCTTTCGCCAGTGCTTGGACGCATTGAACAGATTATGCTAATGTTGTAGCAGCGTGTATCACTGCCAGGAAAACGCAAGTGTACATTTCTATGAAATTGTTGTCGCACAGATGAAAGAATCGAATTAGGCCAGCAGCGTCAATCTCACTTCTCCGGATTTTATACAGCGACCATCACAAAAACACATTTCTGTCAGCATGAGATGAATTCCTCGGTGACGCTAAGCTAGAGACGCACTGCAAAGTTTTGCGAGAGCTTTCATAGCGGGCTTCAGAGCAGTTGCCGGCGGTCTCCACGGTAATCAGTTTATTTTCAGGCTCTATTGTGTTCTCTGCTTAGGCCTTGTTGCGACAGTTTCAAATGAGAGATCCTTAATGAGCCATTCATGCTTGATCCCATACGTCTAAAAACGTGGTTGAGTGCAGAGCTCCGCCTCAGTGAAAAGATTGCGGCCTGCTTATTGAATTTCAGGGGTCTGACAAAAAAAAAAAAAAAATGCCTTCAACACCAGAACAATATAATACTGGGTGGACAACAGTGCCACATAAAAGCATCCAGGAGCCATGCACACAATGAAATAGGAAATTGGTTGTTTTGGTTTGATGCGGCCATTTTGGGATACGTTGACCAATTCGCACTCCAATGAGTCCCAAGCAAATAGATGGGCAAAACTCAATTCTGAAGCTTTTTTTTTTTTTTTTTTTGCCTATGATGTGTAAGGTGTAAAATTTGATGATCATTTCAAGGATTGCTGGGAAAAAAAAGGATGCGCTCCGTCTCATCCCCTGGAAAGTTGATTAAAAAAGCTTTTGGACATATTTTCACCGATTAAAATAAATTTAGATGGACAGAATGTACAAAATGGTTTCTGGGAATTCCAGGGCCCTTGCTGTGATAAACAACAATCAGGGAATTCGCCCAAATGAGTCCCAATCGAGAGCAGCAACGGACAGATGGGCATTGTTTTATTCCAAACCTTTTTTTTTTTTAATACTGGCAGAGCGTCCCTTCAAAGTTAGATGATCATTGAGGATTCAGCGTTAAAAAGGGTGGTGGTCTTATGTGTCTTAAGTGGGTTAAGAAAAGGAAGCAAAAACCTTACACAAAGGTGTAAGGATGGTATTGTGGTTTACTCATCTGACGAAACAAGATTTGAAAATGGAAAAACAGATGACAAACGGTGCTAGCGTGGCCGCCGGTAACATTTTGCAAACAAAGCCTTAATGCATGGCATCATTTTACAGCGAATACACAGACAGACAAAGGTTTTTTTGTTTTTTAATTGACTCTGGACTGTATTACTGAACGGATCAGGTTTGAAAACTGCCTCTCGTCTTTTGCACTGACAGAATGTATAAAACTCAAGCTCAATTTGAAATTTCTGCTTGGGTCTTGGCAACAATTCAGCTGAGCTGTCCTTTTCTTTATCTTAATGAGACATTCATGCCTCGCATAATACTTTTAATAAATCTAACGTGATGTGACGCAAGCGCTTGAGCCCGAACTGACATGAAGCAGTAAGACAGGCACAATCACTCAAGAGCATAAACGCAGGATCTATATTTAAAAAGGGGCCAGCGTAGAAAAATAAAGACAGAAAGGAGCGGAAGAAGGGTGGTGGGTTGGGATTTAGATGGCACGTAAGCAGTGCCTATTGCATTGGCAATACTGAAAAGAACCGTCAGTTATTGAATGAAAAATTTAAAAAAAAGAGGAAATCAAAGGCAGGAAAATTCCTGCAGAGAGATGAAGGGCAAGGAAACAAGGCTGCCCTTCTCATCTTAGTATTGCTGTTCTGTTCTACGGACGTTGGCCTCGCAGCAAAAGTAGGCTGGTTGCCCCTGAAGCGCCACGATCCAAGATGTAATACGAGGCAACATGGCGCAAAACCCTCCCTCACACTCGCATTCTGCATGTTGTACTCGTCGTCGGACGATCGTAAACACTACAAATGGATGCAGTGTAGTAGCTCTGCAAGTCGATTCCTGTTAAAACGATTGAATTGGGTTGTGAAGAAATGACCAAAAATTGAAAGATGACCGGCATGTTCCAACTTGTGCCTGGGCACAAGTTAGGGTTTATCTATCACTTTTCCAGTATAGCGTAGATTTTTTCAGGCTTCTTTTATTTTTTTTTTTGTTCGTGTTGAAATACACCAGGTTTAAAAGGTTCATAAGTGTTTAAAGAATTTGGGAGAGGAATTTCAAGCTTGCACTCGTAAAAAAAAAATAATAATAATAAAAACGCTTTTTATATGGTCGGTTTATCGCAGAATTTCATCTTGTGTTGGAAACACGATCGAAGTGCAACACTGTCTCCAATTTTCCGCGTCAAATGCGTGGCTGATTGCAACATCCGCAAGGGGAGATCTTGCGGTTTTCCTGTAAATGTTTTCTTTGCATGTGCCAATCTCATGCACATAACCCCAGTTTCTGCTTCCGGATTGTCAAGCACTGCGTCTGCTTCCACCGCTCTGAACTTAAAAGTGGATGAAGGGAGTCACTGTGATTGGCTGATAGTCGGCCGTGTTCCATCCCACAATGGCACAAATGCCTTCTTCCCCCTTTCCAAGTCAACAAAAGCAGCAAAAGTTAGAAAACTCCACCCATGGCACCCAGTTAGACTGCGCTTTGCGCTCATCTTGGGTATAAAAATAGGGCCCAATATCTTTCCACACTAAACATCACTCACGGCCAAGAATGACAAACTGGTAGTTAAATTATACTGTACATTTATGAACAATAATATGCTCAAAACATTTTGTTCAATGCCCACGGTTGTCAACACTGCTTGGCTGGAAGTAATAGCACTCCACTCCACACTGTTAGAGGCCAGTGGTGATATTGTTAAAACATAAATATTGTCAACAATCTGCTCAGCACGTTCGAGTCACTTCCCAGGGTCGTCGTTGGCACTGATTGAGCGAAGCATGAAGTCTTATTAGAAGTATTTAAAAATGTCTCTTTCATAAATGTTGCTGGTGTGTCAGTGGTAATAATCGTATATACTGCTGTATACATTACCTTTAAAATTTGTTAAAAATTCAAACAAACAAACAGAAGGGTGTAGTCTATCGTGTTTAACTCTCACTTCTCCAATACATTTGAATCCAGTTCTTGGAAGACAGCATGTTGGAATAGAGGTTGCACAATCATGAGAGTCAGATTTGGTTCTCTGCTTTCCTCCCTCTTCCACAACAACCAAGTGTTTGGGGTTACCTGAAGACTCAAAATTCCCCATCGGTATCAATGTCCTGGACCAGTCTAGGGCGTACGATGACTCTCTTACATCCCGCCCGCGCTACACCATGTCGAGTGCGTGTCACGTCTGTCTGTTTGCGAATGCAGAGAGTGTAAGACCTGTGAGGTGTTGATGCCACTAGGTGACGCCTCGGGAGTGGACGGCGGGGGTCATCTCTCAGTAAAAGCGCGAGTGGTTGGCGGCGGAGGTGATGGATTTGATGGACAAGCATGATCCTTCTTTGTTTCTCCCTGTCATCCCCTGTCAGCATTTCTTCCTCTCCGGCCCCCTCTGGCAGCTCACTTCCCAGGGTCGTCGTTGGCACTGATTGAGCTAAGGATGAAGTCTTATTAGAAGTATTTAAAAATGTCTCTTTCATAAATGTTGCTGGTGTGTCAGTGGTAATAATCGTATATACTGCTGTATACATTACCTTTAAAATTTGTTCAAAATCCAAACAAACAAACAGAAGGGTGTAATCTATCGTGTTTAACTCTCACTGCTCCAATACATTTGAATCCAGTTCTTGGAGGACAGCACGTTGGAATAGAGGTTGCACAATCATGAGAGTCAGACTTTCCTCCCTCTTCCACAACAACCAAGTGTTTGGGGTTACCTGAAGACTCAAAATTCCCCATCGGTATCAATGTCCTGGACCAGTCTAGGGCGTACGATGACTCTCTTACATCCCGCCCGCGCTACACCATGTCGAGTGCGTGTCACGTCTGTCTGTTTGCGAATGCAGAGAGTGTAAGACCTGTGAGGTGTTGATGCCACTAGGTGACGCCTCGGGAGTAGACGGCGGGGGTCATCTCTCAGTAAAAGCGCGAGTGGTTGGCGGCGGAGGTGATGGATTTGATGGACAAGCATGATCCTTCTTTGTTTCTCCCTGTCATCCCCTGTCAGCATTTCTTCCTCTCCGGCCCCCTCTGGCAGATCGTGTTCCAGCAGTCATCCCTCACGGGGGAATCTGCCGTTTCAACCGCACCGCCTCCCATCAGACAAATGGATATTAGCTGGTTAATTTTTAATTCCTGAGATGCGAGGGAGCCCACACTCTTTCATGGCTGGGGGGAGAGCTAATGGGCCCCCGGATTAGGTATCATGGGCGGATATCTGGGAACGGCCCCCGGGGATTGTTGTGTGCTGGTCTCTCCATTGAACACCATTAAGAGTCCTGGAGTGAGGCAGAAAGCCTCTCCAAGTCGCGCTTGTCCAACTATTGACCCTTTTTGCAGGCACAATGGAAGGTCTGGGCTGAAAAGATATTGAGTGGATACTGAGAGCAGTTCATTAAGCCGCGGTGGGAGAAAACATGATGATAAGGGTTTGTATCCATGCAACAGAGCCAGCATTCCATTTTCCCACCAAAAGCTCCGTTACCACCAACAAACAACCATCGTCTGTCTGAGAATGCTGCAATAGCTTTGCGTAAGGCTTCTTGTAAAAGTGATCCGTTTAAAAGTAAAAGGCACACCAATCAAATGACATCTGCGAGTAGCAATGAAAGGCCCCTTGTCCCTTTCGGCATGACAGATCCTCAGAATGATTTTCAGACTTTCACGCCACATTCTGTCCACATGAGATGGCGTAAGCAAAATGGGCCAAATTCTAGCACGAGGTTCGCTTCTTTTTGATTGGGGCTCATTTTGAAGTCCCTAATAGGAGTTTAGCAAAGCATGTCAGAGCCCTGGAATTAAACCAAAACGGCTCCATTTCTTATAAGGAACACGGGCACGTAGGATTGGGGTGCAAGGTGGTCTCCAAGTACCCACGCCACAGATCTGAGATCTCCTTGGCCAACTCATCATCAGCCCGCGGAGGTCTGGTTGCTGTTCCTTATCGACATACTTTGCATGCGTCGACATGGACTGCAGCAAATCAGTTTCTTCTTCCACCATCTTAGGAAGAAACATGACGCTGATGCACATGATTTGCCTTCGTGGACCGCATAAAATGATGTGGCGCCCTGAATCTGGCCTCCGGGGCATGAGTTAGACACCTGTGACATAAATGAATGTCAAATTTGAATAATAAATAAGGCTGTCACGATTGTAAGACCTTTAGTAAGATAAGGAAGGCCCTGGATAAGGCCCAAAAGTGTATTTTTGGTTGAAAGATTTTTTTGGGTCACCATAACAACACGGCCGAAGCCACCATCATTTCTTTTGATGGAGTTAGACACCGGTGACATAAATTCATGTCAAATTTGAATAATAAATAAGCCCGTCACTATAGTAAGACTGTAATGTAAGATAAGGCCCTGGATAAGGCCCAAAAGTGTATTTTCGGTTGAAAGATTTTTTTTGGGTCACCATAACAACATGGCCGAAGCTACCATCATTTCTTTTGATGTTTTGGTTTTCTGCCTTTGTCTCCTCCTTTTCAGCTCATTGGTTTTGGACAAGAATTTATTTTTCAATGAGTCTCCAATGAATGTTGACCCCTACGAAACGAAAGCACCAAGTGGGTGTGGTCCAAATCGAGTCACTCTCTGGACACGTTCAAACGACTCGCCAATGTTTTCTTTTGACAACAAAAGAAAAACTCGCCGTGCTTTCAGTAAGATTGGCAGCCATGATTGTTTTTTATTGACTCAGATATTCCATTAAGGTGAGAAGCCCCTTGCTTAGTAAATGGCTCGTGACAGCAGCACGGAGCCGCCCGATGATGCCCCATCACCAGACCTCACACCGGCATTATTAACTGGCTGCACGGCCGCCGCCGCTGCTTCCCTCTGACAGTGACACATGCGCCGAGCGAATATCACGTCATCCTCCATCTCTTCACTCTGTCTCGTCGCGTGCAGGCGAGAGAGGAAATTAAACGAGATCTGAGGAATTGAAGGGGAGTCAGCACCATTTTGAGCTTCCTTTACTTAGAGCGACAGAAGACATGAGAAAGACATCAACGCCGTATGATAGTGTGTGCTTGTGTGAGAATTTTATTAAAAAACCGCTGTGCTAATACATAAATAAAGACATAAATAGCACCAAACATACACATATATTCGTCCCTCAGTCGAGATGTATCAATTCACCATACTTCTTTGACAGCAATTGGTACGCTCCTTCTCCTATTTGCTATCTTCTGACATTTCAGAGCATAACAAAAAGGGCACAGTGTGAGTTTTTCAGTGAACAGCCGAGGATATGTTCCACATTTACCGCGGACAGGGACATTCATGAAGAATGACCCGGAAATAGGCAGCGGTTCCGTGCACTCCTATTTTCCCCTGTACGACATCTGATCAAACGGCAAAAGATTTGCACGGGGAAGCAGTTATGAAGGCATTTGGGAAAATTACAAACATTAATGCGCAATGATTGTCACTGCCAAATGTGGTAGATCAAAACTGAGCTTCCGAGAGGCAGAAATAGTGCCAGGGGCATTCTGACTGCGAGGAAATACAAAGAAGAAAGCTCACTTCGCTGTTAGCATACCACATTGTGGCGGCAAACTCTTGGAATTTCATTGGTGTTGATTGACCCCAAAGGGGCAAGGGGGGACAGTAGAACTGCATACTAGTCTTTGACAGTAAGCATCATTAGTTCGTATTTGTTTTCCATGCGATGTGTATCACATGGTTTCTGCATCTTGCCCGCACAAGAAATGTGTTGACTGACAATTTAATTTGGAAATGAAATGAAGTGATGGATTAGAGAGACTAATTGATTTTGATGCTGGCTAAAATCCTTCAATCTACATGACTCTAAATTGACAACCTGACAAGTGAACTGATTAATTCCTGGCTAGCATCCGAACCGTTTTGGCCTCCTCTGAGTATCTCCCAGTCTCTTTGCACGGGGGCTGCGATATATGAACAAACTTTTCACCTATAGAAATGTGACAGCCGCTCCAGAAAACGAGCGCCTGACGCTGGCGATTAGGCCTGTGCCATTTCGAGTCAGCTTGTCAGGCATAAGTCAAAAGTGCTGAATAATGCGTGCAATGTGATGTCACCTCCATGCTGTCAGCTTATTCCCTTGAGACAATGCAGGTGCAATACTGCGAGGGATGAGGCGCACACCGTTGGTCAAATTGCACCACACGCACTGGGGAATGCAGGCTTTTTTTTTTTCTTCTTAATGTTGCCGACCTCCAAATTGGGAACGGTACAGGAGTGGGAGTCTACCACACGCACTGGGGAATGCAGGCTTTTTTTTTCTTCTGAATGTTGCTGACCTCCAAATTGGGAACGGTACAGGAGTGGGAGTCATTCTGAACGGGAGCACGACAGGATCGGAATCGTTTTCACTGAAATAGGGCCAAACAGGATTTTTTTTCAGTGGGAGTGGGATGGGACACCCTCTAATGTCTACTTACTTGTCGTTATGGCTTTTACATCTGTCTGTCTGTCATCCAATATTATCTACGAAGCCAATTCTAACGACATGTTGTGACATGAGGTATGGCCAGACAGGCAGATGGATGGATGCATTGACAGACAGACAGACAGACAGACAGACATTTGTCAGGAACAGGTACAGTTCTATTTGTCCTGCCAGAGTTCAGGTTGTGTTAGCAGATTGCTTCTTAAAAAAGAAAAGTGCATTTCAACAACTTTGTGCTTACTGTGCCATTTTTCATGCATAAGAAGTCGGCTGACAGAATGATGATTCTCAACCTCGGCCCTGCGTGCAAACGGAGGACTTCAGGATGGAGATGAGGTTGGAGGGGGGTGCAGTGACACATCGGAAGTAAAAGGGAGGAAAAGGGAGGACGAGGTGGAAAGAGATGGACAGCACTAATCAAGGTGGTGGCGAGGGAGGACATTGAGGTGAACGGAGGAGAAAGAGCTGTTAACCGGCGAGAGGAAGGCAACGAGGAATTGAGAAAGCAGATAATCGGAAGGGAGAGGAAGAGCGAAATAGGCATTGACAAAGTGCAAAGATATGCGGGGGAGGCGCAGGTCCAAACAGACGGCAAAGGGAAGGAGGACCAGGATGGGCGTGACCCCCGGCTGAGACGAGTGGGGGCGATGTTGGAGGGCATTGGACAGGACAAGCACTTGCAAGGCGTGGGATGGGGGGGGGGGCATTAACAAAGCGTGAAATTAAAGCTGCCATGCTGCAGCAAAAAAGGCCCTGGGCCCTGACTCAAGCCAAGCATCCTCATCAGCCCTCCGCAGGAAGACCGGCCACTGGAAGGCTGCTGAGGGCGTAATAGAGCCTGTCGTATTATTGTAATGATGTGTGGAAAAATGACAGAGCGGGGGAGATTATAAACAGGACCTCTAATCACTGTGCCGTGACATTTCTCTATCTGGTAGCACAGGCGCTGATGCTGCCACACGCAGGTGGGAGGGACGGCGACATCCGAAACCTACGCCGAAATCCGGTATTTTCGGAGGCATTTTGGCTATTTCAGCAAATGCTCATGCATTTTGAGATGTTATTTTCTGAACTCATAGAGGAAAAGCTAAGAGAAAGTTGACAGATTCTATAAGGGAAGACATGGGGAGGAGGCAGGAGATGGAAAAGGATGACGTGCCGTGCCGTTCGGGTCGTACTTATCGTCGTCATACCTTGAACATCTGTCTCTCCAGCCATCCATTCAAGCATTGGTCTAGCTGCCCACCTACCGAGCGACCTACTTCCCTCTGACTTTACCATCCATCCATCTCATTATCTACCGCCCGACCTTGTACCTGCCTCTCTTGTATCTGTCAATCCTTTCGCATATAACCTACCCACTAAGACCGACCTAATTTATCGTTACAAAGTCCAATTCTCCGACAACCGACTCCCAAAAGCTCGCCTCGTCTTATCCAAACAAGTCTGACAGTACGAAAGACGAACATAGATTATGCAATGGCTTGGACCTTGAAACCCGAATAAACTCGCTAATGAAATGCTGACTTCCAAAAGGGAGGGAGTTGGCGTGTAGATGGTCTGCGTCTTGCGCTTCTTTTCTGCAACAAGGGTCTGGTTTCTTTTAAAGTGGCACAAAAAAAAGGTAACAGAATCTTCCTCTGAGTGAAGTCATGGGTTCTCCAGCGGGAGGGAATTGATTGGTGTTGAGGTGAAACACCGCATCCCTTCAGAGGCCCTCGTATCGACTAGCACTCCATTCCTAGAGACGAAGGGTGGCGTCTCTAATCCTCATGCAAATATTCCTCCTAAAGTGTAAGGAGCAACTGTCCTATTGGAATTCAAGTCCACTATATATGCAGCACTCCCATAAACAGCTCTGAGTGGATGCACATATTCAGGTGAGAGCGGATCAATGTTGAAGTCATTAGGCAACTTATCTACTCATTAGACACATACTCAACAGCATTCATCTCTTGCTACAGGCTACGATTTGGACAAGCTCGTGCTAATTTATGGCCAATTATTATAAATGTCTTCCGGGCAGGACTTCAACATGACACGCTGTGTGGTTTGAGGATGGGAAAGAGCAACATTTTTTCCCATCAGAAAAATGATCCTCCTTGGATCAGGTGGGTTAGCAATTTCCCCGCCCCCATTTTCAGGGATCCCTGAACGGCAAAATGGTTTTACAGATTTTGTCCGGTTGCGACTAAATTGGAACCATTTATACTCGATGGACAGGCAAGGATTGCAAAACTTGAATTTTGGTTATTATCATATTTTGCGCACTATAAGGCACGCACGCCTAAAAGCATTACATGTTCTCAAAACCAACAGTGCGCCTTATAATCCGATGCACCTTATGTATGGATCAATAGTCTGATTTCTTTGACGTCGTATTTTAAATGTTCTGTAAAGCGCTTTGTTACAGCTGCAGCGGTTGTGAAAGCTCGATATAAATAAAGCCGTATTGTATTGTATTCCATTTAGTCCCATCTAGTGGATGCATAATGCAACCACAGCCACTACTTTCGCTTCTATCCGATGCGCCTCAGAATGCGGTGCGTCCTATATATGAAAACAGATTTAAAATAGGCCATTCACTGAAGGTGCACCTTATGCTCCGAAGCGCCTTTTAGAGCGGAAAATATGGTACTTATTATCGTGTGGTCGAAAAGGGAGAGAAGATCAATGATCCTTTGTCGGTCAAAGACAAATCTGTCCAAGAGAATTTGTGATGAGCTATTGCTGAGCAAGATGGAATTTGGTCGACACGTCTCTCATGAGTAGATCTACGAAAAAGTCTCAACAACCCAACAAGATGTCTGCCATTTTGTTTTGAGGCAGCCATTTAAGGGTCAATTTGGCCATTTTCAGGGGTCCTTCAATGATGAACTTGTCCCAGAGTTTTTGGCTGATTGCTACCAAGTTTGAAGAATTGTACACTCGACAGATGGGCAATGCTAAATGAAGAAATGTTGTCATTCATATGTGGGCGGAGAATAGCAGCAAAGTTTAATGACTTGCCACGAAACTTGAAATGATCATTTCCCATTCGTTTTTGGTGGAAGATTTTATTTTGTCACTATTTTCGGACAATTTTCTGAATGTATAATGCATCAAAATTAATTCAGGCGGTGGGCGTACAATGTAGTTCTGATCCAAATCCCGACTCTTAAACCTTGGCGGAGGTTTGATTGCCATTCTGTCTTAAACACACAACATTGCCCACTGAACACAGCCTCTACGCTCTGGAGTTTCTCACTTCGAGACACTTGTTGCTAGGTTACCAGAATTTATCAACCGCCAACTCTAATCTCTTGTATTGCGGGTTTTTACTCTAAAGTTGCTGCAAAATACACTTGCTCCCGGCAGGCGTGTTTGCCACATTTGGGGGGGGGGGGGGAAGTGTCTTTTGTGTTTACCGTAATGGATGCCAGATGCTTGTTTCATACCACGGGCTATTTTGCCGTGATGCATCAATACTTAATCTTTCATGTTTGTTTGTATGCCTGGCTCCTTGCATAAGCCCGCATGTGATGAGTGTGTGTGTGTGTGTGTGTGTGTGTGTGTGTGTGTGTGTGTGTGTGTGTGTGTGTGTTTTACACTGCAGTCTATTTATCTGTGCAACAACGCAAAAAAAATTATTTCCAGTTTTCGGGCGAAAAAATTTTGTTTGTGGTTGTGGCGTGGGGGGGGGGGGGGGGCGACTCGACTTGAGTTTATCACTTTCTCTGTTAAATTATATTGCAGCAGCCCAAGATGCTCCACTGGCTAAGGAATATAATATGGCAAGTTGAAGTATGGACTTGTCCGCAGTGAGAATCTACTGAAAGCTGTTTTGAAGGTGACTCCTTAGCAATATGTTGCCAAGGCCTCCCAGGAACGTATTTGTCATCCGCATGCCCGCTACGTCGAAGGTGACTACCAAGTCAGATTATCAGTGTACTGTTTTTGGCAGGAGTGGCACCAAAAACACGGCATTATCTAGTCAATACACCACGAGAGACCCCGACGCACAGACAAACACACGGAGAGACTATGTTGTTGTACACTTATTACGCAATTGGAGTTTATATATAAATGCTCCATTTTTTTTTTTTGTCACTGCTAATTCCTGTGCCAGAATGAACCGGCCACAAGTAACGCAGCCCGCAGAACCAGAGGCAGCTACGTGGTCGAATTCCCACCCGACTCCAGGAGCGCACATCCCGTGGCCACTACCAGTTCCTGTTCCGGTGGTGCACTTGGATCCACTTTTTTGCCACTGCCAATTCGACAACTCGCAACCTATGCCAGAATGTACCGGCCAAAAGCAAGTCACCTTGCAGAATGAGAGGCAGTTACCTGGTCCCCTTCCTACCCGACTCCAGCGGCGCGCAGCCCGCGGCCACTACCAATTCCTGTTCCTGTGGTGCACTTCCCCACGGCAGCTACCCGTTTCTGATCTGGCATCGCGTGTGCCGCAGCCACCACCTGTCCCTGTTCTCGCAACGCATGTCCTCAGGCCTCGACCACATCGTGTGTGTGTGGCCCCTCCCCATGTGCTTGGCGTGGGCAGACATCGACCCGCCTCCGGGCCGCCTTCCACCCATCCTGTTGCAAGCAGTTTTTGTTTGACATTGTAATGTTTGGGATCACCATCTGATACCTGTGTTGCTGTTTTTGTTGCTGTTCATTTATAACATTTTCTTTCACTCCCCAAAGTAATTTTATTTCCAGGCCTGACAGTGTTCTTTATGTAATCATCCTTCTCAAACATTTATAGCTGCGCTGACCTAATTGTGTTCTAGTGTATTATGCGTGCAAAAGATGACCTGCTCAGTATTTTCCCCGCTGATGATTTTCCTTAAAAACACAAGCTCAGTAATTGTTCAAAAAACACTGGAAAATGAAGAAAAGGAAAAGCATGCTGATAACCACAGAATACGTATTGGAATTTACTGTTGCAAAAACGTGATTTTAAAGGTCAAATTCCAAAGATTTTTCACTTCCTGCAAGTTGTCGAGCACAAGTTGATAAAAAAAAAATAGGTTTGAATTACTCATTTTAAGTGTTTTCCGAAGCTGGAGGCATCGTGGGTGTCGTTATTTCGTGACCGAAAGTTACGTTTTAGTAGCCGACCAGCACGCAAGACTATAAAGATACTGCATAATTTCCATGCGCTACACACCGCAGTATATTAGATGCCGGGCGATGTTTTGGAATTTGAGGGAGAGGAGTTTTGCACACGGGAGCTGAGAGAAGCGGGGGCGTAGTCAAATCCTACAAGTTTGAGCCGATCAGGACATCGGCGCTGGCCAGTGGAAGAGATAGCAAAAGCGAGGAGTCCGGATTACAGTCGACACAATACCGCACAGAGCGGCTTGGAAATACAGACTGGTATGTTTTGCACGCCTATATCTTCTCAGAATTGCTCAAGCAACCTCAACTCGGTAGCGCAACAGCTTTTAGAGACATGAGCAGTCGGCGTGCTACGCGTGTGGGATTCATAATAATGCGTCGGCCGTATATGAAATGTACAACGCGGCGCAGTAAAGACAATGATAGCACTAAACAAAGAATGGGGGTGTTTTATAACACGCCGTGCAGAAAGGATTTGCCGTGCTGGGCAACTGGCCATGTAGGCAGAATAAGTACATATTCCACGTTTAGTTTTTTTTTTTTTTTTTCCAGAATCACCATTCTTAGGTGTCACAGGTGCATTCAAATAACTCCTCACCTTCTGCCGGCGCCGCTTCTCGAATGCACCACCACGACCGGTATTCTTCCTGCCGCAGCTGGGGGTTGAAGTCGCGCCCGCTGAAGGAAAAATCGTTGGCACGGGAGCTGGTTTCAGCCTGGGTTGAACGACACTCGTGCACCCGATGCTCTCTGCTCACGTTTGCTGAAGCATGACGGTTCCAAATGACCAGCACGGAGCTTGTCGTACTTGCTTGTTGACCACAGTTGATCACGCTTTTCTGCCTGCCGATTGACTTTTTCGATCCGCTGGTCACATATTTCTTGATCCTTTGGAAAGCTGAAGAAAACTTTGGCACCTCCCTTCACCATTAAAGCACGTGGAAAGCAACTGAACACCAAGAGCACAAAACCGCATGTCACAGTAGACACTAAAATGTTTGTCTTCTGTGACATAACAGCTCTGGAATTACTCCAAGACGAGAGGGCGCGAGATTCAAACTGCAGCCTTTCAAAATTAAACAAAAATGTATATAATGTTTAAATCTCTCTATATTCTGAATTTTCAACTTTTTTTCTTCTGTTTGTTAAGTGCCTAATTATAAAGTAGTCAAAACGTGTAAAATGATTTATGTTAGAAATGTGTATTGTTTATTTCTTTATTTTGCTGACTAGCTAGTAGCAATAACAGGATTCTTCTTATCTTCTTATGGGGGTTTTTGCCCAATATGGATCCTTGCCCGTTACAATTATGAAAAAAAATATTTCTGAAAGATTGTACTGACTTCATAAATCGTTGTTTTTGTTCATATTTGCTGATTAGCGAGTAGCAATCACATGGTTAAGCTTATAGAATAGCTTAGCCAAATATGGGTTGTTTTCCGACTTGATTATAAAATTAGGGGGTAAAAAAATGAAGCGTTTAAAAAAATTATTTTAAGATATCTTTGACTTCATGAATCTCAATGGTCAATTTTTTATTTTTGCTTATCGGTGTGGAGCAATCACATTGTTCTACATACAGTATCGCGACAATGAAATGTCAAAAAATATACATCATATTTGAAATGACCAAATGTAAAAGACATTTATGCTTTAAGACATTTGTGACTTTGTCTTTATTTTTAAAATTTTGCATTCGCTGATTGACTGGGAGGATTCTCTGAATTCTACGGTCATGTAGTGAGTCATGCTGTCTTCCAGGGGAAGGGACCAAACATGCTGGACCCAATTACACATTCATAACTGGCTGAAATGTTTCTTGATAACAAACCCGTTTGCAAGCGAGCGGGTCCGCCCTGCATCACCTTGGCCTGGGTAAAATACCTTGAACCTTTCCTGCGCGTCGAAGGCATCGTGTGTTTGGTGTTGTGTGGGTGACTTTGGGCGGGAGTGGTGGGTGATGAATGTGTAGCATTATGTGAGGGGAGACAGAAATCGGGCTCCGGATTGCGTGCATCTGTAGCACGTTTCAACCCACAGGTTTAATTGTGTTTGCCGGTGTCGGCAGAGCAGCGGGGGTGGGAGTGCTGGGGGGGGGGGGTTAATGTAGAGGTCAGGCCGCCTCTACAGTGAGTGAACTGTGGAGCCGCTGGGGCTTTTTGGAACTCTTAGATTTATTTGATTATTGGATATGGTTAGCCTATATGTCCACTTCATTGCTGCGCACCGCATTTCGTTTTTCTGTTGGAAGTGATTATGGCCAGAAGCTACTTTCGAGCCAAAAGTTTGTGGAATTGATATAATGGTGCTTTGGGATCAGGGTTATTACAGTGTAGGATTTTTCATGATGTTTAGTTTTCTTGAGCCGCATTTCCCCTGAAACTGAAATAGGATGATGTTGAGGGGTTAGGGCAGGGGTCACCGTCGTGGTAGCCCCAAGCACCACACACATGAGTAGCCAGCTGGCCTGTCCTAAAAATAGCTTCCATGCGATGGGACGTCGTGATTTCCGAGGAGAGTTGTAGAAGTCATCGTTTGAAAATGTCGAGATTTATAGATATTAAAAAAAATGTATTTGTCCGGGTCCTAATTGTGCGCAGACATCACTAACATGATCATACATGTTCATGACATTAAATATTAATGACCACACAATAGTAACAACATTACGAAAGATTTGAACATCTCCGTTATTTCTGAAGCGTGCATCAGGCTGGTCGCGCCGCGCAATAATCAATGCCCGAGGTTGGTGACCCCTGGGTGAGGGAAAAGGACAAGAACCATCTTGAAGACCAGTATTTTGCTCAAGGTCATTTGGACATGGTCACAGGGGCTTAATTTGAGTTGGGAGATGGCGCCCACATGAGCCATGGTACCTTTGGTACTTTTACTTCCTGAAACTATCCATCCATTCTCTATACCGCTGATTTACTTGGGTCAAGGGTGTGCTAGAAACTATCCCAGCTGACTTTCAGCGAGAGGCAGGATACACCTTCAAGGGGTCGGCAGCCAATCGCAGTTCCTGAATCTAAAATAGGCTTCGGAGTTTCGTTTGGGGTTCGGTGTTAGCTAGCTACGATATTCATACCATCAGTTCCAAGAAGTTGATGTTACAAGCTGTTTTCTCGAATGACATCATCCAGCACCTCTCTGTGAAGCCAATTGGTGAAAGATGATGATGAAAACAATCAATTTTCAGCTTGGCGGAGGTAATTAGCGACAAGGAAAGAGGGCGAGATATCAGCCATGCTTGGTAATAGCCAGAATTTGGAGAGAGCCACATCTGCTGCGTTTCTTGGAGAAATGTCGGCAAGTTAAACAAACAAAAATCCTTTCATGTTGATGAAAATCAATAAAACACAGCCATAAAGCTTTTATTTTCTTTCTATCCATCCACCGCCCGCAGGAGCATCTCGCGTACGCGCGCGTCATTGGTATTCGCCTCACAATGGTGCTGTCATAATGAATGCGCGGGGCAATCAATCTTCTCATCTGACACTCCCGACACGGCGAAGGTGATGAGCGAAGTAGAACAACAAAAGTTTCCAAGCTGTCTCAAGTATTGAGAAGCAAGGTCTGGCACCGTCGGTTCTATTAGAGTCAAACAGGAACGCGGCGTCTGTGCTCAAGCATGACGGGACTGCGCCGCTAATTGTACGTGCTGGGGAAAAGATGGAAAAAGTACACTTTTACAAGTGAAACAATGCTTTTGACGGCACGGACGATGATTTTGTCACTGGAATTTAGTAAGAAATAGCATGAAAAGTGGCATGCGCGGTTGGTTTTCGCAACACCGTAAACACTTAGCATTAGCATTAAAAACATACATGTTGTTGTTTCCATCAAAGACAATTTAAAGTCCAATTCATGTGGTGTCTGGAGTGATGATGTTTTTTTGTAAACAGGGCAGGCTTTTTAGGGTCTTCGATGATGCTCACGTGATTCTGTTGAAATGTGAAAAATACAAAGCCCCCGGACCCAAAATAAAACGAGCAGCACGGTATCATCGTCATTGCAGAATAAGCGAAGCTCTGCAAAAGCGGCGGGCGGCACGCCGAGGTAATGAAGACACAAAGTCCACTGACAGCCTTTTGTCTCTCCGGGGGGGACGCTCACTGTAAGGAAATAAGCCCCGCTCGCAAGCCCGGGCTGAGCGCAGGCCTGCTAAGTGACGGAACTAAATAAAGACAAAAGCTGTCAAGAGGCTTTGTGACAAGCAGCTGAGCATACAGTGGGCAGACGGCTCGCCGCGAAGGGTCACGAGCCGGCCAGACTCTTCTGCGCTGACGTCTGCTACCAAAAATGTCGCCGCCGCGCAAAGCGCGAACAGATGAAGCGCTCGTCGACCTTTAATTTAAAAAATATGGAGCGCACAACATGGAAATCGGAGCTGGTGGAAAAGCTTGTTAATTGCTGCAGACACATGACCTCTCGGTTCCAAATAAAGGTTGCTTATTAGTACGCGTTTTTGTCAACATCCAAGACCATTTTTAGTCTTCAGTAGACCATGCAAAGGGTTTTTTTTTAAAACATCAAAGACAATTTTAAGTCTTTGAGGTTTCTGATATACGCATTTTGGTATTTATCAAAGGCAGTTTGGCCTTCAACGAACCTATTTTTGTAAACACCGATGAAGATTTTGAGTCTTTGAACTGAAGAGGCATTTTTTTTGTCAACATCAAAGATGATTTAGAGTCTTCGGGGAATCTGAACAAACATCATTTGGTCCGGTTTTTGTGACCATCAAATATATTTTCGTAAACAGCAAAACCCTTTGCAGGATTGAGTGGAGCTAACGTGTGTCCATCCATCCTTCCATGCAACCCTTTTCTAATCCGCTTGTCCTCACAAGGGTCACGGGCATGCTGGAGCCTATGCCAGCCGTCTTCGGGCAGTAGGCGGGGGACACCCTGAACTGGTTGCCAGCCAATCAATCGCAGGGCACACATTTGCCTATTTGCGCTCACAATCACACCGAGGGACAATTTGGAGTGCCCAATCAACCTGCCAGCCATGTTTTTGGAATGTGGGAGGACATTTCTCAGCATGCCAATTAAGAGTATCCACTAAAGGGAACAAAATAAAATGTCTTTTTTATTATTATTATTATTATGATTATTATTATTTGCCAGTTGCAGGAAACCATTTGCTCCAAAGATACGGGAATCAAAGCGGCTGGGAAAGGAAGGGAACAAAATAAAATGTCTTTATTATTATTAGTATTATTATTTGCCAGTTGCAGGAAACCACACGCTCCAAAGATACGGGAATCAAAGCGGCTGGGAAAGTGGGCCACCGGCTCTCGAGTCATGGAATGAGTGTAAGAGGCTTGAGGAGATCCTATTAAACGCGCCTTGGTGACACCTGCTCCTCTCGGCTCTTGCTGACCCGTATCTTTGTCACACAATTCTCCGCCGATCCCACTTCAAATTGAAGAGGAAGAGCGGCTTCCACCACGCACAAAACACCGAGGACGGTTTGAGACATTAGATGAGGCACTTTTTTTAAATTTACAATGTTGAGTCAACGTAACGAATGTTTTTGTAAACACGTTCACAAAATATTCTTTTAATTTTTGCGTCCCAAAGAACGGGAATCACTCGACGACAACCAATTAATCTCAACTCATTCATTCTAATATTGTTGTCTAAAAAGTTTGTCATTGATACTGCACACGATGGACCTGTTTTTAGTCTGTTATGAACCTTTGATGTGCCGTCGTCTAATAACGGCGTGTGATGAAGTTCCGCGCCGTGCGGCACTTATTTTGGTTTTACCCTGTCGTCCGCAACCGTGTCGGCATTGCACAATGAGAAAATTTGTTCTCAATTGCCTTCCCTGGATAAATAAAGCTGAAATGAATCCATAAATAATCATCAAAAAAACATTTTTCCTAGCCAGCACCCTCGATATCAACCTCTCCTGTATAGCTCCTCCATTGGATAATTCCTGTGTGCCGTTCTAATATTTTGTATGAGCCCTTCCTTCCCAGAGGGCGCTGGCTTTTGCACACATCATCACTGGAGGCTGTTTACTCTGCGAGGGAGGCCGCTGATGAAAACGGCGGGTGGGGTCGCTCCACAAGTGGGTCTATGACAACTGG
>NW_017806235.1:948725-954439 GCF_001891065.2 Hippocampus comes
GGGGGGCTGGAGAGGGTTTGGAGGCGCCAAGATGAAGCGATGCGGAACAAATAGGACGGAGGGGCTCAATGTCAACAGCGTCTAATGTAATTGAGCCAATGATATATTGATCTTTGGGGTTAATGAAGACAAAGCACAGGAGAGACGCTGCCTTTTGAATGGTTAAGTCTGCCCAACGCAACCATGAATCATAACGCGCGAGCTGACGTCGTCGTCGTCTCCGACATGCACTCGCTGTGTTCCCTCTTGGACTTTTTCATTTATCTTGCACACGACACATCTGCTGATATGTCACTCGGCGTTGAATAGCAGCGGTCCGGAAAGATAAACACTCCACGCAGAGTCGGAATAAATAATTCTGTATGGTCGAAATTCTGAATCGCCATCGATTTCGACGGCTTTCCTCCACATCCGGGAGGGCTGCGTGCCTCCTTGTGGACCGCACACGTCCACATTGCAGCACATGGCTGGTGTCTGCGGCTGACAAGTGGCCAGCGAGGAATGTGTCACACTCCCCTGCGGCCTTAGCATGGTCGGCGAGACATAGATGAATGGCGACAATTCCGCGGCCGCCGCTTTCAGACGGGGTCGTCGTCCCCACCGCTCGTTCCTTTTCCTTTGGCTGGGAGGGTCGGGGGGAGAAGGGCGCGACCCTCAAAGATGGCAAATCTTTGCCATCGTCGCCGGCCGTTAAGCAAAGTGACATGTTGCTCCGCCGCGGGCGTTCTATCATTTGCCAATGTTGGTTTTGCAACTTCGCCTGGAGCCAGATGCCATCCGGTCGCAGGGGATGTAAAAGACAAAGTAAAATATATCACGTATCTTCAAGTCCTTCGCAAACGGGCCACTCTTGACAATTGAACACATTCCCCTCCAGAAACCCCCTTTGAGACAATCGTGCTTCCGTAAACAATCCACACAAAGACGATGTCAAAGTCTTCAGTGTTGCTAACCAGAGGTTGGCATTTTCGAAAAGAAAAAGAATACATATCTCGCACGTATGAATAAAACCGAATACTGCTCAAGTCAATCTTCCCTTTCCGAGCAGACATATTGACGCTCGCTTGCACGTCTGAGCTCTTCTCGCGTTTCGACGACCTCTCCAATATTATGACTTGTCATGTGAGCGTGTCGCATTAATAATTCAGTCTCAATATCGCTAATCAGTTCATTATGAGGCAGGAGCCGGACGGACGCACGGTGCTTACAGCGCATGCATTATTGAATGAGCCTGCCTGTTGAACTTTCGCCGCTCTCGTTCAGAACATTGACGGTTTGGTTTGGATGCGATCGTGCGTCGTCGATGCCAAGCTAATTGGAATGGGCCCTGGAAATCACGGTCATTTGTGACAAACGTGGCTTTAAGAGTTCGGTGGGGTTAGCGTACGACAGTGTGGTCGGCAACTAAAGCAACGTGTTTTGTCAACAACGGCGTTTGGGTGTCAATAAACCTCAGAGAAGGATTTTGTTCTGAGCAAAGACATTGACAGCGAAGCTAGCATGATGGTTTTTGGTCTTCCATGACTGTAAACGCGAAGACAATGTCAAGTATGTAGTTTTAATATCGTAGAAAATGTCAAATAACATACACGTTTTCATCAAAGACAATTTTGCCCACGTTGAGGATAACGTTACTTGGATTTTGAACATCAAAGACGTTCAGAACCATTCATTGAGCCTAACAAGTGTTTTTGTCAAAGATGCTGTGATCAAACTAAGCCCTCAATCGCAATTCCAGCAATCTATTATGCTTTCCAAAAAATCCGTCTCATCGTTATTATTAAAAAAAAAAAAAAAGAAAAAAAAAAGTTTACTGGCCAATCAGAAGCAATTTCCGAGCCAAATGAAAGCGATAGCATGAGCAAAAGAAGGAGGCAAATTCTTTGGTATCATTTCAAGCTTTCCAACAGTACATTTATTTTTCGGAAAATCATTTTCAGCCTGATAAGTGCATGGCAAAGCCACAGGTGGCGCTATATTGCTGGGGAAAAGCCAGATATTGAAGTTGTTTTCTCAGGTTTTTGTTTCTACAAAATTCTCATCTTGTAAATGCATTAATATACTGTACAGCTTTGTGAAAACAATCGTTTTCCCAAAACTGGGTACTGACCAACATCCTGAAGCAGATTGTGTTCCACAGTAAGTTTCACACAGACATCTGCTTTTGACTCCATTTTTGATTTATTTTTTTCTCCCAGAGTCGGCATCACATTGGCAATTTCTTGCCCGCTGTTTGCGATGAAGACAAAGCTCGCGGGAGCTCCGATGCAGCCGCGAGCATCGACAAACAATCGGCATCGACCGGCGCGGGCTTGTGTTCACCGTACGCCGTTGCAATGCTCAAGCGCCGCGTGCGGCAGTTTGAGAGCGAGGCGCCCGCAGACTTGATTTTTGTGTGTGCTCGCGAGTGTGTTTGCGTGTGAAAGTGGAAGTCGATCGCGCCACTTTAAATTTGCATCTTTGCCTGACAATTCATCACAGCGGTTACTCTTGTGTCGTCTGATCTGTATCATATCTCGTCGTACATCCATTTTAGCCAATCAGAAACAAGATCTTCTTTTCCTCTAAAAATGCGTGGCTGATTTTTAATGATTTTTTTTTTTTAATCTATGAATTCGCTACACGGGGTCTTTAATTAGCCAATGACAGCGCGAAGACGCCGTGACCCTGTTCAGGATAAGCAGTGTTGAAAATGGATGGATGGAGGTTGCGGGGGTTGCTGGAGCCTATCCCAGCCGTCTTCGGGCAGTAGGCGGGGGACACCCTGAACCGGTTGCCAGCCCATCGCAGGGCACACAGAGACGGACAACCATCCGTGCTCACGCTCACATCTCGGGACAGTTTAGTGTTGGGAGGAAACTGGAGTACCCGTAGAAAACCCACGCAGGCATGGGGACAACATGCAAACTCCACACAAGGAGGCCGGAGCCGGTATCGAACCCTGCACATTATTTCATTGAACAATATCCTTCTCAATTTTGTATTCATGTGCCTCTCAAACAAAAGAACTAAATGATTAATCTTACAATCAATTAAAATAATCAGAAAACTGAAGTCATAGTGGAAAATGGTGCATCAATTTAAATGTTTCCAGTTGGTCCAACAGCCCATTATGAGGATTTTTTTTTTCGTGGGGGGTACAAAACTATGCAAAATTCTAAATTAAAATGCCAAAACAACAAGTGGCAATTCAATTTTTAATTCTAACCATGTTTTTTTTCATTTTTATTTTGCCAATCAGCAGACTGAAGAAAGTCATTTCCAGGAAAATGCAAATGAAAGAAAGACAGCATTCCGTTATCGTTTATCCAAAGTCCGACAAAATTTGTCTTACGAACGCACATGGTGCTATGAGAACCAGCTCGGTCTGTAGCGTAGTGAAGCAGCACAACGGCTCCAGGAACACGTTTTAACGCCTTGCGCCGTGTCCACAACAATGGAGGCGGAGCGCGCTCATTAAATAATCACACGGCGAGCAAATTGAAAGCTCAATTGGAAGCTTCAGAAGTAAAGGCATCATTAGCGCGCGGCGGGTTTGCTTCGACAAATTTGCTTCCTTCCTGAGGCCACGCCGTTCTTCTTTGTAGCCTCTGCATTGCAATTTGAGTGGAGGAGGAGGTGGGAATGACACTTCCTTAGAAAATTAAATGGAGTTGACTTTGCCATCTTAAAAGCGAGTTTTTTTTTGTTGCTTTTCTTTTCCGACAGTGACAGGACGCCGCGTGCGACTGATGCAAGATCAGTCAGGTCACCAGCTGCTTCCTCTCCGGCCGGGCTGGGACCGGTTCCGACGGCTGGGCCCCGACGGGTCTGTTTCCATGGAAACACTTGGCTCGTCTCCGCGGAGGGCAGCCAAAAGCGATGGGCAGAAAGGGGGGCGGGGTCCGCAGGGGGGCTATCATCGATGCGGTCTGCGACGCCGGCGGGAACGCACCGACCGACGGCTTTGCTTCCTCTGTGAGTGAGCTCGGGCTTTCGGAGGCGCTGGGGGCTTTGCCTGCGTGTGGCCGGCGAATGCGAAGACGTCGTTGTGGCATTTCAACTTGAATGCTGAGAAATTGTCATCATTTTTTTTTTTTTTTAACGAATGCTGAAACGTTGTCTTCCGGTTCAGACGGAGTACCGAGACCTTGTCTTCATGTTCAAACCAAATACTGAGATCGTTGCCTTTTGTGACATTTTCTTCTTGTTTCAGCCGAATCGTTTTCACATTTCAACCGATTGCCGAGACGTCGTCTTCCCGTTTAAACCAACCGCTGAGACATGATCTTCTTTTTCCGATGGTCTTCTTTCAAATTCGTGCCGAGACATTGCGTTTGCGTTTCAAACGAAAGCTGTCTTCTCATTCTTACAGAATGCTGAGACATCACCTCGCCGTTTTAAACCAAATGCTCCGATTTGGTTTTCAAGACATTTTCAAGTGAATGCCGAGACATCATCATCATCATCATCATCATCATCATGCCTCGAGCGAACGCGGGAACGTAAAAACACACTTTACGTGACAGTCCTGTGATTGACGGCCGTCAATCTGTCGCAAGAGGTACCCGTGCCAGGCGGGCTCCGTTTTCCCCCGTGACCCAGAGTGCGACAAGCGGCATAAATTCCAACCAATTTAGTGGCAAACTTGAAACAAAAAGAATCCGGGAGGAGGAGGAGGAGGAGGAGGAGGAGGAGACATGTTTGGCTTGAAATAAGAGGAAGAGCAGTAATTCGAAAAATGTTAAATGCTGGCATGGAACTGCAAGATGGCGAGGAGGCGCTCGCAGAGCTTCTGGCAAAGGCTCCTGACTTGGACGTGCGCGCCCGCGCCGTCGTCACTTTTCAGCTCTCAAATGCCGATCCAAGAACTCGTTGGCACCGACAGAGTATTAAGAAACCCTAAAACGGTCCATCGTAAAGGTTGAATTATGCAGGGGGGGCGAAATAAGTTGTGAGTTGAGCACGAAAGGGCAAACAATTTGCAATATAAAGTCTTTCTCGTATCGCGGCGTTGCTTTCAATTAGGCTTTGGAAAGTTCCCCTCCGGTTCTTACTTTTTCTTCAACTTGCGCTCCCTCGCCTGGTGAGTTTGTATTGTTTGTAATTAGGACTTTGTTGGGGAGGTGAAGTCATTAGTGGCCTGTACATTGTGTGTGGATGTGATTGGGGGGTTGGGGGGGGGGGGGCTAAACAAAACAAACAATGGACGAGTTGGACTGTGAATTTTTCTCACGGTTTTGCGTCTTTCTCTTGTGCGCGACGTCCGTCATCATGAATGACCGATCGTGCCCGGCCGGCCATTGCCCGACTCTTCCAAGCGAGCCCAAGGATGAATAATTTGAGGTCCCGTGTGCCATTTGGGTCTCCTCCAAGGACGTTCCTCAGGGTCTTCAGATTCCAAAAGGAGTCCGGTCGACGTTCAGGCGCTAAAACGCGATCAGTTCTTGCATCCTTGCTTCCCCGCATTTGGGTCCTACGCTTCTTGCATTCACACTCCACCACACAAAGCTGGCAGGAACAACTCAAGACTTGGACCTTGGCTCTACCAACGACATCGTTGAGCGTGATTCTATTTTTTTACGGCGATTTTTCAACAGGCTTTGAGAACATGGATGTCGTGAGATAGCGCTGACGCAAAGCGATTCTCCAATGTTCTTTTAATGTCAGCCTGTTTATAAAATTCTCTCCACATTTTGTCCCACTTTCAATGTCTGTATTTCATCACCCCCCCC